>NW_027491634.1:0-467500 GCF_021521415.1 Bidens hawaiensis
CGTCTTACGGCTGTAATAATAATGGAAACCTGCGCGCGGGGCGTCTTACGGGCTGTTGATAATAATAGTAGCCTGCTGCGCGAAGCGTCTTACGGGCTGTAATAATAATGTGAACCTGCGCGCGGGGCGTCTTACGGGCTGTAATAATAATGGAAACCTGCGCGCGGGGCGTCTTATGGGCAATGAAAGTAATGATAATAAAAGCTGCGCGTGGTCGACGGGTTTATGAGGATTCCCAACCTTCAAGTATGGCGGGGAGCCGTATGGGAAATTGAGGATTCCCAACCTTTAAGTATGGCGCGGAGCCGTATGGGAAATTGTGAGGATTCCCAGCCTATGGCGCGGAGCCGTATGGGAAATTGTGAGGATTCCCAGCCTATGGCGCGGAGCCGTATGGGATATTATGAGGGTCCCCAACCCTTAAGTTTTGCGCGTAGCCATACGGGATATTATGAGGATTCCCAACCTTTAAGTTTGAGCTAAAGCTCATATTTTTGGGCTAAGGCCCTGACGTTTTAGAGTTAAGACTCGTCAACGCGTTTGAGCTTGGAGCTCACGCATGTATGTTTTACTTCGCTTTCTTTTTAATTTGATGTCAAGATAATGTTGTCATATTGCTCAAATTAGTAAAAGGAAGTGCGAAACATGTATGCGAAAACTTGTATGCGGTGGCGGCGAATGCAAAACTGCTGTGGCGAAGTGATCGCCGGGAGCGCGAATGCGGAACCCGAAGTTGATACGCGGGTGGGACGCGTAATCTAAAGATTTTGAATGCGTGAGCATCTGTGATGTGTGAGCATGCGTTACGCGTGAGCATGCGATATGCGTGAGCGTACTTGATGCTTGAGCATGCTTGATGCTTGAGCATGCTTGCTGCTTGAGCATGCTTGATGCTTGAGCATGCTTGCTGCTTGAGCATGCTTGATGCTTGGGCATGCTTATTGCTTGGGCATGCTTGATGCTTGAGCATGCTTGCTGCTTGAGCATGCTTATTGCTTGGGCATGTTTATTGCTTGAGCATGCTTGATGCTTGAGCATGCTTGCTGCTTGAGCATGCTTATTGCTTGAGCATGCTTGATGCTTGAGCATGCTTGCTGCTTGAGCATGCTTGATGCTTGAGCATGCTTGCTGCTTGAGCACGCTTGATGCTTGAGCATGCTTGATGCTTGAGCATGCTTGATGCTTGAGCATGCTTGCTGCTTGAGCATGCTTGATGCTTGAGCATGCTTGCTGCTTGAGCATGCTTGCTGCTTGAGCATGCTTATTGCTTGAGCATGCTTGATGCTTGAGCATGCTTGCTGCTTGAGCATGCTTGCTGCTTGAGCATGCATGATGCTTGAGCATGCTTGATGCTTGAGCATGCTTATTGCTTGAGCATGCTTATTGCTTGAGCATGCTCTGCCTTCATGTTTGGGCAAGCGCTGCGCGCGAACCCGCTGAGGCGCAGAGTAATCGCCTGGGCGCGCAGCGCGCGACCCGCTGAGGCGCAGAGTAATCGCCTGGGCGCGCGCGCGCGACCCGCTGAGGCGCAGAGTAATCGCCTGGGCGCGCGCGCGACCCGCTGTGGCGCAGAGTAATTGCCTGGGCGCGCTGCGCGACCCGCTGTGGCGCCGAGTAATCGCCTGGGCGCGCGCGCGCGCGACCCGCTGAGGCGCAGAGTAAATGCCTGGGCGCGCGCGCGCGCGACCCGCTGAGGCGCAGAGTAATTGCCTGGGCGCGCGCGCGCGACCCTCTGTGGCGCAGAGTAATCGCCTGGGCGCGCGCGCTGTGGCGCAGAGTAATCGCCTGGGCGCGCGAGCGCGACCCGCTGAGGCGCAGAGTAATCGCCTGGGCGTGTGCGCGCGCGACCCGCTGAGGCGCAGAGTAATCGCCTGGGCGCTGCGCGCGACCCGCTGAGGCGCAGAGTAATTGCCTGGGCGCGCTCGCGCGACCCGCTGAGGCGCAGAGTAAATGCCTGGGGCGCGCGCGCGACCCGCTGTGGCGCAGAGTAATCGCCTGGGCGCGCGCGACCCGCTGAGGCGCATAGTAATCGCCTGGGCGGCGCGCGCGCGACCCGCTGAGGCGCAGAGTAATCGCCTGGGCGCGCGCGCGACCCGCTGAGGCGCAGAGTAAATGCCTGGGCGCTGCGCGCGCGACCCGCTGAGGCGCAGAGTAATTGCCTGGGCGCGCGGAGCGCGACCCGCTGAGGCGCAGAGTAATTGCCTGGGCGCTGCGCGCGACCCGCTGTGGCGCAGAGTAATCGCTTGGGCGCGCGGCGACCCGCTGAGGCGCAGAGTAATCGCCGAGGCGCAGAGTAATCGCCTGAGCGCTGGCGCGCGCGACCCGCTGAGGCGCAGAGTAATCGCCTGGGCGCGCGCGCGACCCGCTCAGGCGCAGAGTAATCGCCTGGGCGCGCGCGCTCGACCCGCTGAGGCGCAGAGTGCGACCCGCTGAGGCGCAGAGTAATCGCCTGGGCGCTGCGCGCGCGACCCTCTGTGGCGCAGAGTAATCGCCTGGGCGCAGCGCGCGCCTGCTGTGGCGCAGAGTAATTGCCTGGGCGCGCCTGGGCGCGCGCGCGCGACCCCGCTGAGGCGCAGAGTAATCGCCTGGGCGCTGCGCGCGACCCAAAGGTTTTGAATATCCACATCAGGTAGGTTTTATGTAAAACCAACAGATCTGATAGGGTTTATAAACCTATGAATATGAGGTGTGGCTGCTGCTCGGACGAACCCAGATCTGAAAACCCAGATCTGAGGGTTTTCCCCAAAAGCTATTTGTTTTCTTCCTGTTTCCTCCAGATCTGGAAGTATTTTCCAGATCTGAAAACACAGATCTAAGGATTTCCCCCAAAAGCTTGGTGGTTTCCTCCTGCATCTTCCAGATCTGGAAGTATTTTCCAGATCTGAAAACATAGATCTAAGGGTTTCCCCCAAAAGCTTGGTGGTTCTTCCTGAGATTTTGATGAACGGATCGGAGGGCCGAGAAGAGAGGCCAGTGTGGTTCATTGCCGTCCCACGGATGGCGCCAATGTCGAAGCACGAAATGGAATCTGACCTGACCCATGACGGAGCTTCCACGGATTTCGAGATGAATGAACCGCATCCTGGTCTGCTGATCCTCTCCTCCGGCTGCTCGCGATCTGCAGTGGCGTTTTGGGGGTGTGGAGGTGACCGCTAAGATGATCTTGAAGATCTCTTGTTCACAGACACAAAAACTGGTGGTGGCACCTACTGAGCATGACCCCATGATAAGGAGGTGAAGACCTCCTTATATAGAGTCTCATGGCCATCATCATGATACCCTAATGGGCCTAGCCCAATTAGGGCTACCTCCACAAACCTCCTCAGCCCAATAACAAATGTATTAGCCCATATAATAAAACAAACCAAATATAATAAATTTAGGATTGTAAACCGGGTTTAATACCATACCCCTACAATCGAAGCACGAAATGGAATCTGACCTGACCCATGACGGAGCTTCCACGGATTTCGAGATGAATGAACCGCATCCTGGTCTGTTGATCCTCTCCTCCGGCTGCTCGCGATCTGCAGTGGCGTTTGGGGGGTGTGGAGGTGACCGCTAAGATGATCTTGAAGATCTCTTGTTCACAGACACAAAAACTGGTGGTGGCACCTACTGAGCATGACCCCATGATAAGGAGGTGAAGACCTCCTTATATAGAGTCTCATGGCCATCATCATGATACCCTAATGGGCCTAGCCCAATTAGGGCTACCTCCACAAACCTCCTCAGCCCAATAACAAATGTATTAGCCCATATAATAAAACAAACCAAATATAATAAATTTAGGATTGTAAACCGGGTTTAATACCATACCCCTACAGTAATAAAAAGACTTTTTGTTTTTTAACGTTTGCATACAACTAAAATAAACTGAAATTTTTAAATAAGTTGAAATTTAAATAAAAAAAGTCCTTCAACATCGAAATTTAAATAATAGTCAAAACTTAAGGAGCTGGATTCTCGGAGTGTAGCGCAACCCAGCTCTCATGAAGCCGGACGGGCTATCAAAGCGTAGGTGGTGAAGGAGTTGTCTAGCCTGTTCGAGGTCCGCACATGTATTTTGGTGATTGTCCTTTAATTACTATGCTCACTTTGTTGCAACAAAACATTTCATTTCGAATAATAAAAAACCAAACCAAACCATGCAGAACAAAGTGAACAAAGTGAAACTGGTACACTTTACACGCGCTTGCCAACACTCTCCTTCTCATTCAAATTAGCAGCAGCCGAAATGGATGCCGATACCCCAGCAGCGTGAGCCGTCATATTACCAGTGTTGCGCCTCTCCGCACTCAACACGCCCTCCGCATCTTCCCTTGTAACCGCCTTATCTGCCGGAAGTTTCACCGTTGCATCCTGTTAATTTTTTCAAACATACACAACCACATAATATTAATCAAAATGAATTAACTCAAATATTCAATCATTCAGTGTTCGAAATAAACCGACCTACCGTTAAAATTTCACTAAGCTTGACTTTATCTTCATCACATGTAAATGTGTTCAAAGTGGCAGCTGATTGAGCCTGAGCTGCAAGTCCACCGGGGATTTGTATATTACTACCCGTCGCCCTGACTTCCGCGGCTTGAATTGCCGCAGCATCACTCTGCTCGACGGCCTTGTTCCCAGCCGTCCTTGCGGTAGCTTCGAGTGCTTCTCCGATGGTTATTGCACCCTGTTGGTGAAGATCTCCCACACCACCGCCTTGCTGGAGTACAGGTGTAGCCTCCACGTACTGCCCCACCACCTGCCGAAAACGAACTTATACATGATTAAATTAACCTCTCATTTCCGAAAAATTGTGTTGATAACATTGTTTAGGCTCGAGCCTTAACAAGTCTTCTGAGTTGTGTCTTTTGAAGTTTTAACTATTTTGGACTTCTATGTATTAATTTTGCACTGCACGGCTGAGCTCTACCCGAGCTTTGGCCCGTTCAAGTGCACACAAGCTCTAGGCTCGTTAAGGTATTTACCAAAACATATAAAAATAATTAAAAAATGCACATAAATTAATTAATTAATTAATATATAAGAAACGGACTAGCTCTAGGTTGGAAAACTGAAAAACGACTTAGGAGAGAGCTCGAGCTTTAGAAAAAGAGGTCAAAATGAGCTGACTTCGAGCTCTTGCTAGCTAAAACGAGCTGAGCTTGGGCTCGGCCCAGCTCATTTACAACCCTAGCCATTTTAATTCTTTTCGCTTCTGTTCTCATTTTTAATTTATTTTGTTTTTCTATGTAATATCTAATTTAATTTCGATGTAATATCAATTACATTTAAAAATAAATCTATTTTCTAGTCATCAACTTTTTTCACCATAGTATCCCTCAGCCCTTGCACACCTTGTAAGGATTGATTTGAACCACCGCTTCATTAGTCCATTAGATAATGGGTTTAAAAATCTATTCATTATTAGTAGGAAAATTGGTTTTAAATAATCCCAACTTTCACCTATTGGCAAATAACATGCCCAACTTTGCACTTGGCTGGTGGCGGTCCTAACTAAAGAGGTATTTGTTTTCCAACGGGCCGCGACTAACGGATGTTAACCCCGTTAGTGATTTGCTGACTTGGACCTTCTTCTCCGGCCGGAAACCTGCAGCTCGCCTCCATTCTCCCTAATATCGTTACACCGTCTCTCTCTCTATCTATCCCCTCATACGAAACCTAACCGACGTGTCGCTGTTGTTGTCTTCAGCGAAGTCCACCTTCATCAATCGTGCGCCATTCGAGGTAATTGACACTTCATTCGATTCGTTTTGACCCCTTTAACAAAAGCCCTATGCTTATTTTGTAGATCGCGTAACATTGATTTCGAATTTTTGAAAATAAGATCGGGTTTGGTATCTAGGGATTGGCCATGGAAGAAGATGTAATGCACTTCATTTTCAAATTTCCGATATGTTTTTGAAGAGGGAGGGAGACGGTATGATGATATTAGGGAGAATGGAGGCGAGTTGCAGGTTTCCAGCCGAAGAAGAAGGTCCACGTCAACAAATCACTAACGGGATTAACATACGTTAGTCGCGGGCCCGTTGAAAAACAAATACCCCTTTAGTTAGGACCGCCACCAGCCAAGTGCAAATTTGGGTCTGTTATTTACCTATTAATAGGTAATAGGTGATATTAATTGGTGATAGTTAGGATTATTTAAATCAAATTTTTCTTATTATTATTATTATTATTTGAACGGTCAATTTAGATTACAAACGGGCTATTGGACCTGACCCACCACTTAGTCATCTCCATTCCATCCTCGAAAAAAAAATTATTAAATGTTAAAACTAAAACCAATAAGAAAATATTAATTAGATATAATAAATCAATGGAGATTATCGGACGAGTGAGTTGCCGACGGCCCATCCAAATTGGCGTTTAACAAAGAAAGATGTATTATATAAAGCTTAACAACGGAGGCAGCCCCAAATTTGAAAGTTTTACAAAATTATACACCACCAATCAGTGTTGCAAAAATCTTGATTAGGCACCGATAATCCCGATTAATCGATGGTCGCCAGTTCACTTATTAATTTTGGGCTAGTCGGCTAATTAATCGATCTAACGGTCAAAATCCAGCCAAAATCGGCAGTTGACGAGATTCCGACCAAAATCAGCTGTTTCCACGATATTCCATCCAATTTTCGGCCAAAAATATGTTTGCTTCCATATAAAACTGAAAATTACATGTAAAAATGTGTGTATACCGATCCGATTTATCCTGATTAATCTCGATTAATCGGGATTAGTCAGGGCCAGGGCCCGACCCCCGACTACTGCCACCAATCTAATCACACCCATTTAAATATATTAATTTCTTTCTTAAATAAACTCTAATATTTCAGGGCAAAAGTTGAACCTGGCCAGCAATGGTTTCAGTAACAAGACGCGCACCGATAATCTCAGTAGCAGTAACAGTAACCCCTTGATCACCGGTTACAGTCAAATCTTCATGGCCAACTAACCCAGCTCGTTCATTAGTTGCAGCAGCTGCCTGCATGGCTGCAGCAGTGCCACCCTTCTGTGTTTGTCCGAACACCGTAGTCTCCGCCGCCTGCATCATGGCAGCGTCTTGTGGGGCCACCGGTTTGTTGGCTAACTCGCCGGAAACTTGAAACACGTCTCCGAATTTGACGGGGTCTTTTTGCAGCTGGTTCTGACTCATCTTGGATTGTTGTTACTTGTTGGTGTTCGAGATAGTTATATATGTTGGTTGATGTACACGTGGAGTACGATGAAGACGGTCGGTTGTGATTTAGGTGTACGTGTGTTGTGGTCTAGAGATTGAAATATGAAGTAGGTTCGGTTTTTTAGACTTTTAGTGCAGGTGGCATGCTTTTTGGATTTTGAATAAAGTGTAAAGTTGAAGCAAGTTTGGATATTTGTTTTAGGATAAACTAAAATGAGAAAATATAGATAAAATGGCAAAATACGTTCTTTATGTTGACCCGATTTTCATTAGACGTCCCTTAATGAAAGAAATAACAAAAGATATACATCATGTTTCAAATTCCTTTCATGTTACGTCCTTAGGCACTAACCCAATTAATTTTTTTTGTTAAATCTAGTCATGTGTAAGGCACATGACTATTTATGTAATTAGACTAAAGAGTTCCCTTTTTCCTCTTTTTCTTTCTCTTCTTCTCTTCTTCTCCCTCACCATCGAACTACCACCACAAACGACCAACGTCTGACACGTCTCTCTCTCTATTAACCTCTGCCAACACACCCCTACCCCCACCGCAACTTCGTTTCTTCACCAATCGTCGTCGCCACCACCACTACGACTGCCACCGCCCTGTTTCTTCACCAACCGTTTCTTCACTAGCAGTCACTGTCTCTCCTCCCATATTCATCGAACCTTAAACAACAAAAATCTAAAAAACAAAATCCTAATTTCTGATTTTCTCCAAATCAAGGTGAATCAATCTGGATCTGGGTTGGATATTTTCTTGTGGATTTTGACCGCAACAATGGGAATTGGGTGGTAGAGATTTGGGTGTGAAGTTTCCGGCTACCACTGTCACACCCCGACCAAAGGCGGCGGAACATGCCGAGGTGTAACGATTGTCCATAAGCACATGACACTAATTAAAGTGACAGTATTTAATAAACTCATTTCATTTCACAACATCGAAAATGTCACATAACAATTATCCATAAAATAACCATAAACAAGATATCACAAAATATGGCAAATTGATATTGTTCATTTTTACTAATATCCTAAGGTCTTTGATGTCGTTTTCTTCACAATCATAAATCAACCAAGATGCAAACCTGCAACATTTCATAAAATAAAGTTTGTCAACACAAAGGTCGGTGAGCAATTCATAAGTTTAATCATATTAGTATATAATAAAGATAGCCACAAAACTTGCATACGAAGCAATAAATAAAAGTGGTAATTTAGATAAATAGACATCGCTAAACACATTAGCGACACCTAGCTATAAGGGGATGCCAAATAGTCTAGGATTTTATAGTTATCGTTAATTGCATTACGTTAACGACACCTTGCTATAAGGGGATGCCAAATAGTCTAGGATTTTATAGTTCCACCAACCAAAAGCGATAGACACATAGGCATATAAGCATAGAACACCAAATCGAGCAATTATTTAGGTAAAGTATACAACTACGTTTGTGGTTTAAGATTCAAATATAAAGCATTTTGTTGAATAAGTATGAAATGTCACCCCCAAAATAAAAGATGGAAAATGGGGTATGAAGTACTCACCTTCAAGTGGTAAACTAGAAAGATGATAATGTGGAGATTTGTCGGAACGACGAGTTTAACGCACAATGCATAAAAAGAAAAGAAGTCTTGAATTTAGAAAGGTTGTCTTGAAGGTCTTTAAACAAAATAAATGTTGAGAAATGTAAATAATTAAAGTTCAAGGTTTAAAATGTGACTATTTAAGAATTTATAATAATAACCCTTTAAAAATGTAAGTTTGCTCGAAACCGGGTTAAAGTATCTAACCTTAATATTTACTCAACCTATGTTAAGTAATAAGGTGGGTAAAATGCAAGAATGCAAATCCCTTTTGAATAAAGATACTAAAACGGGTTTTTTTTATCGAGTGTTCGGGTTGTCGGTTCGGGTCTTGATAATTGGTCAAACCCAAAGTCAACTTTCCAAAATATTGAATGTTATGAGATAACTCAATAAAATTTAATAAGACTTAACCAAGTATGTAGTTCCATTGTTTTAGAACTAACAACGCACGTTAAGCGAGTGTTCGGTTTTGTCGGTCCAAACTTTGTTATGAGATCAAGTTGGATCCAACATTTCCAAGTACTTAAGAAAATATTTAAAAATCAATTTGTAACTATTTTTAAAGAAATATACAAGTCTTGATGGCTAAAAAAAAACACACTTGTGTGTCTTAAGCGAGCAAGAATCGTTTTGGTTCGGTTTCCATCTTACAACAAGTTCATAGATGGTTTCCACATGTCCAAACACTAAATAACTTGTATAATAATGTACAAATAAAAAAATACCAAAAGTTAACAATAAAGTCTTTAAACAAAAGTTCGGTTTTCGGTTCGGATCGTGTTTCGGGTTAAGACCGAGGTAAGATTCTACAAACCCATAACCATAGAATTTGTAAAAATGATTTTTATAAACTTAGATCTAACACTAAGTATGTTTAAACAAACAAAACTAGTAACAAAGTTCGGTTTACGGTTTAGAGCTATTTACGGTTAAACCGAATCATAGACTCTTAAAAACCCATTACCATGGAACTTGTAAACATGACCAACAAACTAAAATAAGCAAGATTAATATGTATGAACAAGTTATATAGATGTATATATATCAAGGACACGAAGTCCTCCATGAAGCCTTGCCTTATGGGGTCCGAAACCTCACCGACCGGAATCGGAGAAGTAACTACCAAAGGTAAACAAGGGGTGTATATTATATATATGTTGCACAACCATAAACAAGTATTAATAAGGCTACATAAACTAATTAAGATGAAAGACCAAAATCCTTCAAGAACACTTAAGTAGATAACCTTGAATCTTTGATGTTTGAGAGAGTTTTTTTTTTTGGAGTTGTAGCAAGGGAACATGAAGAGGAAAGGTGGTGTATATATAGGGTAATGTTGGTGGTCAAATATGGGTGTGAGACACAAGAGTTTTCATGCAAAATGGATCAAGACAAAAACACAAAACAACAAAAAAATAAATAAATAATAAATAAATAAATAAATAAAAATAAAAATAGGATGTTTTCAAGACCCAACAAGTGTGAAACAATATTGTAACATAAATCCATCATTTTGATTATAACATAAGCTTTGGTTTACAAATCGGGTCGGTTTACATAATAAACAAAACAAAAACGAATACAAACAAGACCCGAAATTGACGAATGTCACAACCACCTCCAACGGTCCCTCCGCCGGCTACCTTCGGCTGTCACATATGGCGAGTTCAGATATGGTATCGGTGCCTGTCTTTTCATGTGTGTGATGAAACCCTAAACCAAATTTCAAATACACTTTTATATGGGTTTGGCCGGATTTCGATTTGAAGAGAAATTGATAGTTTATAGGGTTTTAATCGGAAGTTGCAGGTGGAGTGGTAGGTAAAGAAGTCACCGGTAATTTTAATCGACTATCGCAGAGATCGTGGCTACCAGGGGACTGAACTTGGGGTTAGGGTTCCGGCATGGACAGAATTTGGGGTTGGGATTCCGATGGAAGGGAAGGGGTGATGGCGACAGCTGATAGAGAGGGTCTGGTGGTGGTGGGAGCACGATGGTGATGGTGGTTTTATGTGGCTGTGCGCTTCTCGAGGTCGCCGAGGGGTGTCAGCGACTGAACGACAAGACTTAGAGGATCGTAGGGGTGTCAGCGGCGATGGTAGTGGCGACCGGAGGTGGTAGTGGCTGCCGCTGGTAGTGACAACCGGTGGTCGTGGTGGTGGCACAATGACCACAACCGCTGTAGTTGCAGAGTGTGAGAGAGAGGGAGGAGAGATAAAGTACATGAGAGAGAAGTATATATATATATATATATATATATATATATATATATATATATATATTAGATATTTATTAATTTTTATTTTCTTTAATATTTTCATGATGGCCAAACTTTAAGTAATCTACACAAATACTCCTTTAAGGAGTAGAAAGACGAATTTACCCTCATGTGTCTTGCACATGACAATATTTAACAAAAAAAATTTAACTGGGTTAGTGACAAAGGATGTAACATGAAAGGAATTTAAAACATGATGTCTGCCTTTTGCTATTTCTTTCATTAAAGGACGTCTAATGAAAATCGGGTCAAACGTAAAGAAAGTGTTTTGCCATTTTGTCAAAAATATATATATTACAAAATAATATACATGTATGTATTTTGTATTTGTATAATGACATAATGAATGTACATTTAAATGGTCGCTTGTTGATGTAGATCGAATCGTGGAGGGTTAAGAGAGTCCATCGGTCATGTTGTCATAAAAATATGCTAATGTTAAATATGTAATTTGCTATAGTTGAGACTATTTTTGAGAGCGGTTCAACAACTAAAAAATTAAGATATAACGTGGCTCAACTTGATTTAGTATTTTTCAACCGGTTTAATATGAGCTTGACTTTTTACTCTCTTTGTATCAAGTTCAAGTAGTTCTCAATGAGCTACTTGAGTTATCTATTTAGATTTTATAGCATTCATAAGTGGTTAAAAGTTTTAATTTAACAATCCATGTTGACGTAGATTAAGAGTAGTTTTAGACGCTACGCGAGTTGGTAGTGCTTTAAACAAAGGATTTATAGGATATACAAATTATTTGACCCAACAAACGAGCTAATGCTTACTTGAGCTCGGCTTCCGGGTTTAGCGGCAAATCTAATGTGACAAGGTTGTACCTCCCTTATAGTCGGGACTGAGACACTAAACTCTTTCGATACGTGCCAGTACGTCCTGGTCTAGAGTTCTAAGGTTTCATACCTGGGGAACAAAAGTTATCAGGTGAACCGGTGAGCCGTCGGTGATCCAAATTTGCGTTAGAAAAAGATGACATGTCTTTCATGTGTCCGAGCCAGCTCGTTAAACTGGTGGGGCCTGATCTGATCGTCAGCAAAGTTAGAACGCAGCCTCTACGTCGCAATCATAAGCTTTCAATTCGTAAGCAATTGCATTCCAATTAACAATTTGTGGATGATTTCTAACAACGACTATTCCGACTCCAATTGACGTAGCTAGCCAGTTGCTTCCTATTTTATCATTTTCTAACCAACTCGTCAATTCAATCCATTTCCTACGACTTTAATTATTCAGCATTGATATTTCCTCCTCCGTACAACTTCTTCAATCGCTAGATCGATCGTTAATCGGAACGCCAAATAATCGTATATGATCGATCGATGGTGAAGGAAACGGAGTATTACGATATCCTCGGGGTTAAACCTACCGCCACAGAATCTGAGATTAAGAAAGCTTATTACGTCAAGGTTATTATTATATACATATAACACACATCTTCAATTCATTGACGCCAAATTCATTTCAATCTGCTCATTTATTACCTGTTTTTATTTGCCCTAATTTAAAGCAAGGAAATTGAAGCTAGTGTGTAGTAATATCTATTATCTATATTGTTTAGGCAACCTTTCACTTTCATTTCAATCAATGATCTGCAGTTTCAAAAGGAATCATGCTAGAACAACTAATATGTAGTACATTTTGTTTATATAAGACAACATATCAAACCTCGGTTTTGGCGGTTTAAATGTCTTTGTGGTCGGCTGTGTAATCGAACCGATCATTTAATCCTTTTAAACTTATGCAGTTATGTATGCGTTATATTCACTAACTATCTTTACCATTTTAAAGTCTTTGATTATGAAGAAAAAAAGTTATGTGCTAGATTTGATATAGCTACCTATGCATAGCCTGTTAGACCTATAATAAACATTACATTAATTCATCAAATCGGGCAGGCTAACATGTCTGTATTGGTATCTAAACATTTATACATGTACAAATAAATGATTTATGATGATTGTATGTCATCATCATCATCATCATCATCATCGTACTCAGTATATCCCACCCATAGCAAAGCTATGGTAGGGTCTGAGGAGGGTAAGATGTAGACAGCCTTACCTCTATCCCGTAGGAATAGAGAGGCTGCTTCCGGTGAGACCCCCGGCTCGATAGTAGTTTTGCATCAAGCCTTGGACATAAGGCACATAACACTCAACCATCGGCACACTGGTCGATTGGTGCATGTACCCTTGTCTTTTGGCTATCAACGCCACCACATGATGTCTGATTAACCTTCCGCCACTTTTTAACGTTATTTTCACGAGATTAGTAAAATTAGTGCAATTCTTGTTATCTTTAGCTTGCTATGTTTGGATGATTGCAGGCACGACAGGTCCATCCTGACAAAAATCCGAATGATCCTCTTGCAGCGCAGAATTTTCAGGCAACATTTCCATCTAACCCGTATTGAATTTATTGCTTATGTTTTTTCTTTAATATACTGTTTTAGTTAAAGATTTTATATTTTACAACAGGTTTTAGGTGAAGCTTACCAAGTATTGAGTAATCCTGATCAACGACAAGCTTATGATGCTCACGGGAAATCAGGAATCTCAACTTTAGTTTTGTGGTCTTTAATTATAGATTATGGTATATTGTGCTGTATACACGTGCACGTTCATATGTGTATTTTCTTCTTGATATTTATTTAGTTATTTTGTCTGTTAATTATAGTGAAGCGATCATTGATCCTGCTGCAATCTTTGCAATGCTTTTCGGGAGTGAGTTATTTGAAGACTACATTGGGCAGCTGGCAATGGCATCCATGGCTTCTTTGGATCTTTTCACAGAAGGGGAGCAGGTTGATGCTAAAAAGTTGCAAGAAAAGATGAGGGTATGTATGCGTGTGTATAGAATCGGGATCATAATGTACAATTTGAATCGTATAGATGATAAAATTATTAACTTGGCAGTTTTATATTCCTTTTGAAGTGGTTGACAAAATTTTGAAGCATTGAAAAAGACAGATTCACAAATTTAATTGTGATACATAAGGCGGTAATGTAACTGCATAACCGTCTCTTTTTGTCTCTCCGACTACTATAATGCATACAAGCATTAAAGCCGTGTTTTAATTGTTGATCGCGCCCTTATAATATACATTATGCAGTAACGTATTTCTTGTTATCTGGCAGTACGCTAGAAGTAATATTTTATAAAATTTATAATGTGTCAACGAAAATTTGAATCAGTTAAGCGTGTGCATCACAGATTGTGCAAATGGAAAGAGAAGAAAAATTAATTGAATTACTTAAAAATCGTCTACATGAATACGTTCAAGGAAACAAAGATGATTTTATTCGCCATGCTGAAGCTGAAGTATCAAGGCTTTCAAATGCAGGTATTATTAGTTTAAGCAACATATCTTTCTATTATAAATCAATTTACTAAAGTATATCAATACCTTTTGTAGCTTATGGTGTGGACATGTTGAACACAATTGGTTATATATACACTCACCAAGCTGCCAAGGAGCTTGGTAAAAAGGCTATTTACCTTGGTTTACCATTTATTGCTGAGTGGTTTAGGAACAAAGGTCACTTTATTAAATCACAAGTTACAGCCGCCACAGGTACATCTGCCTTTTTAATATGGAAATTGCATATGTACCCTTGAAATTCCTACTATATGATGCTTACCCATTTTATTGATTACAATTTATAATATGACCATTGTAATGCAAGTTTAAGGGAAAGGCATAAATGTCACAAATTTGAGAATATGTATGTTTAATATTATGATGTTCCAGATGGGTAAATATGGTGTTTTACCAAGTTTTACAAGGGATATATGAAAGTATCCCTGTTTAGGCATGTAAATGTATAGATCATTCAGTGAACCGTTCTGTGGGATGCTCGATTATCTAATAATGAACCAACATGAAAAAAGGGTTTTGTTCATTTAGTTAGTCGAACGAGCATGAACACATGTCTTGCTGTTCATTTATGTTCGTGAACCAGTGCGTTTGCGCTCATTTATTTAAATATGTATATGTCCATTTATGTTCGTTAGCTTACGTTTTTTAAAGTTAATTTGTTTACGTTTGTTAATATACTCACTTAAAACTTTTAGACCCATAACCCATCACAATTTTGTCTAGTTTTAATAACTTTTCAAGCCTAGCACATTGTTCACATTCACTTTAATTGGTTTTAGCTCAGTTATGTTCGTTCATCAATCTTTAGTTATGTTTATTCCTTTTGTTTGTGAACCGTTTGTTTATAAACACGAACACACTCATATTCTTAATGAGTGAACAGGAACAAGAAAACCTTATTCGTATAATTGTTCATGGTCGGTCGTTTATTCCGTTGTTAAACAAGCGATCACGGTCATGCTCTGTTCGTGTTCATTTACAAGCCTATCCCTTTTAATATTTTGCTCTAATATATTTTTGTCATTGTTGTGTTACTTTCTATGTTTTTAGGCGCGATTGCTTTGATTCAGCTTCAAGAGGACATGAAACGACAGTTGAGTGCAGAAGGGAAGTACACAGAAGAGCAACTTGAAGAATATATGGAGTCACACAAGAAGTTAATGATTGATTCTCTTTGGAAGCTTAATGTGGCAGATATTGAAGCCACGGTTTCCCGTGTCTGTCAAATGGTGGTTTTCAATTTTCTTCATTTTTTTGTTTATATTATACAGTACTTTTATATATATATATTATATTTTTCTGTGTCAGGTTCTTCATGATCATAATGTGAAAAAAGAAGAGCTTCGTATGCGAGCCAAGGGATTGAAGACTCTTGGTCGGATCTTTCAGGTGTTATACTTATTAATATCATGTGTGTGGGTCAGTATGGGCTCAAGTCGAACCGAAAATTTGGTTCTTGGGTTTTTGAAAACCGTAAGGTTTAAAATTTTCATTTGGGCCGAAAAAGTTGCTGGCCGAAAATAATGAATTTGGGCATGAAATGTTGGACCTAAATTGTTTGTTAATTAATGATTAATTAAGGTTACATATATGGACCTGAAATTATTGAGCTACAAATTTTATCAAATTCTTATAAATTACTTAGCATTCAAAAATAAAATATATAACTCATAACTTCAATAACAAAAGTTGATTTTTCCCCCCATTTTACAGGTTTGGTTTGGTTGTAATAGTCAGTTCGGTTTCTACGAGTTTGGTTTTTCCGGTACACAGGCAAAACTAAAACCAAACCGTTGGGTTTGGCTATTTCGGTTTCATCCACACACCTAGGACTCTATGGCAAAACTGGTTAACTGGATGGGCCGGGTCAAACAATTTTTACCATTAATAAATAATGTACTAGATCCTTTAAAATTGATCCACTTGACCCGTTGAAGAGATATAATATCTAATCGAAATCGATCCATTTTCAAGTTGATCAGTCAAAACCGATACATGACTGATGTATAAACAATTATATTGGTTTCAGAAAGCAAAACCAGCCAATGGGCATGAAAATGAGCCCATGTTAAACTCTGGCATGCATGATCCAAATGGTATTGATTCAGATCATAAGCCAAAAGCTGCAGAATCTGGTCAAACTTCTCAAACCACCACCGCACCGCAGGTTTATTATTCATTTTTTTCACTATTAAAAACATATCTTTTTCCATTTTATATAATAAATTCTTTTGTAGAGTCCATATGTGGAAGCTCCCCAAGGTGCAGAAAATTACAATTACCCTATGCCAACTGTACCCCCTGGGGCCCAGAGATTAAAGTGAAGTTGCATGGTTGAATGGTATGTATATGTTTTATATGCATGTATCATTGTGGTAATGATATTGAATTTGTATTTATTTGAATGAATACTTAAGTTTTTATTTTGATTTATTATAAGCACATAATGCATTATTTTTCCCAAACTATTGTTGCAAACTGCAAAGTCATGTACAGTAACGTCCGATAAATGAATACTTCAGTTTTTTAATGTGATTTTATTATAAGCACACCATGTATTATTTTTCGCAAACTGTGTTGCAAACTCGCTAGATTATTCAATATCAAGGTTATAACGTTCTCGGTGCTTAGTTAAGTATTTTTACGTGTTAAATTATCTGAATTATAATACATTTTGAGTGATATTTAAACTCTTTTATTTGTTTGATCTACTGTGTGTCTAATATTTATATGCTTTGATTTAAGGTTTAAGTGTCAATTGTCTTATGTCGACGGGCTTTGGATTAACGGGTTGAATTGCAACCCAAACATGACTTATGACTTATCGTGTGTAAAACATTAATCTTAACCTGCATGCATTTTAAATTGCGTAATCAATATATGACTCGTTTAAATTATTTTACGTGGGTTGTAAAAAAATTGTTAAACAAGTTAGTGGTCGATATGTTTAATTTAATGGGTTAAACTAGGGGTGTTCTTTGGGTCCGTTTTTTGAGTTTCGGGTTATTGGGGTCGGGTTTCGGGTTGGGTTAATCGGGTTTCAAGTATCCTAGAAAACAAAACAAAAAACAAAAATTAAAAACTTTAATGCTAAAATTAAAACAACATATTCTTCTTTGCTTGTAACACAAATAACCAAATAATAAGCCAACATAACTTGATTAATTCATAAAATAAGTAACTAACTCGAACCATAATTGTCTTCAGTTGGATGTGATTTGGTTGTTCGGTTACGGTTGCTATTAGTAATAAACGAAAAACATAAATTAGCAATAAACAATCGATCCATAATAGTTGGAATGACAACAGTCGATTAGGATCAGATTCTGATAACTTTAGTGGCTAGGACTAAGCTTATTACCTAAAAATATATTAAATTTCAAAACTAAAAGTTTATTCGGGTTGACCTAAAACTTATAAATCAAACCCGAAAACCAAACCGAATTACTTCGGTTCGGGTTCGGGTTAGTCCTTTTCGGTTTTGGGTTTTTCGGGTTCGGGTATGGGTTTTGGGTTTCGGGTAAAAGT
The DNA here is from genome assembly GCF_021521415.1 of Bidens hawaiensis. Taxonomy (NCBI): domain Eukaryota; kingdom Viridiplantae; phylum Streptophyta; class Magnoliopsida; order Asterales; family Asteraceae; genus Bidens; species Bidens hawaiensis. Next base: position 17,983 of record NW_027491634.1, read on the forward strand.
GAAAGCCCTGGGTTAAACACGTGAACTCGAACATGACCTGTTTATTAAACAAACTAGATATGACAACTCAAAATTTGATTATTTTTGTGTTGTGTCAGAAATTATCACTAGTGTATACGATGATATTTTAATCGTTTCTTTTTCTCAATTTTACGTATTTACAATAAGTTGTGTTTTCTTTTTAGCATATTTACTACAGGTGAGTCTTACATTAACTATATACAATTATTTTTGGTATTACCTAGTTATCTACTTAAAATTGATAGTGCACCCTACATATGTAATAAATATAATAAGTTGACATGAAAACAGTTACAATATGGTCCATAGTCCATATATGTGTCATGTCGGTAGGTAAGTATGGCCTTGGTTGGTTTCCTACACATGAAACCGCATCTTGGGCATCGAATGCGACTTTGCATCAACCATAAACTCTTATCTATTTAACTATTAACAAGGTATTTATTATGTGGACACATTAATCATATACCGGTCATTTAACATGTTTAATAAGCCTGTCATGTACAGGTTGAAATGTTTGATCAAATGGATCATGTTAGCTTGAAGTTTGTACCTTTAAAGTTGAACATGTCGGCATGTAATCCATTGAACCCGTTTTTACAACTCTCCAACCAGATTAAAACATTTACAATTTGATTACCATCTGTCCAGTGGCGGAGGCCAGAAAATTTTTTCTATGGGTTCGGGATTTTTTGGTGCTCGATTTTGTCCAGAGTCAAAGTTTTCAGGCCCCAATGGGTCGGGTTGGTCATTCAGTGAGATGGATACACTAGAATATCAGCCTGATAATAAACGTACATTGTCAGCATTCAATAAAATACAAAGTCATATTTAATAAAAAAGATAATACATATTATAATTGTTTCCTACGTATTTTCACATTTTAAAAACCATAACATCTTCAATCGTGACTTGAAAAAAGAACTCATATTCAATATAACAAATGCAAACATCATATATGGTTGTCACTAATCTGGTTACGCAAAATCAAAGAAAGATTCGACGTGAGGTCTGGATCCTGGTTACGCAAAATCAAAGAAAGACTCAGCGTGAGGTCTGGATCGATTGAAGGCTTGAAGCAATCCAAGAGTCGGTCGGTCGAATACTTTTTTTAAAATGACATTGGATTCGCTCACCAAAAAAGAATAGGTTCGCTCGTTGGTACAATACTATAGGTTATATATAAAACCAAAAAAATTAACGGCTTCGGCCGAACCTGGTGACCACAATGTGGCTTCGCCACTGCATCTGTCAACCCGTTTGAATAAATGAGCCAAAGAGTCGCGAGAGGAAATTCGCATTGCTTGGGAATAGGGATACGAGGATGTTGGCAGATCCCAAACCAGATGCTTTGAGTAGCAATCATTTGTACCCCTTTCAATAAACTAGCTGGGGAAGCTTAATAAAGTGATAAAGCGTCGACTTTAAACAAAAAGAGTGTCCAACTAATTACAACAAGCTTGCCTTCACTAAGCAAGTCGTAGTCCCATATTTTTTTCCTCCTTCGATTGAGTTGGATTGGCAAAATCAGCTTGCCTTTTTCACATGCGCGCATTATTTAATATCACTCTTTCTTTTCTGGAGGGTTAGAAATCCAATTTGAGCATCGCGTCGCTCACTTAGCTTGGGTTAACTTCATAGCCCCGCTTACCCATATGATGCGTGGGAAGAAAGGGATTGGTTGGCGACACGTTTGAATAAATGAGTCAAAGATTCATGTTCATATTACACAACTTCAAATGGGCACAGGTTATAACTAGTATTTTTCACACAAATAAAAATATTCGCCGTATTAATGTATCTGCTTGAACAACTACTCCCGCCAACCTGAAAACCGTCAACTCAACACAATCAACACCCCAAATTACAATTAAACTTTCTTTTTAAACGACTAAGAGCATTCTCAAATCTCAACATGTTCCCTAAAAATATGTGAGAAAAATTTGTAAATTATATTGTATGGTTATAAGTGGTTGTGAGTATAGGAGAAAGAAAATGTTATAAGGGAAAGTTAAATTTGGGGTTTCACTATTCACACTGTATAATATTTTAATATTTCTGAAATTGGTTGTGAGTGAAGGAGAGAGATATGATAATGATAAAAGTGTATGGAGAGTGAAACTATAATGATTTTTAGTTTAATTATATATATATATACACATATGTGTGTGTGGTAGGGAACAGAATGTTATATATTCATATATATCATATAATTAGGTATATTGGTTTTTAATGGTTCCAACTATTGCTTTTTGGCCACTGCTGATCCCAACTAATGAATTGGTTATTGATGGTCCCAACTTTTAAAGTATTTGTTCCTAATGGTCTGCGACTAACAAAATCCTAATACCGTTAGTTTCAGGTCGTTGGGAAAACGTTTTTGGCCAGAAAATTCAAACTTGTTGCCGGAAAACACCACCTGAACACCGCAACCACCGGCAATTGACTCACTGTTAACCAACTACCACCACTTGAGAACCATCAACCGATTCTGATGATGGTTCTAAGGTTTTCGGCGACCTCAATAATTGGGGCTTTTACTAGAAAAAGGTTCCTAAAGGTCCGATACGAAGTTACCAAGATGTTTGGAATGAAAATGTTGACTTTTCGGGAAAGAATTTGAGTTTTCCAGCGAAAACCGTTTTTCCGGCGACTTGAAACTAACGACGTTAGTTTTCTGTTAGTCGCGGACCGTTAGGAACAAATAATTTAAAAGTTGGGACTATTAATAGCCAATTCATTAGTTGGGATCAGCAATAACCAAAAGACAATAGTTGGGATTATTAAAAACCAATATACCTATAATTAAACTAAAAATACCACAATTTCTCTCTCCATACACTTTTATATTTTTATCATTACCATTTATTTCTCATTCACTCACAACCACTTTCAAAAATATCAAAATATTATACTGTGTAAACAGTAAAATCCTAAATTTAACTTTCCTATTTAACATTTTCTTCTTTCTCTACTCACAACCACCACCAACCACATCCTATTATTTATAAAACCCCCTCACATATTTTAAATCACGGGCTGCAAACACTACCCACACACTCTTTAAACAACTCCTAAATCTACATATCTATCCATATCATACTTAAAACTCTCAACAGCCATAATAAAAAGAGATTCATTTACTACACTCACTTTACAATACACCCATGACCCATACAAATAAAACACACCCAAATGTTAAAACATCCTCTTCACCTCCTAAAAAAAGCTACCTAGGTAAAGTAACAGTTGCCTTTATTTAGTAAAAGTCACAAGAAAATAATTATCAAATCAATCAAAACTTTAATAAATAAATTTCAAACTCTTAATCATTTTCCCAAAATAAAACAGATCTTGTCTCCATACATAATATTATTATTCTTCTACTCCTAGATCACCGTTCATATTATTATCATTTATTATTATTCTTCTTCTTAATGAAAGAATCTTGATTTCTTCTTGCTGTCAATCATCTTCTTCTTCGTCTTATTATTATTCAAATTCAACTTCTTGAATTCGCCGTCAAAAACCCAATTCAATTCAATTGGATTCCGATCAATTATGGCCACCGACAAGAAACCATCGCCGGTGTCTGACGTCGGAGCATGGGCCATGAACGTCATAAGCTCCGTCGGAATCATCATGGCCAACAAGCAACTCATGTCGGCTAACGGCTACTCTTTCACTTTCGGTTAGTGGGTCTCTCAGATCTGTCAAATTAGGGTTTAATTGGGCTTCAATTTCGTCAATTTAGGGTTTTATTTCATTGATCTAGTTTCAATTTCAGCTCTAGTTTATTGGGTTTGACCGAATTGCCCTAATTATGCATAAAGTTGTTTAAATTCACTTCATTTCATAGATCAAGAAAAGTTTTTTTTTTATTTTCTTGATCTTGAATTAGGATTTGGTAAGTTTGCTAACAATGGTGTTGTTTACAGCTACAACGTTAACCGGATTCCACTTTGCGGTAACGGCGTTGGTTGGATTCGTGTCGAATTCCTCGGGGTACACTACGGCCAAACATGTTCCTTTGTGGGAGCTTTTATGGTTTTCGGTCGTTGCGAATATGTCCATCACCGGGATGAACCTTAGTCTCATGTTGAATTCAGTTGGATTCTACCAAGTATGTAGTTATATAATTTATTTATTTGCATATATGTTTTACAAATAGAATTATAGTTTTATGGTATAAGTTGCGTTTTTGAAACGTTCAACGGTTGGTAAGGTTGGTACGGTGGTAAGCGCCTGATTCCTTGAATTAGAGGTCTCAGATTTGAATCCTGCGTCCACTGGTTTTTGCCTTAACCTCTTGAAGACCACCTGCTTGTCTGTGTACTGGTGGGCCCATGAGTTTTCCTTAACGGAATCTCATGGTTACAAAAAAAGTCGCATTCTTGAGTGCATTACTTATGTTTTTTTTTCCTATGTAGATTTCCAAACTAAGCATGATTCCGGTGGTTTGTGTGATGGAATGGATTCTTCATGGCAAGCGGTATTCAAAGGAAGTCAAAGCTTCGGTTGTGGTGGTGGTTATAGGTGTTGGTGTTTGCACTGTGACTGACGTTAAAGTTAACGCCAAAGGTTTTATATGCGCGTGTGTAGCAGTGCTAGCAACATCATTGCAACAAATTGTGAGTACACGTGTCACAAGTGTTTTACTAACCTTTAATGCGCACGAATCCTTAATAATTGTAACAGTATATGAGATAAGAATATATATAGGAACAAAACTAGAAACTCTAGAGAAACGTATATACTAATTAATTCCAATAGTAAGTTGTTATGAATATAGCTAACAATAATGATTTTGATTCTATCGCGCAGTCTATCGGATCCTTGCAGAAGAAATACTCGATTGGAGCTTTTGAATTGTTGAGTAAAACCGCACCGATTCAAGCTCTTTCGCTTCTTGTACTTGGTCCTTTTATTGATTATTATTTAAGTGGACGACTAATTTCAGATTACATGAAAACCATATCTTCTGGTGCAATTGTAAGCAAAATTTGTTCATTTTCGTTTCTTGTTACATTTCAATTATATCGGTGAATCATATTTTTAACTTCACTCTCACAAATGACAGATTTTCATATTGATTTCATGCTCATTGGCGGTTTTCTGCAACATTAGTCAATACCTCTGCATAGGGCGGTTTTCAGCTGTTTCGTTTCAAGTTTTAGGTCACATGAAAACCGTGGCCGTGTTGACTTTAGGGTGGCTGCTGTTTGACTCAGAGTTGACTTTCAAGAACATCGCGGGCATGCTTGTTGCGGTTGCGGGTATGGTGATTTATAGTTGGGCGGTGGAGGTCGAAAAGGCGGCTAACAAAAGCTTACCGCTTTCGAAGCATAGTTTGACTGAAGAAGAGTTGACTTTGTTGAAAGAAGGGTTGGAGAAAGGTCCAATTAAGGAACCTGAGTTTGGGGAGTCAAAATAGAAAGATTGATTCCAAATATGCATTTGATTTGATATCATGTTTTGCATGTTTTTTGATGTGGTTTTGTTCATTGTTGTTCCAAATTGGAATTTATAGTTTTTATATAGCTTTTTAAGCTCATTTGTTTATGCATTTATAGAAATTATTATTGTGTCAAATTAATAGATTCATTAATATCAACTGGTTGATTGTGTTTTTCACTCCATTCTAGTTTTGAGGATCCTTTTAATTTTATGTGTGTTTTATGTCATAGTTTAAACTATTTTTTTGAATATTTTATTTAGAATCTTCAAAGAGAAATGTGCATCAAGTTTTATGGCTTAAACATTATATATAAGATAAAAATCAATGGATTGGTGTCGCAAGAGCACCATTGGTTCACCTGGCGGCATTAGCTTGTGTCACGTCATCCAGTTTTGTTTTTCTCTTGTTTTTTTTTTCTTTAAGTTTGTATTTTTTTTATTGTTTTATTTCCGGCACCATAACAAACGTAATCAAAACCGCTCTAACTTGTGTCAGCTCGACGCAACAACGCTCAGGTTTCTAATACCAATTTTAACGACCACATAAACTTCGGCCTTTTATTTTATTTTATTTTTATTTTTTTTTCTGGTAATATAAGCTATATGAGTATTTTGGGCATTTAATAATATATTTTTTGGGTTTAGTGTTAGTATTGTAGCGCACCAACCGAATTTGTGTAGCTTTGATCATGAGTTGTATTTATTTTTTTAACATGTTATTTCTTTATTATAAGTTATACGAGTGTCACTATTGTCTTCTTCATTGAAGGATTAATTTTTTCAATTCAATGTCTATATCGTAACGAACTTAACTCATACCAACTGACGCAACGATTGCAAACCTAGATTTATATAAATTTGTATTTTTGGTTCCAACTTCCAAGGCCCTAAATTTATAAATTTTAGAGTATTAATATGCAAAAATATAAAATAAAACTTCAAGTTAGATGGATCGTGTTTGTATTAACCTACGAAAAAGCGTGTTGTGTCTAGATTCATATATCTGACAGACGGGCACGATTTTATAATTATAGATTATTAACATGCAAAATTATAAAATAAAACTTCAAGTTAAATGGGTCATGTTTGTATTAACTATGAAAAACTGTGTTGTGTCCGGATTCATATATCTGACATGATTTTCTAATTCGTGATAACTTATTGGATTCGACCTGCCAACCAATCATTAGCCTCTACCACACCGACTTGTCACCAATTAATCCTCATTTGTATAAAATCGGTCAAAATTGAAAATATATATGTAAATTTAAAAATTTATATATAAATTTCAATCCAATTAATCTTGACTAATCCCTATTAATCCAGATAATTGTCAGTCCCTACCCACCGCCCGACTTGGCTCTGACGATCTCTACAGCACTGCTACCAACATCCCACCAACATCCCACGAAACTTGCATAAGAAAATGCTACATCAAAAACACCATTGTAGATCAACCAAATCAAAATACTTCAAAGGCTAAAAGCACATTAGTTGTACTCACAACTCAATATATTTTGACTTGAATGTTCTAATCCAAATGAAAGGTCTTAGCGCTTTTAACAAATCCTCAAGTTCAATTGTTATACAACATTGTATAGAAATCACAAACAAACAAAAACAGTTTCAACAAATCAAAATCCCAAAACAAAACATGGGTGTATGAAAAACAAAAGAAAAAAGAATACCTCTAGACACCACCTTCAGACTTGACCCTAGATTCACCATTGATGTTGCTTGCAAGCTCAGCCAACTGGTTCTTATCCAGAGTGGAAACAAGTTCCATTGAAACAAATGAGTTCAACATCTCACCATCAATTTCTTCATTTTTACAATCTGATTGAATCTTTCTAGCTTCCAAATCTGCAACCTCGGCTTCTTGCAACAAAATATTGGCTTCTTCAACATCACCTATTTTCATAGCAGCCGATCGTTCAGCCTTGGCAGCACTCGCAACCAGAACCAAACGTTTGTATCTAACCGCTTCTAACTCCTTTTCCATTATTAAAACATTTTCTTCTTTTTCTTGTAACTTTTGCACATTTTGGTTGAGTTCATCCTCTATCTTTTTAAGGGTACTCGAATCTTCATATATTTTAAGTTGTAAAGTTTCTTTTTCAGCATATAGTGTCTTTGCCTCGTTGGCAATTCGGGCTGCTTCCTTGAAGTTTCTTGCGGTTGCAAAGACTCGCTTTTCAGATTCGATCTCCGGGACCCGTTTTTCTATAAAAAGAAGCCTTTGTTTGGAAGATTCTATTGATTGTTGGGTTCCAGATTTTGTTGAAGACAGATCCTAAAACACAAATAAAGAAAAGTTTATAAGATTTGTATTGTTTCAAAATGACAATTTTTAACCAATTAAGCAACTATCATGTTTGTTTGGTTGGTACAGAGCATGCTTGTATTCGTTCGTTTAACTTTAACTGAACAAACAATCAAACACGAACAATTAAACAAATAGGGTTTTCTTGTTTGTGTATGTTCGCTCCGTTAGTATAAACGCAGTTCACGAACATAACTAAATTAGATGAACGAACATAACTGAGAGCTAATTAGCTAAAACTAGTTAAAAGTAAAGTAAAGAACAATGCATTGGGCCTAAAAAGTTATTTAATCTATACTATGTTGTAATGGGCCAAACAATTTTAGATGAATATAATAACTTAAAACTAACGAATATAATTGAAAGTAAACGAACAAACATAAACGAACTTAACTAAACGAACGTTCACGAACATAAATGAACGAACGAGACATGTGTTCATGTCCGTTCATTTAACTAAATGAACAATTGTTTCTTCATGTTCGAACTTCCCGCCAAACGATCGGTCTGTCTACTTGCCTACATTCCCCTAATTTCATGTCACAAAACATTACCTAAGTAATGACATTCTAGTAACTTTACGTTAATACCCTTCAAATCATGAGTCCATGATTAATCAGATAACTAACCTGAAGAGAAGCTCTTACAGCAGAGATATCTTGTTTGAGCACTTGAACATCATCAAACAACTTCTGTTCGGTTGTAGCTAGCCGTATTTTATCTTCTCGTGATTTTGATATAAACTTTATTAAACTCCTACGCAAGTTTATAACTTCTTGGTGCACACTTGCTTCATCTGCAGAAACCTGTGCAAGTTCCCTGATTTTAAACCCTCTAGCTTCTTCCTGAAGAGCAAAATCGTCAATTGCCTTCTTTTTTCTACACAAATCTTCATTCTCCAGTTCCAGTTTTGATAGGCCCAATTGAATATTTTTAAACTTCAAATCAATGTCTGAGAGTGCATCTTGGAAGTTAGAAACAGCACCTGCCATCTTTTTTTCAATTTCTTCGATTTGTAAATTGTTTTCTGATATTTCTGCTTCTTTTTGTTTCACTAAAGCGAGTAATTCTTGTAGTTCATCTGCTAAAATCTTCAGTTTCTTGTAAAGGAGTTGACTTTTTTGTTTGTCTTCTTTGACTATTTGGTTAATGGAATCATCTAACCCTTGGCGTGCTCCTGATATAACATCTGATTCAACTTCAGCTTCCATTTTCTTGGCCTCTAAAGCTTCAGATAATGAATCCCATTTCTCCATTTCTTCTGAAGTTTTAGTTTTGGCATTTGAGATGACAGAATCTGCATTTTGATCAGCATCCTGAGAAGAAAACATAAATCAGAATTTACTTGAGTTATTTGAATAAAGATGCCAACTGTAAAAGTGACTACATATTTAACCGAATCATAGTATTACAAACGGGTCATGGAGTCTTTGTATTGTTAACTTTTCGGTTCATGTTTACAAAAAAGGAGTCGATCATAGTTTTGATCGAAGCCTGTTTTTCTTTTTCATCTTTTATTTCTTGTTCTGGTTAATCAAAGTTGCTGCAGTAGTGTGATATTATTATATTAATAATCTAATCCAAGGCCTTCAATCTTGTAAGCTAAATATAAATAAACCCTAATATTAAACTACTAATATATATAATTAGCACTAATAAAAGCAAGAAAATTGGATACAAAAGATAGCATCACCATCTGAGGTGTAAAACACTAAAGTTTATCAGTTTATTCTCAGTTAATTGTCTTGCGTTGAACACACTTGGAACTACTTTCCTACATGTGACCAGTTTGCTTTAGCTCCATGACTTCATATATCCCAATCAAAAGTGTAAATCAATTAAAAGTACTTAAAACTATTGGTTTATTTGTAGTAATTTGTCTTTCTATATACGCATTAAAGTCCCAGTTGTAATCAACTTATAACTATTTTCCTACATGTGATCTGTTTGTTTCAGCTCCAAGATTTCATCGTATGCATAATCTGATAAGTGATGTCTGTGAAACTATTAACACTATGCAGCCACCAAAAATCGCACTATGTTAAAAATCACTGAGCACATGATTATCATAAGGTTAATATTCAATAATAAACTGATAAAGATAACAAACTCACCACTGCAAAGCTTTTTAGCAGTTTTGCACATTCTTCTTCAGCTACAATCTGCAGCTCCAAAGCCTCCTGCATCCTAGAATCAATGGCATCACACTCTGCTTCCGCTTCTCTCAACGCAATCAAAAGAACCTCCTTGTTTTTCTCCGCTGACGCAAGACCATCACTAACCCGTTCAGCAGTCTCAAAATCTTCAGACTCAACAGCTTCCTCCAGCTCCTTCTCCATCTCCTTGTACTTCACAGACACAAGACTCAACTCCTCCGCAGCCTTCCTTCTCTTTCTAATAGCCTCCTTCCGCTTAACAGACACAGCCGCCACCGCTCGCTGCGCAGAATCGAGCTTATCAGCAACCTGTTTCTTAACCTGCTCATATCTCAACTCAACCGAATCCTCCTTTCTTTCAACTTGTTTAACCTCCTGCTCTAACGTTGATTCCGAATCCCGAACTGCTTCGGTTATCGAGACCTGCTCTTCAATTACTACAGGTGATTCTGACCTAACTTCAGACCTAATCTCAGACCTAATTTCAGGATCATGTACAATTCGAACAACCTGCTGTTTATCTTCTTCTGCTTCTGCTTCTGGCAGAACCACAGGCAATGATAATTGAGACGGTGACCGAATATACGAACGAGCTGATGAATGATCAAAATCACCAGCAGAATCCTGCAATTGAGCAGCAGCAGCCGGTCTACCATATCCGATCCGTAATCCGGCTCTCTTCTTCTTCCGAGTCGACGAAACCTGCGACGTGAGCGATCGAGCAGACGGAACAACACTTGCATAATTATAATAATAATTATTATTAGTAGTAGTAGTAGTAGTAACAACAGTTGAAGCAAAATCAGTAGTGCTACGAGACGATGTTGACGAAGAAGACGGAGAAAGCGGAGGATCGAGTGACGAAACGTCGTCATCTTGAGGTTGAGGTTGAATTAGGGTTAGATCGGAGAACAGGTTCTCATCTAACGGCTCAAATTGAAGAGATTGCTGAGTACTTTCACGGTGATTAGATAGATTAACGGAATCGTCATCCGCCTTGTTATTATTATTATTATTAGTTAGTGGTAATTGAGAAGATGAAGATGAAGAGGTAGGGTTGAAGAGGACCATGCCTTCGAATAGTGAGTCCTCCATGTCATCCATCGCAATGCTGGTGCCACTGTTGCTGTGGATTTAGTTGATTGATTGATTGATTGATTGATTTAGGTTAACGAAGAATCAAGGCGCATAAATCTGTATGATCAAATGAATACTGCCGACTGAGACAGACTGTAATTGTGCTAAGTTTGATTATTCAACTTTCCATTTCAACCTGCTGCTCCAATTGGAATTGGAATTGGAATTGGAATTGGAGTCCTCCAGTAAAGTTTGGACTCTATATAAGTGGCTAGGAGTTTAGTGCAAGATCATCGTAAGATTGAGCCGAGCTTAATTTTGAGCTAGATCTTAAAAATAAACTCGTCTGAACCGGAGCTTCACTTATTGAGCTCGAGCCGGTTCACAAGCCTATCATTTATATAATTTTTAAAATATATATTTAATAATTATTAATTAATATATATAATGTTATGAAAAAATAAATAAATAATATATATATTATTTTATATATATAATTATAATAGAAAAAATATATACAAATAATTATAATTACATAAACAGTAATTAATAAATAGTAAACAAGCCGATTTCGAGCTCGAGCTCCGTAGAAGTTAAACGAGCCAAGTTGAGCTAGGTTTCGCCTCGGGTTCGGCTCGTTTGCACCCTTAGCTAGGAGGATAACAAAAACGTTGATGAGAGAGGAGGGTGTGGTATATAAGATGTCGGTGGGTTCTGGAAGATTCAGACGTGGCATTGTAAGACACTGTCTATTACGGAACTCTGATTCTAGAAATAGGCTATGCGTATGTCCCATCCCATCAATTTGTTAATATATATAGAATAAAAAAATACACAAACTAAATGCAAAACTAAAAAGTGGTCTTGTAGACGAAATATAAGAAAAATACGAGAGCGGTGGAAAATAGATGCCGGAGGAGACCCGTTGAGTGGTAGTTAGAAGGAGGGAGAAGGCGATGGCACGACCAAATGTGTTTTGGGATTTAAAATATTTGAATCCATGACTTAGATTTTGAATTTCATGTAGTGTATGTTGAATTTGGTGTAAATAGCACGATTAAAAGTTTGAACTCCTTTTGACATTTTATCGATTTCATTCGTCTTAATTTACCCATGATCTTGTTTTTTTTTTTCTGAGGGTTTCTATTAGCACAACAAATGACTTGGTATGGATTCAAATCCAACTATGATTGAACTTAACTTGGCGATCACAGAGCCAGCCAACCAAAAGTAATACGATTTCAAAAATGTGAAAGGTGATACAAGAATAAGAAAAATAATCATAGAGCGAACCAATCAAAAGTAAAGTTGTTTCAAGAATTTTAAAGATGATGCGATCATAAGAAAGATAATCACAAATTTATCTTGTCTTATTTTAATGATAATTGCTTTGCGTTGATTGGTGCATGATTGATTTTAGTTAATTAAAAGATTTATCAAGTTATTTCATTAAGCGATGACCAATGAAGCTTTAACAAGCATTTTTCTTATCATATAACGGTGGTGCATGAAGACAAGACAAATTTATTTTTGTTAACAAGTGAAGTGACACCTCTACGGCTTTAACAACAAGCTAATGTCCAATTCAACTTACAAGTTATAACTATTTATATCAACACTTTCAATTCAACTTATATGATGATTTGAACTGTGTTTGAAAATAAAGGTTGATTTGAGAATCCTAAGTTAGTTTTAATCTTTTATAGTAATCAACAACGAAAGGTTGATTGAAAGATTGAGAATCCAAACATTAGATAACAAACCCAGGCACCAAATTAGCAATCTAGACAGTACCATGTGCAAGCATGTGAGGCTATTTTACACTTGTAAGAGCATATGAAACTATTTAACATGTGCATTGAACTAGCAACACCTGCCTTATTTCATTATTAAATTGTTAAAATATAAAAATAATCGGATCAGAGTGGGCCAAGGGGCGGTGATAAGTGATGGTTTTATACTTTTCAACTACAAACCTTCACGTAATCTTTCCTAAACGAACGACGAATAAAGCAAGACTATACCTAGGCATGTAAACGGATCAAACGTTTGGTAAATTATTTGGAAACCGTTTGATGGGAAGTTAGTTTATGTTCATTTATTTAATAAACGAACGAACATGATTACATGAACACTTATTCCGTTCGTTCATTTATGTTCATGAACGTACGTTTATTTATGTTCGTTTATGTATTAATAAAAATTTAATTAAACATTATCTGGATGGGTAATCTGCTTAAATGTTTTATATTTGTTAATTTGTGTTCATTTAACTGTTTTCATTTATGTTTGCTTATGTTTGTTTGTGTTCATTTACATTTGTTCATACATATTCATTTATGTTCGTTTATCTTTATTCAGTTATGTTCATTTAGTTTTTAAACAAACGAACATAAAAGAATACAAATGTTCAGTTTTTTTTATATAAACGAACGTGAACATAAATAATTGTTCGATTAAGCATTCGTGTTCGTTTAAAGTTAAATGAATGAACACGAAAATGCCCTTGTTCGTGTTCATTCGATTCATTTGCAAGCTTTCATTAATCATATTGATTAATAAATCGGTCTCAATCTCTACGCTCTACCAATTTTATTTGTGTTCATTTGTGTTTGTGAACCGTTCGTGAATACGTTATTTCCTTAAAGAACGAACATGAGCATAAAATCTCGTTTAGTAAGTGTTAGTGAATCGTTCGTGAACATATTATTTCCATAACAAACGAACATGAACAAGGTCTTGTTCGTGCTAGTTCAGTTCCTTTACAGCCTAACTATCCGGGGTAACCTAACGACAAAGACAACCTCATACGCGGCATACGTCCACGATTGTAGACAGCACCAGGTAGCCCGAGCTCGCTATCTCCTGTTTCAGGGAAAATCTATCGCCCGAATGCCAGTTGTAGTAAAACCCGGTCGGGATTAGATATGATTATATAAACAAGTGTTTGTTTTGAATTCTTTTATTGATATTAGAGTTTAGAAATATAATTAAAAAATAAAAAGGAAGAAGAAGATATGTAGTTGATAAATGATGAGAGCCTTACCTAAAATTGTGTAAACGTATGTTCTTTTTACGGGTTTTACTTTTACTTTTGCACATGTAGTAAACTAGTACATGTGTCATCACTTTTAAACTATCTTTTACTTTTCAAACAATAATTCTAAAACTCACAATTTTAATGGTAAAAACATAAAATAAGTCGAATTAATCATATCAACCAAACACATACTACGAGTAACTCAAACTCACAAGCTAGTGTTTGTAATTATTTTTCATATGAACATAATATCTTACAACCAAATCATCAAGCTTTTATCCGGATTTGAGTATCGACTACTAATTACCCATGCATAATATTCCTAGTTGAGCTTACAAGTCTTCATCTAGCAAACATATTAAAGATGAACAAACAAATCTTATAAAAATATTGAGTTTCTAGGCATTTTCTTTTGCATAAAGAATGTACTAAAGCATCCCAAAAATCATGCGTCTCCAAACACCGTTTAAGAGCCTCTTTAAACTACTGAAAAACCGCATTTAATGAAATGGACATCGCCCAACATTGACATACAATTCATCCAACTCAGCATGCAACCCATTAGGTTCATAAAAGGTTGACAATAACACGTAAATTACTAGTACACCATTCAACACCTATTCGTATAAAACTTTTAGCAATAGAAAAGTTATGAACAGGATAATCAACTTATATCTTTTAGCGTAAATAGATATCAACTATATAGGTACACATATATGTGTTAATGTAGGATAAAATGCATAACTTAACTATGTGAATATAAAAAAAGGAGTTAAACTACCATGAAATTTACAAGTAAATTAAATTAGAATATATCAAAAAGAAGGTATAAGTTGAGAAAAATTGCTTTAAAATACCTAGGGATGCGCTACAAATTGAGATGAAAAAGGAATCGATTTAGTGGTTAGAGCGAAAGGTTGAAGGGAGTAAGCGGCCATCGGTGGAGACCGCCTAATTAAAGTTGGTTTGAGCTAGGGGTACGGTATCAAAAATTATGTTCTCGATAATTGCAAATTTTTGTATCGGTACCAGTAAATCTTCGGTTCGGTAGTACCGATACCGAAGGTAAAAAATTCGAGAAATACCGGTATCGGTACCGGTACCGGTACCGATACTGAAACTTAAAATTTTGGTACCGGCATCAATCGGTACCAGTACCGAATTTGCTCATCCCTAGTTTGAGACAATGGCAGGTTACTAGAGCCAATGATCTAGTAACCTGTCAGTGATCCAAATTAGACGTTCAAAAAGAAAAAAAAAGTTTGTTTGAACATTTTAAGGTGGTTTGTAATCGAAACTTTAAATTCTTCCAACTAGTTATACAAAATAGTTATACAGGAACATGTGTCGTAAAGTCCAGGCCTACTCAACATGGGAAGGCATTCAAACGTTGAAACGGGCAGGGGCGCTAAGGGAAAGGTGTTTAGAGAATAACGAGCGCGAGTGCTTGAAATGTAAATGTTGGATTGGTTTCTCGATGCCATACACTAGTTATAATTAATAAAAAAATAATTATTTTAAATAAACATACACTTTTTTTGTCTTAAGTTTATGATTGAATTATTTAATAAAATGATTTAATTATAATAGAGCGGCAGGTAAGTGAGCAACACATACACATGGCAAGATCTTTACAACCTACATGCCTAAAGTTCACAATCACATAAACACGGCCTCCATTTTTTTAGAACGATAATTTTCTTTTGTGTTTACGTCACCGTACTCTTTAATCTGGAGAGTCTTGTAGTCTCACTTTAACCAGACTATGGTGTATTAACCGAGTCTACGTTAACTTTCAAAGTTTGATTTAAACGATTCTCTAAAAAACCATACCGCAGCTTCCAGAAGATGAAAACTATCTAACGTAACAGCTAAACAGAGCCTATGTTCCCACCAAAACTAAAGATAGCCGCTAATTGGTCACGCGCGAACACTGTTATTGTCTTGATCTATCTCTCTCTCTCCTTTTGAGGCAAATAAAAACAAAGCCTGTTTATTTATCATCTTTCTTTTCTTTTTCTCTTTTGTCTGCACAAAAAGCTCACAACAATGGCGTCCACTCTTCTTTTTCTCAAAAGTAATCAAAAGCGCCACCCATCTTTAATCTTCTTTCATTCCCATCTATTCACTCTCCAAACCTTTCTTTATTCTGTCACCTTCTTATATGTATATTCATTGATTGATTAATTATTTCATTTTGGTTGATAATGGCCACCGAGCAACACAGATTGTTACTTCAACACCATCAACCACCTTCTTCCCGGGTAATTTCTTCAGATCTTGTATTTATAAACTTATACTAAGTTAAATTAAGTATTAATTGATTGATGACCACCTTCAGATCTACATTATGATTACTGGGTCTTCATTTAATTTTTATAACATTATAGATCCTGTTATTAATTTGTAATTAAACCCTAAATTCATTTATGCTTTTGTAGAGGAAAAGATATTGGGGTGGCTGTTTAACTAGCTTATCATGTTTCCGCTCACAAAAAGGCAGAAAACGGGTTGTACCCGCAACCCGCTTACCCGAAACCCACCCGACACCTTACCCGCAACCTGTACCTCAACCCGTCGGGCTAACCAACCCGACAACCTCGTTACTAGCTCCGCCATCCTCACCCGCATCCTTTTCGTCCTTTTCCAATTCCGCCATTCAATCCACAGCCCAATCACCAAACTGTTTCATATCTGCGAACTCGCCCAGCGGCCCGTCAATGTTTGCCACCGGCCCGTATGCCCACGAGACACAGCTTGTCTCCCCGCCCGTGTTCTCAACGTTTACTACCGAGCCGTCCACGGCCCCATTCACGCCCCCGCCCGAGCTAGCCCATTTGACTACGCCTAGTTCGCCAGAGGTCCCGTACGCGCAGTTCCTTTCGCCCGGTTTGAAAGTTAGAAATGGTCGTAAAAAGAATGAGATGTCACCGTCTTATTCTTTGTACCCGGGCAGCCTGGCTAGCACACTTCGGTCACCTGTTTCACGGGCTTCGAACGATGATTCAAAGGCGCCTCAAGATGCTAATTTCTTTTGTCCTGAGACATTTGCGCAATATTATTATGATCAGTCTTCGTTTCCTCAGTTGGGTGGGCGGTTAAGTGTGTCTAAAGAGTCGGATAACGGGGTACCAAGTAGGCAGAGTAAGGTTTGTAAACAAGATATTGAGGAATTGGAAGCTTATCGAGCATCGTTCGGGTTTAGTGCTGATGAGATTGTTTCAACTCCTCATTATGTTGAGATATCTGATGTGGCGGATGACTCGTTTTCCATTATGCCACCCGGGCTTAATAAGCTGCCCGATATCAAAACCGGGCTGACCCTTGTCGCGAATGAAGAGTCAAGCCTGAAAACTCAGTCTAGTAAGAGCGAGTCAAGTTCATGTCACGCTATAAAAGGTGAATAATATCTTATGATTATTTTTATGTTTGTGAACATTTAAATTCGTTTATGTTCATTTGTTTACGGGCATTTATGTTCATTAGTTTACGCTTGTATAAGTACAGTTACGATCATTATTGTTATTGTGTTCACTTAAAATTTCCAGCCCATTACAACTCAGTATGGATTTAAAAAACTTTTAGGCCCAACACGTTTTTCTTCACATTACTTTTAACTAGTTTTGGCTCGGCTATATCCCTTCATCTATGTTTAATTATGTTCGTTTACGTTTTTGAACCGTTCGTAATTAACAAACATAAACATGCACAAACATGTTCATTTTTTTAGTGAGCGAACACGAACATGAACAAGAACAAGAACTAGAGAACCCAATTTGTTCGGTTAAAAGTTAAACGAACGAACACGAACAGATGACTCATTTGTGTTTGTTCGGTTCGTTTTCAGGCCTAGTCCGGTCTGACCAAAGAATCTTCCTTTGAGATCCAAGAATTTTTGTCTGATAATATGTTTTCATGTTGGTGTGATTTCAGATGTGAAACAGCCTGTTGACCGATGACGAGGACATATTCTCGAAGATGGGGGGTTCAAGAATAAATGTGAAGTATCATCAATCGAATTCGGATGCGGAAATTGATTATAGAAGAGGGAGAAGCTTGAGAGAGAGCAGGGTGAACTCAAAAAGGGCATGAAGTTAGAGAGGAGAATTGAATTGCATAGTTGTTGTTTCTTGTATGTATTAATGTGCTATATTTATTTTAATTTCCTCCAATTATTGATGCTTGTGTTGTTTATTATGTTTTTTTTTCACTCTTTTATTTTCTGGTGTAACTATTATCTATGTAGTGAATGTCCATTTGGTAATACAAATGACATGGGAGTGTGACATGTTTTGTGTAAAAAACAGTTATTTTGTGTGGCTAAATGATACGACTTGGTAGAATTATGTAAAATGAGGCATGCTGACAAGAGTTATCATTGATCGAATTATGTCTAGCAGAATTTGATTCTCACTTTCGGACAACCCCGCACCTGTTACGTTGAGGCGTGCCTAGTAGAGGTGACTGTGAAACAATTCCACTGTTCTTTTAAGCGATGTTGTAAGCTATTCGTCATCTCGATCTGACCAAGCCTCTTACCTATGATTATATCAACATGATATATCCACATTAATACGTCTATGTTGTTACTCAGCATCGTCATATGTTGTTACTTTGGCATACTAATCCTAAAGGTTATAAGATCATCCGCAGTCGGACATTTTGGGGCGGCGCTTTGGGCCAGGGAACACCCCCACCCCTAGCGTTTTGGGTGTCATTTTGGGTGAACTTTTTGTACAAAATGCTAGGTCGGCTCGAATTTTGAGGCTTTTGGGCGTTTTGGGAGTATTTTTTCACTACACTCGTTTTTTGCAAAATGTTAAAATGCTAACTAGGTGCCACATGACGTAAAATGTCCAGATGTGCCTAGTTTGAATACGCGTGGTCTAAGATCTTCATTCCTTTAGGTTACAATATCAATTGCAAAATGGAGACCTATTCTTCTTGACCAATTATTCACCGTCATTTTTCACCTTCGCATGGGCTAATATTTTTATTCGTTGAGCCTACATCGTCTCAAAACTTATAAAGCCATCCTCGCTTGGCTTGAAAACAATATAAGCTTATTTGAAACAAGCAATCTTTTAACGCCCCGTGTGTTGCCCTTAATTAACCTACGTCCAACCTATCCGTTTCATTCATGGTCAGAGTCCACTTTAGACTCATCAGGCGAGCAATAACAACTCACAATCGGTGACGCGCTCGTTGTTCAAGCATAATTAGGCATGTTCACCTTCTTTTCTCGCCAAGGCCATTATTATATACACCAATTGTAAGGTTTGGTGCCGCTGGATTCTTATGGTCCATGTGGCATCAATCATGTGTGACCAATTTAGTTTTTTTTTTTTGGTTAAATTCTTGTTCGTAACAAACATAATAAAAATCAACCGAATGCCTCTTTATTTTTGTTTGCATTCTGGTATCGTAACGAATGTGACAGAAACTGACCGAATATGCGTAGATTCACCACCTGAACGTCCAGAATTGACTTAAGTTAATTTCCAGGTGCTTTGACTTTTTGAATTAAACATTACCATCCGTCTCCAACACGACAACAAAAGTAACCCACCAATCAAATTCCCGCCGTAGTCAAACCATCAACCGCGTTGAATTTTCAAGTCATCCACCACCCTTAAATTATCCAACCCCAATTTCACTCCAATCATTTTCCCACTTTGATTAAATATAAAATATGATCGTCTGGTGGCTGCCGGCGGCGGTGTTCTTGTTCACAATCCACGGCCACCAAGCCCAACAAACCTACGTCGACAACCGCCAACTCGCCTGCAACGAAGACAACACCACCACCTTCGGATACACCTGTAACGGCCCACCCACCTGCCTCTCCTACCTAACTTTCCGATCACTATCACCACCCTACAACACCCCCTCCGCCATCGCCACACTCCTCAACTCCAACGCCTCATCCATCACTGCCATCAACAACTTCTCCTCCAACTCCGCCACCATTCCCGCCAACACTATCGTCGTGGTCCCCATCAGCAACTGCTCTTGTACGGACGCCGGATATTACCAGCACAACGCTAGTTACGTACTTCAATCCACTAACGAGACTTACTTCACTGTTGCTAATAATACCTATGGGGGCTTACCGCGTGTCAGGCTATGATTCATCAAAACCCGTATAATTTTCGGAACTTATTAGTCGGGTATAACTTAACGGTTCCGTTGAGGTGCGCATGTCCAACCGCGAACCAAACCGCATCAGGAATCAGGTATTTTTTTATTTAAAGCAATTAGAGGTGCACAAACCGGTTTGGGTTGAAACCGGTTCGGTTTAGTCAACAAAAATCAAAACCGGTTTATAATTTGTTTTGGTTCAGGTTGAAACCATTTTTTACCATGTTACAATCAGTTTTGGTTCGGGTGTTGACCGGTTTTTGCCCGGTTTCGGTTCGGTTAACTGGTTTGGAACCAGTTTTGATGAAGAAAATAACAAACTGGTTCCGAACCTACAGTTTCAATCGGTTCCAAACCGATTTCTACATAATCGGTTTCAAACCGGTTTGGTTTCGATTTTTGAGTCGGTTCGGTTAACCGGTTTATTTACCCACCTCTAACGCAAATTTTAGTGATATGGGTCAGGTCAGGTCAGTTTTGGGCTATATCTGAACCAAAAACAACAATGTCGGATTTTGGGTTTTTTAAAACTGTACGGTTTTGATTTCTTGCACTTTTTTGGATTTTGATTCTGGATCGGTTTCAGGATTTATCGGTTTTGACATTGAGGCTTGAAATTTTGGGTCGATTTTCTCCCATTCAATTAACAATTAAGGTATACAATGACTAACTAGTTTGATCTAGTGGGCATCAAACAAATGGTTATGTTTATATAGTTGAGCTTGGTGTTACTTGAAACATGAAGTAAATTTATCCTTTTAGAAAAAAAAAAGGAAAAGAAAAGAAAAAACTACTAGTTGATTATTATACATTTGGACTAAAATAATTAGGTTAAACTATATACTAAATATTATATTAAACTTTAAAACAAAACTATGTAGGTTTGGTTGGATTCTAGTCACTTGCAAAACTAAAGCCAAATTGAAAGTTTGGTTTTTTCAAAAGCATTGAACAAACCATCGGTTTAGTTTTTGTTTGGCCATGTTATTTTAATTTAACTTTTTTGATTTTTTTCGGTTTCATACACACCAATAACAAATGTTACTTTAATCTACTTTGATCATTATACATTTCGACTAAATTAATTGAGTTAAAACTATAAATAATCATATATTACAAATTACATAAATTTAAAACAAAAAATAAAAATATATATATTCGGTTCGGTTTTAGTTACTCGCAAAACTGAAACCGAACCAAAAGTTCGGTTTCTTTAAAACATAAAACAAATCATCGGTTTTTTTAATTATGCTATTTCATTTTGATTTTCCGATTTACGGTTTCATACCCAACGAAATGTTACTTTAATCTACTTGGCACCCATAAATCTAAACTATTTCAATCTACTTGGCACCAATAAATCTAAACTACTCGTTTACTCAGGTATTTGCTTACATTCCTTATAACATGGGGCAACACATTAGACTCCATCGCCGGAGATTTCTCCGGCGTTACCGCACAAAGCATCTCCGACGCCAACGAGCTCTCGCCGACCAGCCTAATCTTCCCATTCACACCATTACTAATCCCTCTCACCACCACACCCACCAGAATCGACAATTCAGCCACCCCATCACCACCTCCAGCTCCGCCGGTCATTCCGGTCACACCCCCCAACTCCGGCGGATCCTCCAGCAAATGGGTCGCCGCCGGCGTCGGAATCGGCGTCGGTTTACTCCTACTTGTTTTAACTTCCGGCGTTCTTGTCTACTGCTTTAGAAAACGGCAAATTCAACGTCGCCGGAAAACCCAAATTTCGGCCAAAAACCCGCCGGCGAGTAACTTAATCCCGCCGGAGAGCAATTCATGGTCGATTTCGTCAGAAGGAGTTCGAATTGCAGTTGGGTCGTTAACAGTTTACAAATACGAGGACTTACGACTCGCTACCGGAGACTTTAGCGACGAAAATAGAATAAAAGGGTTGGTTTATAGAGGGGTTTTTAACGGCGACTCAGCCGCCGTTAAAGTTATGAAAGGTGACGTGTCAGGGGAGATTAATATTCTTAAACAGATTAATCACTCTAATATTATTAGACTGTCTGGCTTCTGTTTGCATCAAGGAAACACTTATTTGGTTTATGAGTTTGCTGACAATGGTTCACTCAGTGACTGGCTGCACGTGACCAGTGATACACCGCACGTGACTGCTAAAAATAGTAAGTATGATTTGGTTTTGGAGTGGAAGCAAAGGGTGCAAATTGCACATAATATGGCTGATGCTTTGAATTATATGCATAATTATATCACTCCACCTTATATACATAAGAATTTGAAGAGTAGTAATGTGTTGTTGGATGGTAATATGCGCGCGAAAATAACCAACTTTGGGCTGGCTCGAAGCGTGGAGGGTAGGGAGAATGGCGAGCTTCAGTTGACCCGACACGTTGTGGGGACGTTTGGGTACATGCCGCCGGAGTATATCGAGAACGGGTTGATTACGCCGAAGATGGATGTGTTTGCTTTAGGGGTTTTGATATCTGAATTGTTATCGGGAAAAGAGGCCGCTGCTCGGGTGGTGAATGATGACGGGAAGGATGTGGCGGGGGTGCCGGAAGGGCAGTTGTCGGAGATGGTGAAGGAGGTGGTTCGGGGCGAGGAGAATGTGAGGGAGAAGTTGGCGGGGTTTATGGACGGGAGGTTGCGGGGTGAGTATCCGGTGGAATTGGCGTATTCGATGGTGGAGATTGCTAGTAAATGTGTGGCGGCGGATTTAAACGACCGGCCGTCGGTGGCGGAGGTGTTTGGGGTGTTGGATAAGATATTGTCTTCTTCTTTGGATTGGGATCCTTCTGATGAAGTTGAACACTCAAGGTCTCTTAGTCATGGTAGATAAAAGAGATTAGATATAGATACCATTTTAAGTATTGTAATATGATGTTTTTTTAATGTTTTGAGTGTTAAGATTAATAAAAGAATGTTTCAATGTATATCAAGTTTTTCAAGTATTATGATAAAACTGGAATTTTTTGTTTTTTTAAATTCACTCAACTTTTATCAGTCTTCTATTACTTTAAAGTCACTCAATAGTCTTCTATTACTTTAAAGTCACTCAACTTTTATCACGTCTTACAGTTTTGTATAAGCTTAAAGTGTTAGAAAGCCGTAAAACTAAGTGAGGCGAGGCAAATGGAACACATATGAACCCTTATAATTATTCAATCTAAGTCAAGCTTGAAAAAAACACAAACTAAGTAAATAAAATCTTAATCCACTATTCAAATTACTTTAACCAAACTATACACTTTAAAAACTTACTAAACAAATATAAGAAAATTATTCAAGATTCACAAATGCACAAAAAAAAAATTAATATTAAAAATCAACTGATAGTCTGCCTTCAACTGTCTCTCGATGAATAGAGTATCGAAATATACAACTTTGTGACAACCAGTACACACATTTTTCGGGTTTACCTTTGATGCTTGTTTTCATTAAGTTCTGTTGACTTTCTGGTAAACATGCGTTGACTAATTCCAAAAGGCTTGCCATACTCATTGCCATATCTTTTGCAAAAAAATATAAGATTTTGGGCAGGTATATTCTTGAATCTTTGTTTATATAAACCGTTGATCGTATAAACTCGTCTTTAGCAAGCCTTAGATCCTGAAAAATGGTCTTCGCGCTGTAGACTCGAACCTATGCGACAAAAATACAACTTATTAATCCAAATTTAATAAATTTTGGAGGTGGCAATTTCAGCCCGTTTACTTATAAAGAGGTAAATTATGCTATTCTCTATCCTCAACGGGTCAACGAGTTCTAATTAAAATATATAGTAGAAGGAAACGCCAGGGCCCGGTATAATTTTAATGCTTTATTCTAAATATTTGATCAATATTGTAATCATGTTTGACGGGCCCATCCAACCCAATATGTTGGCCCATTAGCCGACAGTCCGAACAAGTCCATCTTGCCAGCTTATTTTTCTTAGCAAAACGATAACCCTAATTAAACGACAAAATTAAACCTAAAAGGCGCATTGGCAGCTAAAACTGCATTATTAGTATTATTATAATTATTATGTTAAAAATGTAAAAATATAAATATTTGCATACCGCAGGGTCTGAAAACGATCCTAAGGAAAGGGCAAAATGGACAAGTGGCTCCGGGTATTCGATGGCATAAATATGTTTACTAGGCTCCGTCTTCAACTTCCTTCCTGGAGATAACAATGACTGCAGCCACTGCATCTATGCTATGTTAGTTAAAATACCATAAAAGTTCCATTTATTAATATCATCTTGTGGGACCCACACCGGAATAACGACTAAAACGAACAAATAAATGATATTATATACGATAAATAAAGATAAGAGACTAACCGGGGCTCTAAAGTGTGATTTGATTCCTAATATAGATATCTGTATAATATATGCATTGATGGATTGTCCCCCGATGTTATAAGTCGCCTGAAAACAAAATTATAAATTCCAATAAAAAAGTTAATGTGCGTTAACAAATGATAACTATGAACATATATTATTTAAAAAGCGTATGTTGTACCTTTAAAATGGAATTACTCTTTGTGGTGTTCTGCGTCCCATATGCTAAATAAGCCTTGCAAGAAACAAGCACATAACAGTACTTCAATAAGTGCAAAATAAACCAATAATAACTTTTTCCCTTTTTAATATGTCCTAAAAACATTGCAGCCTTTCTTTTTTCAGAAAGTTTCATGTCAAAGTTTGCATATGCCCAAAATACACATTAACCTTCAAGGAGTGGTACAATAGTAAGTGTCCTATCCGGGGTTAGTGGGTCCCATGAGTTTTCCCTAACAGGTTCTCACGACCACAAAAATAAAACCTTTCTAAAAGGGTATTTTTAAGGCGTTTTGACACAAAAACGCATATAACGTGAGAAGAGTATAAACAAATGAAAGACTTACATGCATGATCAAAGAATTATGAATGTTGATCCAAAACGCAAGCTTTTGTTCCCGCTTCATTTTCCCTGGGTCAACACTCTCGAGTTTCTTCACCAATGCTCTACATCAATTAAAAATTAAAAATGTTAAAAAGAACAAAGATTAAAATTATAGCAATTTAATGAACTACCTATATTTTTTTAGCATCCTTGAAGCATAATTAAAAACATCATCATCCACATTTATTTTCAAAACTTCAATCATTTCAGCATCCGCGCGTCTTTCATCTTTTAAATTCTCATGTTTAGGTTCCTCATTGCAATAAGGACTCCATGTATCAGAAACATTTCTACAGTTTGTACCAGATGAAGAAATTAACGGTCTAGATTGAGTTTGATTTTGGTCTCCAAGTTTGCAGTAGATCAAAGAGATACATTTGATTATGTCTTCAGATAGTCTATCAGGCCCGTCAAGAACGGCATTTTCAGTACAAGTTCCAAAGTGTTCCCCAAGACTACAACGACTCGTTTTTCTCTCCTGAAATTATCCGTTATGAAAAATATGGACGGGTCAGAAAGGTCGTTTCTTGTAATGGTTTGAGTCAAATATGATTATAAGAAATGCACTATTGTGTTTTATGCATAAACATCACTTTGACCAGATTTCAACTTGTTCATTTTTTAGCTAACTTTTTTTTATATAAAAACACAATTTTCTATATAAAAACCAAATGCTTTTTATAAAAAATAAATTCTTTTTTATAAAAAATTCAAACTTTTTAATTAAAAACCAAATTTTTTTACAGAAAAATCAGCCTTTTATAAGCGAATTGATCGAAATTGTGACTTCTAATGATTAATGAATACTCACCTTTCTAGATGATGACTTTGAGACCGCAGAATTAATTTGATGATTTGAACCCGTAACCCCCTCACTACGTGTTGAAAGTTGACCATGGAAACCACTTAACCAAGCATCAGAGTTGACTTTAAAGATTGACTGATCAGCAACAGTTTTTAGTTGCGATTCTATCTTATACTCTGAAGATGACTTTGTAATTTGGACTTGATGAACTTGCTCTTGAAAAGCCGTGCGGTATAGAGAAAGTAGATACCGTTCCAAATGAAATATTTCCTTTTCAATAGATGTAATTTCTTTCACTAATTCCATTGATGACTGTACCCAAAATCACCAAAAAAACAATGATTACAAATAGTTCTAGATTGTTAAAATGAGCATATTAGTTAACAATTGTGGGAAATAAATTTAACCTTTGAATTTGGCGTCCCATTTGAAGCATTTGAAGAAAATGAACTAGAACACGGTGTCGGTGTCATCTCTGACTCTGACCAAACTGAGGATTGATCAAGAAATATTTTCCCCAATTTTACATCCTGTGTCAAACATATGAAGTCAAACTTACATGAACAAAAGTTACTTCTAATATGCAGAAAGCAAAACATATAAGAACAACAAAATGGTCATAAATGGACATAACAAAATTACAAAATGGTCAAATGATAACATTTGCATCAATTTCTATGTGGGATTTTGATTTCAAGTTACACCTTATTTGCTCCCATGTCAATATCATCACAAAACACAAATATTCTCATACTTTGTCATTGTTGAATGGTCCTTTATAATATGGGAAAACAAACAAACAAACCATCCTAAAAGGACAATTTAACATCCTGGGTCAAAGATATGAAGTCAAACTTCAAACTTTCAATTTCAATGTTTCTTGAATTCATTTTAAATTCAAGAAACCATAGCTACTAATTAATAACCATGAAGCATATCATAAAGTAACAATCTTTATGAACAACAATACAACAAAATAGTCAAATAAAGATTGTATCAAATTCTATTTGGGATTTTGGGAATCTCAAGAACATTATGGCATCCTCATATTGGAAAGATTTCAAGTTACATCTTATTTGCTCCAATGGTCAACATCATACCAGACACAAAGATTCTCAAACTCTCTGTTAATATTGAATGTTCCTTTATCATTTTGGAAACAAACAAAAACCCTTTGCTAAAAAGACAATTTTTTAAACAAACCCATATGTGTTGTCTTAATCTTGTTAAACAAAGGTCAAAATATCATCAATCTTGAAAAAAAAAACTCACAGGGTTTAAATTATATGAAGTTCTTGGTGCCATATGGCCCATATCTAAGACACCATCATGATCATCATCTTTACTAATCTTCCCATTATTATTAATATTATTATTATTCCAAGAACACCTGCAAGAATCACCATACAGCCAAATTAACAAACAATTTCAAGAAACCAAGATAAACCCATATGCAAACTGCAATAAAAATCAAAACTTTACCCTTGAAAGCTTGAGTGGCGAGATGAGACAGGTGAGATAGGTGGAGTGGAATCAGAGTTAACAGCTTTAAGCATCTTATTATGAGTCACCGACAGTTTAAGATGATGACTAATAACTGCATTTCAGAGTGTAACAGAAGGCCAGAAGTTGCATAGGAAAGATGATGTTGGAAATTGAAGAAGAAGTGGCATTTATGAATGAGAAGGGTGTCCTTGCAAATTAGGGTAAAGCGTGGTTTGAAAAGAAGACAAATTTGAAGGGGTGCCCACAAAGGTGTCTTGATCAAATTATAAATACAGAGTAGGTGTATAAAGGGTGTTTATTGTTGAAGATCAATTTTATTCTTAAATCAATAGAAATTTATTCTTAAATGACAGTCACGGGTATGATTTGTTGGAAGAATGTACCAAGAATAGTTAAAAAAAATTGGGCCGAATACGGGACTTAGATAAAATATAAATTTGATAACTCATGATATAAAAGGTAAGCGGGCATTGTATATAATTTGAATATTCTGCTAACTTATTGGGTATTGTTACTTTTGATTGAGTCTAATACAGTTTTTTTATAAATATACTTTCATATATATCGCGCAACCTGATTATTTTTTTATTGAAATACCGAAAAATCACTCAAATACTAAGAAATTCCCCCTTGACGGTGATATATATTGTAAGTAATATATGTTGTATATGGAAATACTAAATGTGAAAATATGTTGAATATTTCTATGAAAAGATAAAAAAAATAGAACAGGCTAGACCTAAATCAATAGAAATAAGAAGAGCCGATGATATAGAAACACTGAATTGCAAATAGAGTTCAGGTTCTAGTTCCATAGATAACTAGGTTTTCTACCCGGCGGTTGAAACCTAGACGTTAGTAAACCCGAGCATTACGACGATGAGTCGACACGAATTCGGTCAGAACCTACTGTTTTCGTTACGATATAGACATCGGCGATAAATTTGAGCGTTAAAACCCAAAAATTTAATTCGTCAAATTAACATATAAAAACATTAACATATAAGAAAACAAAATATTTAATAGGATGTTTACTTGGTTGGCAAACCCGGGCAGTGGTAAAACCCAAATGTTGTCGGTCTCGAGCATTGAGGTAGTAAGTTGACACGAATTCGGTCGGTTTTGATTACGCACGTTATGGTACCTGAACTTAAAAACAAAAAAATATATATAAATTGAGGTGGGCCAACGATCATTGGGGGGGGGGGGGTCGATAAACTTGTGTATTGGTAAAACCTAAGCGTTGTTGGTCATGGCTTTAAATAAGGCCGCGAGTCTGTGCGAACTCGGTTAATTTGCTAAAATAAAAAAAATTTACGTTTGGTCGGTTTCCATTACTTTTATTATAGTAACAGAACTAAAAAAACAAAATTCACCAACCAATATGGTGCCGTCAAGTGGGCTAATAGACCACCTGCGACACCAAAGTTGTTCTTTATATATATTAATAATAATATTGATGGGATTGTATATAATGATAGACAAATCAGGGCCTGCCATGGCCTATGGCAGGGCGGTCGACGGCCATAGGCCCGACTACCCGTTAAGCCCAAAATTTTTTTTTTAAAAAAATTATATGTATTTTTATAAAAAAAAAACTATATGTATACTTAATGTTTAAACTCAATTACATAACAACTAACTTGGTCTATTGGTAAAGGAGTATGACTTCCAACCAAAAGGTTGTGGGTTCTAGTCCCATTTGAGACATTTTTAAGCTTATTTTTATACATTAGTTTTTTACACAACCTAAATCATAACCAAGGAAATCAATTTAAAATTAAATTATTTAAACATAACAAAATACTCTTTTTACTTAAGGCCCAAAATATTTTTCGCCTTCGGCCCAAATTCTTTTTCCAATTCTCGGAGCCGGCCCTGAGACAAATGAAAGATTTTTTCAAGATTTTTATTCATATGCTTGATATTTTGAAAATGGGTTGGTTGAACTTGAAAATTCATATATATTTCGGGCCTAAGACGGTCGATCTCCCTGCGTTCCCATCTCAAAAGGTCTTGGAAAACATCCAAGTTAAACTTTAAAGTCAGTATGTGTCTAATTAATTAAAACAACATAGTTTGGCTGTATAAGACCAATAAGGCTCTCTAATTTAAAAAGTGTTATAACCTGCAAACACAAAAAAAATTTTGTCGTTCTAAAAACGTTGAAGGGGAAATTGTGAGAGAGAGAGAGAGAATATGTGAATGAATGAATAATATCAATAGGTGGGTGAAGAGGTATGTACCCGCCTCAACACCGAGCAAGGCGGGTCAACCCACAAGATAAAGACATTATGAAGGCACAAAGCCAAAACCTATGCGCATGGCGCATACAAAACATGCTCAGGCATCATATGCCCAGGCACACATATGCTCGCGCATCACATATGCGCGCGGCGCATCAGCGCGCGGCGCATATCACATGCTCGTGCATATCACATCTGCCCAGGCACACATATGCTCGCGCATCACATATGCGCGCAGCGCATCGGCGCGCGGCGCATATCACATGCTCGTGCATATCACATCTGCGCATGAAATATCTGCGCGTGAGAATAAAGAGAAGACCTCGCGCATCCTCGGGATGGGCGCATATCACACGTGCGCATAATCAACCTCGTCCTTATCCAAATCAGGATTAGGGCAACCTTGATTGTGCACGTCAGACAACCTTCCAAAAGGCATCTTTTTAAGGAGTAAGAATATGCTGATGTTGACAGCTGCCAAATGAAAGGTCGACAACTCAGCATGACACATGTGTTGCCACGTGATTACAACCAACGAGAAAGCGCCAGGTGTCCCAGAGGACACGTGGCGCAGTGCGATTGGAGGAGGCCAACGAGGTTGAGCCCAATCAGTGGAAACCCTAGCATTATAAATACAGCATCAACTCCACTTTGATGACACATTCATACTCAATCATTGACAGTTACAGGCAGTGATATCACATTCAATCATATTGAATTACATTCACTCACAGTCAGTTACACACAAAACAGACAGTCTCACAATCAGAGGGTATTCAGCTATTCAGCAATACTCTTGAGATTCCCTTACACACATTATCATCTTCTCCACAATATACTGATTCTCACGCCGGAGGGTTACCCCAAAGAGGACCCCTCTGTCCCTTTCTGAGGGGTAAGTAACGGCGCTGTTCATTTTGTAGGTGGAAGAGCACGGATCCAGAAGAACCATCGGTGTAATAGTATAATCACACCCGAGGAAAGTAGATCTGCTACCAGCGAGTAGATCCACGTTTCTTCATTGGCGCCATCCACTGTTACAAACGGCAATCAGATCTCATCAGATCTATAAAAAAAAAAATCAATCACCATGGTTTCTGGCGTTCGTAACGTTGATCAAGCTCTGGAGGATATTGAACGTGAGGTTGTTAACGACGGACAACAGGTTCTGAGGGTTCCGCGTGATTCTACGCGTACCACCAGCAACCGTCCCTTCGTCACAACCCCTCACGGCCAGACTGAAACTCCTCCAGATGATCTCACGTTACAAAACATGGCCGGCGCGAAACTGAAAGGACCAATGGGTCCAGAAGAAGAAACAAATGATCCGAATGAATGGCTCATAAACGAGCAGCGGCGTCTGATGGAAAAGTACAATGAAATGGTCAAGCAGAAGAAGCTAGCCGACCAAACACAAAGGCAAGCGTTTGATAAGCAGACTACAAAAAGGCCGCGCGCGCCGGAAGAAGGACATTCTGTTCACACTGCACACACTGAGTTCAGTGATGAAGAAGTGCATAGCATGAGGAAGACACGGGATACTCATGCAGGAGGCTCACAGCTCCGCGCGCCTGTGAACATGGCGCCTGGAGCCAGAGCAGATCTGGATCTGCACATGCCGTACAGCCCACCGGTCAGAGGGCAAGTGGACGTAACCACGCCCTACAGACCAGCCATCCTGGTAAAACACTCAAAGTTTACTGCGCGCATCGCGCAGGATCCCATCATGCACAAGACCAAGATGCCAAGTGGTCTGGGCAAATATGATGGCACAACAGATCCAGATGACTTTTTGCAAGGTTTCTATAACACGGGAAACCTAGAGAGCTGGACGATGCCAACATGGTGTCATATGTTTGCTCGCTGCCTCACGGGCGCAGCGCGGGTATGGTTCGAGAGCTTGCCGACAGGGCAAATTGATGGGTTCGAGGAACTATTAGAAAAGTTCCAAGCCCACTTCGTACAGCAGCGCAGGCACACGCGCGATCCTGATGACATCATGCACTGCATACGCAGGAATGATGAAACGATTGAAGATTACATCACTCGGTTCAATCAGGAGTCTCTGGCAATCGGAGGTATAACCGAGCAACTCCTGCGCGTGGCCTTTATACAAGGCGCTCGCAGTGATCAATTACGACGAGCTCTCGTAAGCAAAGATGGCATGCCCACCACGTGGGCCAAGTTAATGGAGGCATCGCGAGTTTTCACGAAAAATGAGAAACAGATTGCCCAAGATAGGGCAAGAGAAAGAGCGCATCAGGCTGAATCACCGCGCAGCAAAGAGAAGAGGGCCAAACAGAACTCTGTATGGTCCAGGTTGCAGCCAACAAGTTTTTCTACAGCAGAAAAGCAAGCGCAACCAAGCTCACCACAGCCCCAAAAAGATGTTCGTAATCGCGGGGAGGGTGACAAGAGGGAGGGCGGCAGAGACCCAAGCAGACCTCTGCCAAGAATATGGACTCCCCTCACTAAAACACCTTCACAGGTGTTAAGTACTGAGAATGTCCAATTCAAGCCCCCCAAGCAACTACACTACAAGGGACCGTAAAACAGTGGCAAATATTGTGAATTTCACAGGTCCCCGGGCCACAACACCGACGCATGCCATCATTTAAAGGATGCGATCGAGAAGGATGTAAAGTCAGGCAGGCTGGCTCACTTGGTGAAAAACCAAAGAATAGAAGATGAGCAACCGGAAGGAGCCTCTGCCAGCAAGAAATACAAAAGAATCTGTGTGGCTGAGGGGGGACGACAAGGGCAGACGTCAAAAAAGAGAAGCGCGCAAATCCACGGGGATTGGCGCGAGCAGCAAGTAATCTTCCCAAGAATCAGGGGAGGCCCTTCAATAAGCAGTCCTCTCGTCATCACCACACACATTGCTCATTACGAAGTGTCAAAAGTCCTGGTGGACACTGGAAGCGAATCTGACATTATGTATGAGCAATGTTTCAGAAAGTTAGACCCGGCAGACCAAGCGCGGCTCGAAATTGTGAACGCACCAATCTGTGGTGTTTCAAATGAAATCATCCATCCCCTAGGCCAGATTCAGTTTGAATTAACTATGGGGGATGATGAGCACAAGCGAGCCGAAGTTGTCAACTTCTTGGTCTTGCCCACCACGTCATGCCACAATATGATCCTGGGTAGGGGAACGATTGCCCAATTTAATGCTGTACCGTCGCCAGCGCACGGTGCATTGGGGTTCCCTACACCAACAGGCGTAACATTTGTTTACCGCGATCATTTGTGCGCAGTGACAAGTACGCCGCGGGAAGGGAGAATGAAACTTCCAATGGCAGACAATGCGCCAGAGAAGTGGATTTTAAACCCAAAATTCCCAGAGCAAACGGTCACAATTGGCGCTACCATTTCAGACGAAACGAGATTGAGAATGAAAAGGTTGCTCACAAAATACACGTCGGTTTTCGCGTGGCAACACTCCGATATGACGGGGGTCCCGCGAGACTTGGCGCAACATTCTCTTAACACGTTCAAGTCGGTGGAGCCAATTGCTCAGAAAAAGAGAATCATGGGGGATGAAAAGGCGAAGGCCATGAATGAGCAAGTTGAGGACCTGTTGCGCGCAAACATCATCCGCCCGATCCGATACCAGACGTGGGTAGCCAATCCTGTGATGGTAAAGAAAAGCAACGGGTCATGGAGGATGTGTATTGACTTCAAGGACCTCAACAAAGCATGTCCGAAAGACTGTTACCCCCTCCCAAACATCGACGCAAAGGTGGACTCCGTGGCGCCATTCAAGCTCAAATGTTTCCTGGATGCCTACAAAGGCTATCATCAGATTCAAATGGCACCACAGGACGAAGACAAGACTGCCTTCAGAACCGACAAGGGTGTTTTTTGTTACACAAAAATGACCTTTGGTTTAAAGAATGCGGGCGCAACCTATCAGAGACTTATGGATTCGGTTTTCAGTGAACAAATCGGAAGAAATCTAGAAGTCTACGTTGATGATTTGGTGATCAAGAGCAGGGAGGAGAGACAAATGCTCAAAGACATCGAGGAAACTCTTCAGCGCCTAACGGAAGTTAACATGAAGCTCAACCCGAGCAAATGTACTTTCGGCGCGGAAGAGGGGAAATTTCTTGGTGTAATGGTCACTAAGGATGGTTTCAAGGTGAACCCTGAAAAGGTGGAAGCCATCCTTGACATGCCTTCACCATCCACCATGAAAGAGGTTCAGAAGCTGAATGGTAGACTGGTGTCAATCAACAGGTTCCTAGCGAACCACGCCAGCAAATCTACTCCATTCGTTAACACTTTGAGGAACTGCTTGAAGAAGAGCCAATTCAAGTGGACGCCTGAGGCTGAGCAAGCTTTCACTGAGATAAAAGAATGTCTCATAAAGCTGCCCGCGCTCACAGCTCCACTTCCTGGCGAAACCCTTACATTGTACTTGTCAGCTGGAGATCGCGCCATCGGCGCAGTATTATTGGTGGATCGCAAGGGGATCCAAACGCCAATATACTATGTGAGTCGGGTGCTCACAGACCCTGAGACGCGCTATTCCATCATGGAAAAGTTAGTTTTGTCACTAACACACGGGTCGCGCAAGCTCCATAGATACTTCAATGGTCATCCTATTGAAGTTCTGACTGGTTACAACATCCAGCAAGTCTTGAGACGCCCTGCGCTCTCCGGAAGGCTGACAAAGTGGGCGCTGGAATTAGGTGAAAACACGATCACCTATAAGCCCCGTCCAGCAATAAAGGGTCAAGTTTTAGCGGATTTCATCACGGAAATCCCAGAGGGAAAGATTGAAGAAGCTCAGCGCGAGGTAGACCCTCCGCTAGCAAATGATGAAGAAGATGTTTGGAGGCTATTCACTGATGGAGCCTCCAACAGCGAAGGGTCCGGCGCAGGCCTCAAACTGGTGGACCCTGATAATCATGAATATACTTATGCTATTAGGTTGGACTTCAAGAGTACCAACAATGAGGCTGAGTATGAAGCCCTGCTGGCTGGTCTGCGCATTGCGCGCAAGTTTGGAATTAAAAGGCTAGAGGCCCATGTTGATTCTTACTTGGTAGCTGCTCAGGTCAACGGCCTGTATGACGCCAAGGAGAACACAATGCCTCTATATCTAGAGCAGGCAAAAAAGCTCGTTGAGCAGTTTGACTTCTTCAGAATCATACACATCTCGCGCAGCGAAAACAAGTCCGCTGACGCGTTGAGTAAAATGGCATCAACTAATTTTGATCACTTTGGCAAAGATGTCAGGGTGGAAGTAATGAGCAACCCGTCAGTGCAAACGCAATCGGTCCTTGTAATTCATACAACCCCTTCATCCTGGATAACTCCAATAATGGAATTCATGAAGGAGGGGAAGTTACCGGACGATCGCGCGCAGGCGAGGAAGATAAGACACAAGGCGCAGAACTATGAACTGCTTGAGGGTACATTATATCGACGCTCTTATCTTGGACCGCTCATGAAATGCCTGGATGCTGAAGACGCAAGCTATGTGATTAGGGAGATTCACGAAGGAATCTGCGGAATACACGATGGCCCGCGCATGGTTGTTGCCAAGGCAATGAGCGCAGGCTACTATTGGCCAGGCATGTACTTGGATGCGCTCAAAGAAATCCAAAAATGCAAGGCATGTCAGAGCCACGCGCCAAACACCATGCGGCCAAAGAACAACTTGATTCCAGTGACCTCCGCATGGCCTTTCCACAAATGGGCCATTGATATTGTGGGGCCCCTGCCGCAAGCGCAAGGGCGAGTGAAATTTTTGGTAGTGGCAGTAGACTATTTCACAAAATGGGTTGAAGCCAAGCCACTAGCAAAAATCACAGCTGAGGCGATGAAGCAATTTATCTGGAGCCACATCATTTGCCGTTTTGGCCTTCCTATGGAAATTGTGAGCGACAATGGCAAACAATTCACTGACAGGAAGATATCCAGCTGGCTCAAAGAATTGCACATCAACCAAATCTTCACTTCGGTCTACCACCCTCAGGGGAATGGCCAAGTGGAGCGCGCGAATCAAAGTTTGTTAAATGGGCTGAAGAAAAGGTTGGAGGGAGAATCCCATTCTTGGGTCGAAGAGTTACCTAATGTCCTGTGGGCGCACATGACATTAAGCAAAACTAGCAATGGCGAATCCCCGTTCAGCCTAACCTATGGGACAGAGGCTATGATCCCAGCAGAAATTGGATGCCCATCCCATAGGGTACTCATGATGAGCAAGACTGATAACGAGCGCGAAAGAAGATTGGACCTCAACTTGCTTGAAGGGCGTAGAGAGGCGGCTATCATCAATGAAGCCAAATACAAGAAAAAGCTGGAAAAATATTATAATCAGCGCGTTAAAGAATGCCACTTCAAGAAAAATGATTTTGTCCTTCGAAACAATGAAGCTAGCCGCGCGATACCCCCAGGAAAAATGTCCCCCAATTGGGAGGGACCTTATCAAATTTCAGAAGATTTGGGGAAAGGCGCGTACACTTTAAAAGATTTGAATGGAAAAAAGATACCGCGCGCGTGGAACGCGGCACAGCTTAGAAAATGCTTCATGTAAAAGTTCAAATATGTAATCAAGGCTTTTAAGCCATCATGAATGATGATTCGCGCTATCTTTCAATATTTGTTCTATTACCTTTGCATACATGTTTCACACTTCCTTTATTAATTTGGAGCAATATGACAACACTATATTGACTTCAAAACAAAATAAAACGAAGTAAAACATACATGCGCGAGCCTTAGCTCAAACGCGTTAACGAGTCTTAACTCTAAAACGTCAGGGCCTTAGCCCAAACCTACGAGCCTTAGCTCAAACACGTTAATGAGTCTTAACTCTAAAACGTCAGGGCCTTAGCCCAAAACAAAGAGCCTTAGCTCAAAACACTCACAAACATCCATCTTACATCCTGCGCAGCCTGATCATAAAAATCCTTAAACACAACTAAGGCAAAGTACATGCCATATCATAGTTGTTAAGGTCTCAGGTCGAGGTCGCGCTCGGAATCATAGTGGGTATCTGAGTAACACATGCTGACATGTAATGGCTAAAACTCATACTTCCATATAAAAACCGCGCGACAACGACGCGCGAAAAAGGAATTGTGAAAAGTTATCGCGCATGTCAGCATAAACAAGATACTGCGAAACCACTTACAAAATAGGACTATGGTTAAGTGAATAATTTCCTTACAACCTTGTTCTTATTTTAACGTGCAAGCATATCTTATATCTATACAAGCAAACATGAAGAGATGAATGGAAATGCGCAAGATGTAAAAAAGAGAAAACAAGTTTCATTCCATAGCATTGAAATTTACAAGTATGATGAGTTACAAATTACAAGTATAAAAAAAAAAATTATAAAATTTGATGAAGGGCTTCTCAAGTCTCCACGTCGACGTCAGCCACTTCATCACCCTCATCATCTCCCGCAGCATCTGGCGCGGCCTGCTCCTCATCTCCGAACTGACCATAGTCAAGTTCTTCCTCCTCATTGGAGTCTTCTATCACGACGGTGTCAGGAGCAGATTCTTTCGCAGCGCCAGAGCCGCTGGCAGGGGCAACATCCCCCGCGCCACCATCATCGCTACCAGCCCTCTCGCATTCATCGAGCAACTTCTTTAGCGCGCCGAGGTCGGGCTGGTCAGCAAGCGCAGCTATCTGCAAAATCAATAGAAAAGTATTGAGTACAAAACACTGGGAAAATTAATCAAGTAAAACTCATTAAGGTCAAGGTACCTGCATAAGGATGGGGATGGGAGTATTCATGTACTTCTCCCCCACCGCGGCCATGTCCGCGCAGGCCACGTCGCTCTTGTAAGGGTACTCGGATGGGTTCTTCTTCAACATGCCATATTCATACCCATCCGTAAACCCTTCAGCGCGACCCACCAAGCGCGCGGCAGCATTGCAGTCCATCACAAGGGCCTGAAACTCGGCGGAATATTTCATCGCCAAAGCGCTACGAGTCATGCCCTGTGACACCAGCCATTGGCGATCCTGCGCGAGGCCAGCAACAGACGTCTCGAGGGCAGGAACCTGGGAGTTTAATAACTCAACAGTTTCCTTGGTCTTTTTTAGCTCCTCCTTATCAGACGCTGCTGCCGCCAAAATTTTTTCTTTCTCCGCCTGCGCAGCACCAAGTGCTTCCTGGCTGGACGCTGCCGCCGCCAAGGCCTCATCTCTATCGGCCTGCGCGGCCGCCAACTCCCTCTTCAGGCGCGCAACCTCGCTCTCCAGTGATGATTTCTCAGTGATACTCTGGACGATAGCTTGGTCACGCGCCTCAGCCTGCTGTTCCAAGACACGCACTCTACACGCGTACTTGGCAACTTCGGCCTCCGCCACCTGCTGCTTCTCCCGCGCAGCTTGGAGCTCATGCCCGCGCTTAATATAGGCGGTGTTGGCACTTGCTCGGTTTTCGCTGAGCTCCGCCTGGAGTTTCTCAGCTCGTGCGCGAGCATCAGAAAGGTTCCAGGCGGCCACCTTAGCCTCTCGCTGGGCTTCCACAAGAGCATCGCTTACTTTAATATAATCACGACGAAGCTCCTGGGAGGCAGCAAAGAAAGCCGACCCAGCGAAAATATGGTCATTCAGCAAGTCCGCGCGGGTGCGCTCCTCCTGATACCTCCTTTCAGTAGGAGGCACGGCATGAGCCCAGAAGTCCTCGCATACGCCCATGGATTGGAAGGAACTGTCTTCATTAATATTCCATCTCGGGCGGTAAACGTGGTCACCTTCCTGCAAAACACAAGAAATGTTCTAAGTCATAAAACATACTTATATGGAGGTACGCGCGGCGGAGCAACAAATTAAAACAGACCTGCGGGGATGAAGCAGAAAAGTCAGCGCCAGCCCCACCAGAAGTCTGCGCTGCGAACTCTTGTGGCATCGCAGGGCTGGCGCGGTCTCCCAAGGAGTCTTCAGCTTGAGCCCCCTCATCCTCCTCATCTTCTTCAATAGGCCTCTTCTCCTGCGACCTGGAGGGCTCCAAACCAGTCTCGCGGGGAGGGCTGCGTGTAGGAGGAGGCGAGGGAGGTCTCGACGCCGCCAGTTCGGCGCGCAATACGGTTTCCTGCTCCTTGGTAATCCCAATAAGGGGAGACTCAGCACTAGCAGGAGCAGGAACAGAACCAGCGGCGCCGGCAACGGCGCCAGGAGTGTCACCAGCAACTTGTGCGCCAGCTACAACTCCTATGAACAAATCAACAAGGAAGAATGGTTTATGACTGAATCCAAAAGAAAAATTCAGAAGACAAATGTGCAAAACATACCTTGGCGCAATTCTGTTCGCGCGGCGAACATCGCCATAAAGTTCATTCTACCCTTTTCAGAGGGTAGAACAGGGGACTCCGAAGCAGCCCCCGACGCAGCCTTAGCACCTTGTGGCGCCTGTGGCTGATCTGCTACCGTCGCCGGTTCTGCAAACATTCAAAGGAGCAAAGGTTTAATAACAATTCAACTAGATGAAGACAAGCAAAGTATACCTGTCGCAGGCGCGGCACTGCTTCTCTCTTCAGCCGCGCGAACGGAGGAGGTGACGCCACCATACCTCAAGTGGACAGGAGGTCGGCCCACTCTCACAGGCAGGGAAGCTAAAGAAACCTTGGTGGTAAACACCTGGGTTTCCTTAGGTCCCTTCGTTTGAGCATGGGGATGAGCGACAGGGGTGTCATCTTTCTTTTGTTTCTTACTGGCCCCTGCGCCAGATTTCCCCTTAGCTTTGCGTTTTAGTAGGGGCGCCTCCTCTTCCTCCTCCTCCTCTTCCGCGAGCTCCAGCTCGTAGTTTTCAAGCGCATCTGCAAAAACAAGCAACAGAACTGTTAATAAACTTGGGTATTCTAAAGGAATGAGCATAAGTGCGAAGGCTTACCAGGCGCGTCACTGTCAAAGTCAAAATCTAGATCCACTGGGATGAACATGTCATCGAAGCGATCTGGGAAACCAACCTCCCCAGCGCCAAGCGCGACGGAGCCACCCTCCACTTGATCATCATAAGCGGCAAGGATATAATCCTTGGTGACTGCGCAAAAACAAGTCAAGTGATATCAGCAAAAGAATTATGTTCGCGCAGAAAAAATAAATAAACCAATGAAATAAACTTACACAACCCGTCGACTTGGATAACGGGCTCAAGCGCGCTGTCGGCCCATAGCTTACTCATGCCGACCCCCACCAGTGCCTCCTCGCAAATTTTCTTCGCGGGGGATGGTTCGGCGGTCAGTTTCTTAACCCAGGCGCCAGTTGGGTTCTTGAGGACACCCACATCCGCAGGCGCAGAAGAGATGGAGCGCATGGTCATACGGATGGGTATCACACCAGCCCTAATGTAGAAGAACCTCTCAGACCAGTCATGAAGGCTCTTGAATGAAACAGTGGAGCACTTCACCTTCTGACTGCGAGGAATAAAAGAGAACCAATTGTCTTGGATCTTGGCCTTATAAAAATACTGAAAGCGCCGAGAGGTAGGCTCCTCGCGCTGGGATTTGCACATGAACTCAAAGTGAGTCACGCGCACGAGTCCAAACGGATGGACTTGGGATATATGAATCCCATAGAACTTCAGCAGTGCACCCACAAACCTTGTTATCGGGAGACGAAGGTTGCAGTGGGTGAAAAAGTGGCTATATAGGGATATATAGCCGGCAGGCGGGTCCGCCGCCGTTTGCCCGGCCCCAGGCAACATGCAGCCAAACAGGGGGAGAAAGCCCTGAGAGGCGATGAGGCTGTCGAGATCGGCCTGCTTCAATTTGCAGGGGATTTCATTCCACCTTTTGGTGGCCTTGGTCCTCCCTACTTCCTCCGATGTGGTCTCAACAACCCTCTTCCCCTTCCCCTTTTGCTTCAGTGTCGACATCACCACAGATTTCACACGGCGTCTTCGAGAGGCAATAGAGGTGATTGAGGGGCTAGACGAGTCTGAACTATCAGACATACAACTGCAGCAGCAAATAATAGAAGTTTCGAAACGATGAAAATACTCAATTCAGAATATGAAAGACAGAAATTCGAAAATTAGTAACAATGAAGATGAAGATAAAAAATTTCCTAAGGGCCTGCTTTTATAGGCCCAGGATAGAGAAATTTGGCAACTGATCGGATTTTCACGCGCCCCCACTCGCAGCTGTGAGCCAACGTGGTCGCGGCACGTGTCCTTGACACTGTTTGAGGGGACATGAAAACGTAACTGACCTGCCACGGAGCAGAGACGCGCCCCCACTAGCAGGTGCTAACCAATGCGAGCGCGACACGTGTTCAAGACAGCTGTGTGAGGGGACATGAAAGGCAACTGTAGCACCTCGAGCACACGAAACGTCTGACACGTTTACGGCGCACGTCACCACCAACTAACCACGTGTTTGGACCCTTCGTTTCAACCAAATAGATAGAACTTCGCGCAACGATGGAAACAACCAAGAAAACGACAAAACCCCTTTTAAAAGACCAAATCAGTAAGTCTAATATCTATCTTACCGCGCTCGCGCGAGATAAGACACACATTAGACTGGGGGGCTTGAAGAGGTATGTACCCGCCTCAACACCGAGCAAGGCGGGTCAACCCACAAGATAAAGACATTATGAAGGCACAAAGCCAAAACCTATGCGCATGGCGCATACAAAACATGCTCAGGCATCATATGCCCAGGCACACATATGCTCGCGCATCACATATGCGCGCGGCGCATCAGAGCGCGGCGCATATCACATGCTCGTGCATATCACATCTGCCCAGGCATACATATGCTCGCGCATCACATATGCGCGCAGCGCATCGGCGCGCGGCGCATATCACATGCTCGTGCATATCACATCTGCGCATGAAATATCTGCGCGTGAGAATAAAGAGAAGACCTCGCGCATCCTCGGGATGGGCGCATATCACACGTGCGCATAATCAACCTCGTCCTTATCCAAATCAGGATTAGGGCAACCTTGATTGTGCACGTCAGACAACCTTCCAGAAGGCATCTTTTTAAGGAGTAAGAATATGCTGATGTTGACAGCTGCCAAATGAAAGGTCGACAACT
Source organism: Bidens hawaiensis (assembly GCF_021521415.1). Lineage (NCBI taxonomy): Eukaryota > Viridiplantae > Streptophyta > Magnoliopsida > Asterales > Asteraceae > Bidens > Bidens hawaiensis. The sequence continues at coordinate 59,701 of NW_027491634.1, forward strand.
CAGCATGACACATGTGTTGCCACGTGATTACAACCAACGAGAAAGCGCCAGGTGTCCCAGAGGACACGTGGCGCAGTGCGATTGGAGGAGGCCAACGAGGTTGAGCCCAATCAGTGGAAACCCTAGCATTATAAATACAGCATCAACTCCACTTTGATGACACATTCATACTCAATCATTGACAGTTACAGGCAGTGATATCACATTCAATCATATTGAATTACATTCACTCACAGTCAGTTACACACAAAATAGACAGTCTCACAATCAGAGGGTATTCAGCTATTCAGCAATACTCTTGAGATTCCCTTACACACATTATCATCTTCTCCACAATATACTGATTCTCACGCCGGAGGGTTACCCCAAAGAGGACCCCTCTGTCCCTTTCTGAGGGGTAAGTAACGGCGCTGTTCATTTTGTAGGTGGAAGAGCACGGATCCAGAAGAACCATCGGTGTAATAGTATAATCACACCCGAGGAAAGTAGATCTGCGACCAGCGAGTAGATCCACGTTTCTTCAGTGGGCATTGGGGCGAGGAGTAAACTGATGAGCAAGCATTGCTGTCTGTGTATCCAATTATTAATCAAGTGTGTATTTAAGGAACGAATATTATTGGGATTGTCACTTTTATCTTCTAAGTTTTAACTATCATGTAACGCTGTTCACGAGGCAAGGCGAGCCGGGGTTTGTTCAGTTTCGAGGCCAACTTAAATGATTTGTGTCGGGCTCAGGTCGTTTATATTAAAAAGTTGAAATACTAAGCTCGAGCTCGGCTTGATAAAAGCTAGAGTTAGGTTGTGACTCATCAAGTTGGCTCGTCAACTGTTTTCACATTTTTATTTTTTACATATATTGATATATAAAAGACAAATATTTTTCAACATGCATGATACATTCGATACAAAATTTACAAACAAAAGAATTTATAAGTTATAACACTATAAGTATTATTTTTACAATGACATTGGGTGATGATGAGGTTTTCGATATTTGTGGGCGCATATTTGTAACCTGAATCAAGGTTGTTTTCATACAGCAATAGGTTGTTTTCCTTGGGCGAGTCATGTCTAGGCGTCAAAACCAGTATTTATGGTTTACATTCCGTCCTTTTTAACAATATTTAGAACTCTCCATAATACTCGAGTAAATATTCTTGAGATATGATGTCAGCCGTCTGTACAAATTTTGACGCTTCATTATTACTCATAATTCATAAATAAGAAAGAAACTCACCACTGTAGAAAAACTCACTCGAGTTAGGTTTGAACATAAGACTTCATAAAACCTAAGCCTTAATCGTAACAGGATACCAATGGACTAGGAGTGCAAATGAGCCGAGCTGCTCGTGCTACTCGAGATCGGCTCATTAAAAGCTCAATCGAGCCGAGCCCAAGCTCGAGCCTAAAAATAAGCTCGTTTAATAAACGAGCCCGAGCTTCACCTATCGAGCTCGAGCCGGCTCGCGAGCTTAAACGAGCATGTCATTTATAATACTTTTTTAATATATATTTAATAATTGTTAATTAATATATATATAATGTTATGAAAAAACTAAATAAAAATAATTAAATAATATATATTATTTTATACATTATAATAGAAAAAATATATAAAAATTAGAATTATATAAAAAATAATTAATAAATAGTAAATGAGCCGAGCCCGAGCCGAGCTCGAGCTTGCAATCTACTCACGACCCGAGCTTTGAAAACAGAACACGGACCGAGCTCGAGCTCTGTGTAAGTTAAATGAGCCGAGAGTCGAGCTAGTTAAACGAGCCAAGAGTCGGCTCGGGCTCGGCTTGGCTTGTTTGCACCTGTTGATTGGACAAAAAAGGCCAATTAAACTATACATTCACTTCTATTTGATTGTAGCATTTAATGAATTATACCAATTTCAACTCTTCTATATACTTGACTTGTTTTTCCTGTGGTGTACTAATAACCTCCACCACACGAAACACTGCATATCCCGTAACGAACACCTTTTATAATTGATATTAAAAATATTTAAAAAATGCATAATGTAGAGAAAAAGATTAAATAATAATAAGTGTTGGGGAACATGGTAGAAGGAGATATAATTAAGAATTGGGTAAACAAGTGAAATTGGAAAGTAGAATGATTGAGAATGATGAAAGCATTGTGGAGCCAACAACTCTTTTAGTGGTTTCAATTTCTAATACAAACCTAATTTGGAACTAAATATGAAGATAAGTATTTAAATTATAATAATTGATCTGTTTTAACTTTATTGTGTTTCAGGGCCGGCCGGCCCAACAGTAGTGTTGGATCAAGCTAGGGCTTGAGGCCCCCGAGAAAATAAGGCCCTCATTTAAACTTTAACTATTTTTATATATAGAGAAACGTTTATTAATAACGTGTAATTGATAAAACAGACAATATTACACACTGGCCTAGTGGTTTCCTGCATGTTTGTTGACTTCTAAAATTAAAGCTTTTCCAACTCCCTCCCAAGTTTGACTCCCAACCACTTAAGTTGTATTTTTTATTTTTGTTGATTCTCCATATCATTTCTTATTTATTTTGTTTTCATTTTTCTCTAGCTATCTACGTCAAGACATCACGCTGTTTTCTAATTGAAAATCCAAAGTATTATAGTTTCATGTATGAAACACGATAACCCTTTGGTAAATTTTAAAATAAAAATTATAAATTCTACAATTTAGTTTTTTTTTACCTCTTGGTAAGGGTCTCAAAATTTTCTTTTGCTTTAGGCCATCAAATTGGTTGGGCCGCTACTGTTGTGTTTTGTTAACATGTTTATTAAGCGCGTCTTATTTGGGTTGACTTGTTTAACATGTTTAGCAGGTCAACCAACAAATCGACACGTTAATCTGTTTATGACTCGTTTAGTGTTTTAACCTAATTTTTTACAACTAATCAACTTGATTAACACATTTTAACTTGATTCCTAGCCAACAACCTATTTGACACATTAGATAAATGTGTTATGTGTTAAATGGTTTGTGTTCGGGCTATCTATTCAACATAAAATGTTTTTAATTATATATTTATTATAGTGTTAATTAGTTATTATTTTCCATTAAAAATCTGAAGATATTATTATTTTTTGAGCAAAATCTATAAGTAATATCATTATGTTTATATAAATATCATGACGTTTTTAACGAGTAAATAAATAGTAGATCCATGCATGCGGATGTAAAATATAAGACAAAATACTAACGGATTAGACTATCTAATTTTTATATAAATAAAAAATAAAAAATTAATGTTTGGTAAACAAGTGATGCAATATAGCACCGAAAAAGGTTGTTATTAAACTTTAAACATGATGTATAACTATAAACAATCAATCAAGTTTTCTTTTCAACGATTAAGATTGACGTGTCACATAGTTAAACTCTTGAAATTTTTTACTTTTTAAAAAATTGATATTTCATATATAAACTAATTAAAATTGCGCTTCTTACCTTTACAATAACGCATTCAACCTCTTACAGCAGTTTTAAGTTAAAGTTATATCACATTATATATAAATATATATTTATTTTTACTCTGTGTAGTAATTTACGCAATAGCAAACAATGTCGCATCATATATTGTCGTGTTTATTACATTCTCCCTCTTTATCGCAGCCTGTGTCGGTGATACCCAGTTCGACTTGGTCGGTTACGAAATGGAACTGGCAAAAGTGTGCTTAAGAAAGAAATTGTGGGTGCGATTGTACATGTTGCTTGATGGGCAAGAAGAACTCTCTTTTACTCATTGAATTTTCTTGTTTTTGTCAGCTAATTTCTTGCTAGTTGGTGTTTTATAATAATAATAATAATAATAATAATAATAAATTATCAGGAAAAACAACTTTATATCCTAACTCTTTTAAGTGTTTCTATCACTCTTGATATCTATACTAACAACTTGTATTTTAATATTTAAAAACCCCATCTACGTGTTTGTTTCCATATTAATAAAAACCAGTAAATAAAAAATGAACATACAGTATATATAAAAAGCAAACACACAACAAAGGATTAGATGACCAGATTCTTATTGTATTTGTTTAGGTCAACTAACATACTAAAAAACTGTCTATTAAGAGTGGATAAACTACATCTATTCTACCATTTGCATATTATGAAAACCATATATTTAGCATCCCTTAAAAATGTAGTTAAACATCTAATAAATACACATTTTCTTAAAACAAATTGTTTAAAAATGACATCAATCTTAGAGTCGAATAGAAGTTCGTTTATGCACATTGATTTAATAAACGAACCAACATGAATAATTTTTTTTTTATTTAGTTAAACAAATGAGTATAGTTACATCTCTTGTTCGTTCATTTATGTCCGTGAACGTTCTATTACGTTCGTTCATTTGTGTTTGTTTGTTTACGTTCATTATTTTACATTTATTTAAGTTTGCTCATTTACGTTCATTATTAATATACATTATTAAAAGTTTTAGACCAATTGCAATTTAGTCTACTTTAATGACTTTTTAGGCCAATAAATTCACATATACTTTTGATTGGTTTTAGCTCAGTTATGTGGTTCATCTATTATCAGTTGTGTTCGTTTGTTTACTTTCGTGAACCGTTCGTCTACATTGTTAACGAACAAACACAAATAAGAATAACCATTCATTTAACTGTTCATGTACGGCCATTTGTTTGGTAAAAGTTAAACGAGCGAACAAGAATATGTTCGTTTAGGTTTGTTCGATTCACTTACAAACCAATTTATGGTATGTATGCAAATTGCAATGTCATGAAAAGATAACCATTAAACCAACAAAGACATTAATCTGTCTTTCTATTTCAATTCAACAACTGAAGAAACACTAAGTGAACCCTGGACAGATTATAGATAATCTGGGGGTTAAGTAATGTTTCCCACGAGAATGAGGTCCAACAGAGATGGTTGTTCTTCAGGGGACCTGCAAAACAAACACCGTAAGCTCGTCACTGAGAAGGGGGGGGGTTCCTCCTTGTGACCACCCTCCGGCGTGAGAATCAGACTAGATTGCTCTGAATATAAGTGTATATTAAGAGATTGCTAGATAACTGGATAGCAGAGATCTTACCATTCCAAGATGTTGGAGTATTTATAGCCGAAGGTAGGTTTCCTAGAAGGTACAGCCGGCTGAATAGTATTCCTGTTCTACCAACAGTGGATTATGCACAGGCCATACTAGTTGGTGGATAGGTTACGGCCAACAGTAACAAAGTCGGCTGCACTATTCCACCAACTGTAGATTATGCACGTCCCACTTACTGTGGATTATACGCAGGCCATGCTGGTTGGTGAATAGGTTACGGCCAACAGTAACACTATTCTACCAACTGTAGGCTACGCACGCCCCTCAGTAAGAGTTGGTGAGTAGGCAGCGGCTAATAGTGACAAACAGTACTAGAGGGTGCTCCTCCTCGTACTGTTGTCGGTGAGCTGTCACCCTGTGATTGGCTCATGGGTTGTTCTGGTCAGATCATCTGTCCTACCCATACCTTAGTAGGTATAGTACAAAAGATCTTTCAGAATCATACGGACTGGCTCATTTTGGCGGGATTGTTCCCGCCTTGCTCATTCCTTCATGTGACTACTGAAGTAGCTATTGCCTTGTGCGTGTAGCCCTGCTGTCTGCGGGTAGCCTTCCCTGATGGCTTGTATCCGCAACTGCGGGAACAGGCGGGGTACTTCACCATTGGGAGGCTTTCCCTGCGTGTACAGCTTGCGTACTGCGCGTAAGGTTCTATGAGCATGGTGGGTCCTGCGGGAGCAGATGGCCTTTGCGCAGACGTCCCTGTTCAAGGTGAGTCTTGCGGGACCAACTGGTCTCTGCTGGGACCTACCTCTTCAAGTCCCCCCAGTCCAATGTTCTTCTCATGAATGGTTAATAAAGTGAGGTGAACTTTTGGACTTTAAGCAAGGGGTTTTGAAGAGGGTTTTTAGTTTTAAGGTTCTCCGTGGGGATTCTTCCCGCGGGTTTCCTAATGTCACTTGCAAAAATTCCCGATTTTTTTGCTTGATCTTTGGGTATGATGCGGGTAGGTATGTAACCTTCTCGCAAGTCAGGAGTGTTGAGTCTCACTTGTGTGGATTCTCTCTGAGGTTTTGGTAGTTTTGAACATAGTGATCAATTATGTTTAAACCACCAATTCCATCCTGGAGCCTCAAACAATGTAGTTCTCGACGTTCCCGCTTTGCGGGGATGTTATTTCCGTTTCCGCAAGCATTGCCCAGAAGATCCTTCTTGATTTCAATTCCCTGCTGAGCGCTAGGTATGTGAAGGGTTTTGCCTGAACACTGTACCCGCGCTCGTCTTACGGTTACTTTACTTTCAAGGTACCCCTGGCGTCAATTCCCTGCGGGTGCTAGGTATGTGAAGGGTTTTGCCTTAACACTGTATCCGCACCCGTCTTATAGTTACTTTGTTGCCGGGGTATTCTTGGCTTCAATTCTCTGCGGGTGCTAGGTATGTGAAGGGTTTTGCCTGAACACTGTACCCGCGCTCGTCTTACGGTTACTTTACTTTCAATGTACCCCTGGCGTCAATTCCCTGCGGGTGCTAGGTATGTGAAGGGTTTTGCCTTAACACTGTATCCGCACCCGTCTTATAGTTACTTTGTTGCCGGGGTATTCTTGGCTTCAATTCCCTGCGGGTGCTAGGTATGTGAAGGGTTTTGCCTGAACACTGTACCCGCGTCCGTCTTATGGTTACTTGGTTGCCAAGGTAAGGGGTATTTTCCCGCTTACTTTTGAATCTTTTTGAATTTTGAATTTTGAAATTCGAAAGGTTGGTGAGGATAAGAACAGTCCAAACATCTGAAACGTCGTGCGACGGTTTCTTCTGACTGTGTCAGGACGTGCAGGAAGTTATGGTGACGTGACAGTACATGGTCATTCCAGACGCTTTTTCAGGCGCGTGGGCGTGATTTTTCGGGCGCGTGGCTGCGAAATTAATGGTACGCGTCCTGTCAACAGCTGTTGCCAGCCTGCTCTTTGCCACGTGTCATAGTTTCATTGCACCTTCGATTTCTCTCTCCTTCGCATTAAATTCACCGCATTAATTGCGATCACTATATAAAGGGGAAGAGGGTCATTTGTAATTCACATCTTCACTTCTTCTCTTTCATCTGTAAGGCGATTTCTGGTGAATACTCTCTTATTCAGTTGAACATTCCTCCGAAATCGTTTCTTCTTCCTTTGCAATATGTCTTCACATGATACTGAAGCTGTAGTCGATGATAAGAGTACTGCTGGCGAGTGCCAGTGTGCTCTGCCCGGCGATCAGTACAGGTATGTTGTTAGGAAGTTCATGCTCGATCCTCTCGAGCCTGAGTTTCCTGAACCCCATCAGACCGTGTACGATGCCCCCAGTGGCAAGATCGGGGTATATGCTGCATTCTTTGTTTATGGGAACCTTAGGTTCCCATTGACAAAGTTTGTGTACCGTGTCCTGGAGAGGCACGGTGTGCATTTGACCGAGTTGCACCCCATGGCGATCGCCAAGATTCGCCACTTCGAGTGGGTGTGCCGGATTTTGGGCATTGAGCCCTATGTGGACCGCCTGATGACCTTCTATACTTGGAGGTGCATCCAGGGGTGGTACACCCTGACAACCCGGATCAAGGGTTTGAAGATTTGCGCGACCGAGCGCAGTCTCCGATCGTGGAAGCGGGAGTTCTTCTACATTTCTGCCCGCGCCGTCCCCATTGCCATGAAGTTTAAAAATGGCCAAGCAATTCCGAGCCACCACGCCACCAACTACCAGGAGGCGGAATGGTTTGCGAAGATATCCCGGGTCCAATCTCCGGTTTACCGGTTTGCGGAGTCCGGGATGGTGATGCTGGGGATGAGCCGGGTATGGAAGGAGGCGTCTCAGGTTCCCATCCTTCTCGAATACGGTTTGAACTCTACTCCTTATGGTATGTCTTGTCTTTCTTGCTGATATGAGTTTGTCTTCTAACTGTTTCTTTTCTTTCAGAGGGGAACAATTTGGAGTCGCTCCTGTACCCGCGGGAAGCTGACGGTCCCGTGCGGGTGGGTACTCGTGCTCTTGACGAGAACGAGTTGCCCATCCTGGAGCAAACAGCGGATCGGTTTGTGGAGGTCTATCCGCTGGGCCACGAGATCCTGAGCCATCGGCGGCCAGGTAAGGCGTTATTCTCTCCTCCACCCCTCAGTGCTGTACCCGCTGCTGGAATTCCTGACATCCTATCTTCTTCTGAGGAATCCGCAGATGGTCCTCCGTTAGTGCGGAAGAAGAGGGCCGCCGGCGGGAAAGGGAAGGAGAAGGCGGCCTCCACAGCCGATCCAGTGCTCCTATCTGACACTGAGTCAGATAGTGAAGAGGTGGCGGGGAACCCCGGTGGTGAGAAGACCACTGTTCCGGAGGCTACGACTGTTACCTCCGGAGAACCAATGGCGACGACGGTGACCGGCATCAAGAGACCGGCTCCATCTGGTTCGTCCCCGCCCGTCCGTACGTTCAAGCTCAAGAAAACCCGTAAGTACAACTCTTGGCTTTTATCTTCGCAGTTTAATCTTCCAAGTCTTTTAACACTTTTCTTCTTTACGCAGGTGTGGATGTTGGCGCATTCCAGGGTGAGGGGCCGAGTACTACCTCTCCGCCAATGACGGTAGGCTTGGTCAGCCTACCTGAGGCGTCGACCCAGGCGCCTGCGCCTGCTTCCGCTGGTTCAGTTGCTCATTCTGAGCCGACTGTTCCAGCCGAGATGACATCACCGCCGGCTGTGAGTGCGATTTTTACAGCATCCTTCACAGAGCCGGCGGTTACTTTTGCCGCGGATTCTGCGGCAGCGACCGCGGCGGCTGCTACCATGCCCCCGTCATCGGCAACGACGGCCGGTCCTTCAGGTACGCGTGGGGCTTCTCGCATCTTTCCGCCACCTTCCCATCTGCCTGACCTCTTGGACGGATTTCCATTGGGTTCAGGTGATGGGTTCGGCGGCTATCGGCCTGTAATTGACCCTACAGGTGCGTAGGGTTCTTTTGGCCCATTTTTCTATATATATTTTATCATCTTTTCCTAACTGCTTTTTGTTTCTTTTGCAGTGTCGGATTCCAATGAAGTGTATGTTCCGCGATGGAACATACGCCGAGGAACAACCCTTCGTACCCCTGTGGAGTGCGTGGAATGGGCTCGCCACGCTGCTCCCCATGGTGCGTTGGGGGAAGCCATGGCTAGCTACCAGGAGGGTAGGCTAACCAACGAGCTTCGGGTTCTCCAAGCCCGGATGCAGCCGCACGTCGAGCTGCTTTGTCGTGAAAACGACAAGTTGAAAGCAGCTCGCGCCAAAGAAGTATCTCAAGCGCGGGCTCTTCGGGAGGAGAACCAAAAGCTGTCCGCAGCTGCTACGGAGAAGGAGAAGGCCTTCAAGGCCCTCGAGGTTGAGGTTCAAGCGCGACTCGAGGCCCGCTCCAAGGCTGCCCAAGCTGTTAACGAACAGCTTCGGCTAGCTAAGGAGACTGCGAGGAACGCGACCGAGAGGGCCACCAAGGCTGAAGCCGTTGCTGAGCCCTTACGCATGGAGAACGAGGAGCTCAAGGCCAAATTAGAGGCTCTCCAACGTGCTCATGATGCCTTGGCGATGGAAGATGCCAAGAAGCTCCAGGAGATCTTGGACCAGAGGGGCGTGCTTGACCAAACCGAGCGGAAGCTTAAGGGCGTCGAAGAGGCTGCCGCAAAGGAAGTGCTACTTGCCAACCTTAACAAAAGCGAAGCCGAACGCGCCTGCACCCAAGCTCAAGCCGCCCTTAAAGAAGCTCTGGTTGCCAAGGAATGGCTTCTTCGAGAAGCGTTGTCTCAGGTATGTCTATCTTCATGTCTTCACGCTTTTCTTTGTAGATAGGGTGTTGACACTTGTATATTTTCTTATGCAGGTTGTGCATCGGGTCTTTTCAGAGACATCTTACGACGATGCAATGAGCGCAGCCCTCAACGCTTCTCACGAGGATGGGGAACGGGTCGGCTTCCTGCTTGGTCTAGGGTTTGTAGAGAAAGGCGTCCCGCCATCCAACTTCCCTTTGTACAATGTAGATACTGAAGCCATATATGACCAAGCAGTAAATCAATACGCCGCCTTCCCGCATCCGGTGGTGGAGAAGGTGAATGAAATTGCTGCTGCTGATGACGGGCTACTTATCCTTAAGGCTTACCTTGAACAGCCACGCTCTACTGACGGCGCTGGTCCAAGTGGAAGTGGCCCTGAAGCCTGATCCTGAAGATCCCTTCCCGCTGCTAGGATAGATTTTGTTTGTATAGATTTACTTTCTTGTAGGCGGGTAGTTACCCGGCCATTCTTGTAACGAATATTTATGAAATGTAAATTTTTGCGCGGCTAAGACCGCTTGATTCATTGGATTCCTTGCTTTATAAACGTTATATGACTTACATACTTAAGTTTAAATTAGCAATTTTCCAAGTGTTTAGAATAAGTTAACCTTTGAACGTGGTAGATAGGTGTGAAGTTTTGCTTCCTCTTCCGTGATTGTGCGGGTAGGACCGTCACTTGCACGTAGTAGGATGGCTAAACTTTACCATCTGACCTGCGTGTAGGTTTACCTTATTTGAGGATAAGTTAACCTTTGAACGTGGTAGATAATAGGTGTGAAGTTTTGCTTCCTCTTTCGTGATTGTGCGGGTATGACCGTCACTTGCACTTAGTAGGATGGCTAAACTTTACCCATATCTGACCTGCGTGTATGTTTTCCTCATCTTTTTTTTTTTTTTTTTTTTTTTTTTTTAGGATAACCTTTGAACGTGGTCTGATAGGTTGAAGTTTTGCTTCCTTGTTCGTGATTGTGCGGGTAAGACCGTCACTTGCACTTACAAGGATGGCTAAACTTTACTTACATCTGTCCCGCGTGTAGGTTTCCCTTATTTTTAACGTTGTGTTTATGCGGGTTTTGCCGCCTTCCACACGTAACGACTTACTTCTTCCCGTTTATGCGGTAAATACCGACCAGTGGGAAGTTCATAAGTATAAAGGTAAACACATTATGAAAGGAGAATCATTTCCATTAGAAGTGGCTCTAGGCCTTTTCTTTACAAGTTTTGGAATTGATCTACATATAACATTTGCGTAATTGAGCTCCATTCCATGTTCTTGGGATGGGAGTGCCATCGAGACTTTCGAGCCGGTATGCGCCCTTTCCCAGGACTTCTTTGATAATGTATGGCCCTTCCCAAACCGGGGCCAGCTTTCCCGGGCGCTCTTGGTTTGAAGCCTCGTTGTTACGCAGTATGTAGTCTCCTATCTTGAAGTTGCAGAGTTTTACCCGCGTGTTGTAGTACTTTTGCATTTGTCGTTTGTAGTTCTCTTCACGCACTGCGGCTAAGTCTCTGCGTTCCTCGGTTAGCATAAGATCCAACCGTCTTTCCGCATCATTGTCTTCTGGCTGAATCAAGACCCTTGGCGAGGGTAGACCAATTTCGACCGGGACCATGGCTTCAGTGCCATAAGTGAGGCTGAACTGGGTTTCTCCCGTACTGGCCTTCTTCAGCGTTCTGTTTGCCCAAAGGACGTGCAGAAGCTCGTCCACCCAGCCGGATCTGTGTTCCGATAGTCTCTTCTTGATGCCTTCGACGATGCTCTTATTTGCTCTTTCCACCTCACCATTACCTTGCGGGTGTGCCACTGAGGTAAAGGTGTGGGTGATTTGAAGTTCTTTTAGCCACTGTTGTAGCTTCTTGTCAGCAAAGTTGGTGCCGTTATCGCTCACCAAATTCTGTGGAAGTCCAAAACGACAAATAATAAATTCTCAAGTAAATTTTTTGATATGTTTCGCGGTTGTTTGGGCTAAAGGTTTTGCTTCTATCCACTTGGTGAAGTAGTCGATGGCTACCACTAAGAACTGAACATTTCCTGCTGCTGTAGGAAATGGGCCTGTCACATCGATGGCCCACTTCTGAAATGGCCATGAAGAAGTGACTGGAACAAGTTCATTCTTCGGGCGGTGCGTGTTGGGTGCGTAAAGCTGGCAAGACCTGCATTTTCTGATGTATGCCAGTGCATCCGTATGCATCCCCGGCCAAAAGTATCCCGCGTTGTTTAGCTTGGCTTCAACAGCGCGAGGACCTGCGTGTACTCCACAGATGCCTTCGTGTACTTCCCTTAGGAGGTAGTCAGCATCTTGGTTGTCCACGCATCCCAAGAGTGGGCCAAGAAAGTTACGTCTGTAAAGGATGTCATTGACGAGCTGATAATTCAGTGCTTTACAGCGTAGTTTTCTTGCCTGTGTTTTTGACTCTGGTAGTGTTCCTGCTGCAAGGTAATTTATTATTGGTGTCATCCACGTTTCTGTACCGGTTTGGATGACACAAATTTCCTTGTGCGGGACTGATGGTGCTTCGAGGAGTTCAATGCAGATGTCCTTTCCCAAGTGGGTGAAGGCTAGTGATGCAAGCTTGCTTAACGCATCCGCAGATTTGTTTTCGCTGCGCTTGACGTGTATGACTTTACAATCACTAAAATCACGCATAAGGGTTTTTGCCTGGGCGAGGTACAGGGCCATTGTGTCGTTCACAGCCGTGTACGTCCCATTTATTTGGTTGGCCACCAGCATGGAATCCACGTGGGCTTCCAAGTTTTTCACTCCCATCTTACGCGCAATTCTCAAACCGGCCAAGAATGCTTCATATTCGGCTTCGTTATTCGTACTTGGAAAATCCAACCGAATAGCGTAAGTATATTCTTGGCCTGCTGGGTTGGTTAATTTTAACCCTGCGCCTGAACCCTCGTTACTGGCTGCTCCATCAGTGTAGAGTCGCCAGACATCATTGATGTCCTGTGCTGGGGAGGGTTGAGCCTCCTCCTGGCACTCTTTCTCCCGCGAAGCGGGGACTTCTGCAATAAAATCGGCCAGGACCTGGCCCTTTATGGCTGGTCTTGGCTTGTACTTAATTGCATATTCTCCCAATTCAATTGCCCATTTGGCTAGACGTCCCGATAATTCGGGTTTGCCTAGAACGTTTGAGAGTTTGAAGTTGGTGAGAATGGTGATTGGGTGGCCCTGGAAATATCGTCTTAACCTGCGTGAAGCGTGTATGAGTGCTAAGACCAATTTTTCGAGGGTAGAGTACCGGGTTTCTACGTCTGTTAGTACACGGCTAACATAATAGATTGGCATCTGGATGCCTTTTCGTTCTATTAGCAGGACTGCCCCGGTTGCTCTATCTGTTGCGGAAAGGTATAGGATTAACTCCTCTCCCGCTTATGGTGCTGTAAGTGTTGGGAGTTCGATCAGGCGTGACCGAATCTCCTGAAAAGCTGCTTCCGCTTCTGTGTCCAGCGGAAGTGCGTTTTCTTTAAGCAGTTTCTCAATGTTGACACGAAAGGAAACGACTTATCCGCATGGTTTGCCAAAAAGCGATTAAGTGCGACTAGTCTTCCATTCAGTGTCTGAGCCTGTTTGATGGTGGTAGGTGATTCCATTTTAATAATGGCTTCGACCTTTTCAGGGTTCGCTCTGAAGCCATCTTTAGTAACAATGACTCCCAAGAACTTCCCTTCTTCTGTAACATCTGCCCGAATCCGACCCGACCCAGGTACCCGTTTCTCTTACCCGATCTCTTTCTTTTATGATTTAATATTTATTTATACTTATATTTTACTTTTAATAATAATAATATATTTTTTTCTTCCCGCCTCTTTCTCTCTCTTTCTTTCCGCCGTCCCGTCCCTCTTCTTCTCTCTTTCCGCCTTCTTTTCCCTCTTGTCGCCGTCCCGCCCTTAAGCCTTGTTTCCCTCTTTTTCTTCTAACTCTTTGCTTGTCCTTTGTTCCTTCCCGCCTAAGGTTGTCTGCACAGCTCCACGCGCCAGACTCCTTTCAAGGAAGCCTGCGTGAAGACCATCTGTTCCAGCGATACGCGAGACGAACTCTTCTCGCAGCGCGCTAAGAATTGTAATTCTTCTCGCAGCGCGCGAAGAACGGTAGTTCTTCCCGCGACGCGCTAAGGATTTGTCAGCGCGCTAAGAATCGTAGTTCATTCCTCGACGCGCGAAGAATTATAGTCCTTCCCGCGGCGCGCTAGGAATTATAGTTCCTCCCGCGGCGCGCTAAGAAATGTGATTCTTCCCGCGGCGCGCCTTAGCTTTCTCGCGCTAACCCTTTGAGTTTTCTTCTGTTGAATCTAGCCGTTTGCTTTGTGTTGTCTTATCTTCTGTGCTGTTGACCTGACCTATCTTATGTCTGAAAAGTTACTTTCGGCGCAGCATGCGCACCAACCCCATTGGTTGGCAGAAAAAGTGACTGACATTATCTTTTGAGATCTGCTTTTTCCATGCCTGACCAGTACCTTTATCTGACCCGCCCATGCCTTTTTACTGTTCCCTGTCAGCCTTTTTCTCTTTTTCCCTGCTGCCATATCTTTTGATATCTTTTACTTTCTGAACTTGCTTTTGATATCTTTTGTTATCTTTTGTTTTGTCTTGTTCTGTTTGTCTTGGAATCTTTTCCCCTTTTTCTGGATTCATGTCTCCTAAGGTTTCCCTATAAATAATAATCTTATTTTTCTTAACACTACACACACAAACACTTATTATCTCTCTTCCTTTGCTCTCTGCCGATTGTCCTTCTGCCGCCTCCTCTCTTGCCCCCGTTTTCTCCTCTCTTCTGCCCAGATTTTCGGTAATATATATATTATATATAATAATTTACTTATGCAAACTTATAATCAAGACTTAAAACAGATCATTAAAACAATAATCTTATTTATAGGTTAACTTGTGCTTGTTTAAAGTTGGTTCTTGCTTTATCTTACACCGCATCGTTTATCAAGTGAGTAATCTCGTACCTAATCCCTTTTTATTTTAATGTTTTGGGATGTTCATGTGTTCGTACAAACTTAGAGTCTTAAACTGTTTATGAACTTTAGTCGCGCAGTATCCCATGTGTTGAGGACGTAGACTTGGCTGTTTATTTGTATGTGTGGATCATTAACCGTCTTGTCGGTCTATTCCGCAGTTCTCATGGTACCATTAGATGAACACGGGAGAACTATCGTTTATGATTTTCTCTTTTGTTTACACATGCACAGTTTTTCTTGTTTGTGAGCTCAATTGTGAGCACTGGCAGTCTATGAATCTTAGAGTTGGTCCCGATCAGATTACACCCTTGTTGAAAACCAGACATACACATGTTGCGCGCAGATTTATTGTTATCTATGTATTGTATTAAACTTGATTTCTCACCAACACGCAAGTGTTTGACGTTTATTTTAACACATGTTCAGGTTTGCTGTAGCTACATTTGGAGCTTGTGGACACGTAGGACGTTTTTACTTTTGGACCTAGATTAAAATGTATCAAGACAAGTTATTGTTGTTCGAATATTTTGCCTTATAATATATTGAATTATGTTGCTTTATGTTATCTTGTGTTTACCTTGCGCGTGCGCGAATGAATGTATTTATTAAATAATGACACCCAATAGTGTCACGAGTAATGAAACAATATGTGGCGCCCCGATGTATAATCCGCCTTTGGTCGGGGTGTTACAGATTGGTATCAGAGCTCGTTGACTTTAGGATAGGTGGTTAGACTTAACGGCCTAGAGTACCTAAGAGTCCCTTCTCGCGCATGAGAGAAATCTCATGTTTGCGCGCTTATTGTTAATTACTCGTTATTTATGAATATGCTCGCGCTTGCGCAGTGTATGATTTTATGTTTTATTTCGCGATATTTCGATTTTTGTTGAATTTCGATTTTTACTGATTTTACTTACATATTCGTTTGTTGGATTTGAAAATCCGAAAAGTCATGGTGATACATGAATAGTTGATTTTCAATTTCCATTTACGATTATGTTCTGAGGTTGGAGACTTGAAAAGTCATGGTGATGCATGAATTGTCAACCTCAAATACTCATTTTCTTGTATATTTTATATTGAAGATTGAAAAGTCATGGTGATACATGAATCGTCAATCTCCAATACTCGTTTGCTCGTATATTTTAAATTGGGAATTCGGAAAGTCATGGTGATACATGAATTGTCGATTCTTGATTCGAATTTGTTACCTTTATTAAGTCTGCATTTAGGGTCATTTATTTTACTTTAACTTTTGACAGTAACTGACTCCGTGAAACCAAGCTTTTCGAGGTTATACTTTGCGCTAAAACCAAGATATTAACTAAAATTAAAACTTTTATAGAATGCCTCCGCTATCTCGTCGCCATCTCAAGAAGAAAGAAGCCGCGCGCAGACGCTCGCAGCAACGTTCCCAGGAAATGGCCACCGCAATAGCCCAAGCCTTAAACCAAAACAATGCTAACACCTCTGGTTACAACATTAAGTCCTTTAACGCGGGTAACCCTCCAAAGTTCACAGGTCTTGAAGGAGCCACCGTGATGCTCCAGTGGCTTGAGAAAATAGAAAACACTTTCCTCCACACCCAATGCCCCTCAGACAGACGAACCCTGTATGCTTCCAGTGTCCTGGAATCTAGAGCGCTTACATGGTGGAATGGAGTAGCTCATGCGCGTGGCGCAGAAGCTGCTTCTAGCATGCTCTGGGAGGAATTTAAGGAAATTCTGACGCGAGAATTCTGCCCTCCCAACGAAGTTAAGCGCCTGGAGGAGGAATTTTGGAATCTTAAGCAGTACAGTGGCGAAGCGCGCGAGTACGCGACGCGCTTCCACGAGCTAAGCTTACTGGTCCCTCACCTTGTTACCCCTTCCCGCCGAGCAATCGAGAAATTCCTTGGGGGTCTCCCCATGGAAATTCAAGATTCTGTATGGGCCAGAAACCCAGTTACCCTCTCTGACGCTATCGAGTTGGCCGCTGTGCTCAGCAACAACCATGTCAGAGCAGGAACCCTGTTCCTGCGGGGGTCTGAGAAGACCAAACTCACCAAGACTGTTCCTGAACCAACAGAAACCAAACCAGAACCCTCAAACCGTAACAACCTCAAGCGCAGGCGCAAAGCCTATGCGCTTACCAGCCCACCCATAGTCCAGCAACCCGTCTACCAACCTCCAGTTTACGCGCCTAACCCTCTGTCAGCCTACCCAACTCCCCCTATAGTCCACAACTATGCCTTAACCAATCCAGCACTCCCTGCCCCGCCAACTAAGAAACCTTACACAGGAAACCACCCCTTTTGCCCAACCTGTAGACTTCACCACCCACCTCAAGTCCCATGTCGACTTTGTAACCGATGTGGCCGCGCTGGTCACCTTGCAGAAAACTGTAGAGTCCTTCCCGCCAATCCGATTGCGCCAACACCACCAGCCTACCCGCAGAACCCACAACCAACCTACCAAAACCCACGACCCAGATCGTGCTTTAACTGCGGTGATCCCAGTCATTTCCGGAACGCGTGCCCGAGACTACAAGTTCAGATTACGCAAGCGAATCCGGTGAACCAGATTTCGAACCAAGTGACGCTGTGGACGAGCTTTTAACATAACCGCGCACCAAGCGCAAGCGAATAATGACGTAGTTAATGGTACATTTTTGCTTAACGGATTTTATGCTTCTGTACTTTTTGATACTGGCGCCGATCGAAGTTTTATCTCTCGCGCGTTTGAGCAGAAGCTTGCGCGACCGCGCGATAACTTAAAAGAAGATTTTTCAGTTGAATTGGCTAATGGCGAAACTGTTTTAATTAACTCTGTGATCAAGGATTGTATGCTTAACCTTAACGAAAACGATTTTCTAATCGATCTCATCCCCATGCCTCTTGGAAGCTTTGATGTTATCATTGGTATGGACTGGCTTTCGAAGAATCGCGCCGAAGTTATTTGTGCCAAGAAGATGATTCGCATACCTCGAGAAAATGGTGATCTTCATATCTACGGCGAAAAACCCTCCAGTGGTCTTAAGCTTATGTCTTGCGCCGAAGCCCAAAGACTCATGCGGAAGAAGTGTATTGCATTCTTAGCCCATGTGGTTAAACCTGCTGAAGAAAAGAAGAAGCTTCGCGATATCCCTGTTGTGCGTGATTTCCCTGAAGTTTTTCCTGATGATCTTCCTGGTATCCCTCCCGCTCGTGAAGTCGAGTTCCGTATTGATCTTGTCCCTGGTGCTTCCCCCGTAGCCAAATCTCCTTATCGTCTTGCACCCGCTGAGATGCAAGAATTGGCAAGCCAACTTCAAGAGTTGACTGCTAAAGGATTCATCCGCCCTAGCTCTTCGCCCTGGGGTGCTCCGGTGTTGTTCGTTAAAAAGAAAGATGGATCGTTTCGCATGTGTATCGATTACCGCGAGTTGAACAAACTCACCATTAAAAACCGGTATCCCTTACCGCGTATTGACGACCTCTTTGATCAACTCCAAGGTGCCTCTTGTTTCTCGAATATTGATCTCCGCTCTGGCTATCACCAGTTGCGCATCCGCGATGAAGATGTTCCGAAGACTGCTTTTCGAACTCGTTATGGCCATTTTGAATTCTTGGTCATGTCCTTCGGTTTAACCAACGCACCCGCCGTTTTCATGGATCTAATGAATCGGGTGTGTAGGCCTTTCTTGGATAAATTCGTGATTGTGTTTATCGATGACGTTCTGATTTATTCTAAGACCAAGGCCGAGCATGAGCAACATCTCCGATTGGTATTGCAAAAGCTTCGAACCGAGCAGCTCTATGCTAAGCTCTCCAAGTGTGAATTCTGGTCTGATGAAGTACAGTTTCTTGGTCATGTTGTGAACAAGATGGGTATCCATGTCGACCCATCCAAGATTGAAGCAATCAAGAGCTGGATCACGCCATCCACTCCTACCGAAATCCGTTCCTTTCTGGGCTTAGCTGGTTATTACCGGCGATTTATTTCGAACTTTTCAAAGATCGCTTTGCCTTTAACAGCTTTAACACACAAAGGTAAACCGTATATTTGGGGCTCGAAGCAAGATGAAGCCTTTCTAACGCTCAAGCGTTTGTTGTGTGAAGCTCCTGTTCTTGCGCTACCTGAGGGTAATGATGATTTTGTCGTGTATTGCGATGCATCCAACCAAGGTCTCGGTTGTGTTCTTATGCAACGAGGCAAGGTTATCGCTTACGCATCAAGGCAACTCAAGGTTCATGAAAAGAATTATACAACTCACGACCTCGAACTAGGCGCAGTTGTTTTTGCCTTGAAGATCTGGAGACACTACCTTTATGGTACTAAGTGTATCCTCTACACTGACCATAAAAGCCTTCAGCATATCTTTGATCAGAAGGAACTTAACATGAGGCAACGCCGATGGAACGAACTCATCAGCGATTACGATTGTGAGATCCGGTATCATCCTGGTAAGGCTAATGTGGTAGCCGATGCGCTCAGCCGAAAACCCTGCCAACTTAACTGTATCTTGCCGCGCACGCAGCTTCACTTCGCGCCGATTCAAAGCAACCTTGAATCGCGTATTCGTGACGCGCAGCGCGCATCCATCAGTAATGATAACCTTCGCGCCGAGTTAGCGTGTGGCGCGGAAGCGCATTTTGTGCCCAATCTGAGTGGAATTCTCTGCTATCTCAATCGCATCTGGATTCCCTTTGATGAGAATCTTCGCGCTGATATCCTGAGTGAAGTGCATAAATCTTGGTATTCTATTCATCCTGGCGCTGATAAGATGTACAAGGATTTGCGCATTACTTATTGGTGGCCCGGTATGAAGAAGGATATTGCTGTGTTCATAGCTAGATGCCTGACTTGTTCTAAGGTAAAAGCTGAACATCAACGCCCATCTGGTTTGCTCGAACAACCAGAAATTCCTACGTGGAAATGGGAATGTGTAGCGATGGACTTTATTACCAAGTTACCTTTGACAGCAAGCAAACATGATAGCATTTGGGTAATAGTGGATCGTTTGACTAAGTCTGCTCACTTTCTGCCCATTCGTGAAAACTACCGTGTTGAGCAACTCGCGCAGCTTTATGTCAAGGAAATTGTCTGCCGCCATGGTACTCCTTTGAGCATCATATCCGATCGCGATGGCCGTTTTATATCTCGCTTTTGGAAATCTCTCCAATCTGCGCTAGGAACTCGCTTGGACATGAGTACGGCATATCATCCTCAGACTGACGGTCAGTCTGAGCGAACTATTCAAACTCTTGAGGATATGCTCCGATCTTGTGTTCTTGATTTTGGAGGTAATTGGGATTCACACCTGCCTTTGATTGAGTTCTCTTATAATAACAGCTATCATTCCAGTATTGGTATGGCCCCATTTGAAGCACTTTACGGTCGTAAGTGCCGCTCCCCGATTTGTTGGAGCGAAGTGGGAGAAGCTCAAATCACAGGACCCGAACTTGTTCAAGAGACAACCGATAAAATCGCCAAGATCCGTGATCATCTGCTGACTGCCAGAAGCCGACAGAAGAGTTACGCAGATCGTAGGCGGAAGCCTCTCGAATTTCAAGTTGGTGATCTTGTTCTCCTCAAAGTGTCGCCCTGGAAGGGTGTTGTCCGCTTTGGGAAGAAAGGTAAGCTTGCTCCTCGATATGTTGGACCATTTAAGATTCTCGCGCGTGTAGGAAAAGTTGCCTACAGACTTGACCTGCCGCCCGCGCTCAGTAATGTGCATCCAACGTTCCATGTATCCAATCTGCGCTAGGAACTCGCTTGGACATGAGTACGGCATATCATCCTCAGACTGACGGTCAGTCTGAGCGAACTATTCAAACTCTTGAGGATATGCTCCGATCTTGTGTTCTTGATTTTGGAGGTAATTGGGATTCACACCTGCCTTTGATTGAGTTCTCTTATAATAACAGCTATCATTCCAGTATTGGTATGGCCCCATTTGAAGCACTTTACGGTCGTAAGTGCCGCTCCCCGATTTGTTGGAGCGAAGTGGGAGAAGCTCAAATCACAGGACCCGAACTTGTTCAAGAGACAACCGATAAAATCGCCAAGATCCGTGATCATCTGCTGACTGCCAGAAGCCGACAGAAGAGTTACGCAGATCGTAGGCGGAAGCCTCTCGAATTTCAAGTTGGTGATCTTGTTCTCCTCAAAGTGTCGCCCTGGAAGGGTGTTGTCCGCTTTGGGAAGAAAGGTAAGCTTGCTCCTCGATATGTTGGACCATTTAAGATTCTCGCGCGTGTAGGAAAAGTTGCCTACAGACTTGACCTGCCGCCCGCGCTCAGTAATGTGCATCCAACGTTCCATGTATCCAATCTCAAGAAGTGTTTAGCTGACGAGAACCTTCACATTCCACTTGATGAAGTTCAAGTTGATGAATCTATGCATTTCGTTGAGAAGCCTGTTGAGATTATGGATCGCGAGGTTAAGCAAACCAAGCGCAGTCGCATCCCCATCGTGAAAGTTCGCTGGGAGTCCAAGCGCGGAGCCGAGTTTACATGGGAAAGGGAAGATCAAATGAAGATCAAGTACCCGCACCTGTTCTCTGCGCAACCTACTTCGAGATAAATTTCGGGACGAAATTTCTTAAAGTAGGGGAGACTGTAACATCTGCCCGAATCCGACCCGACCCAGGTACCCGTTTCTCTGACCCGATCTCTTTCTTTTATGATTTAATATTTATTTATACTTATATTTTACTTTTAATAATAATAATATATTTTTTTCTTCCCGCCTCTCTCTCTCTTTCTTTCCGCCGTCCCGTCCCTCTTCTTCTCTCTTTCCGCCTTCTTTTCCCTCTTGTCGCCGTCCCGCCCTTAAGCCTTGTTTCCCTCTTTTTCTTCTAACTCTTTGCTTGTCCTTTGTTCCTTCCCGCCTAAGGTTGTCTGCACAGCTCCACGCGCCAGACTCCTTTCAAGGAAGCCTGCGTGAAGACCATCTGTTCCAGCGATACGCGAGACGAACTCTTCTCGCAGCGCGCTAAGAATTGTAATTCTTCTCGCAGCGCGCGAAGAACGGTAGTTCTTCCCGCGACGCGCTAAGGATTTGTCAGCGCGCTAAGAATCGTAGTTCATTCCTCGACGCGCGAAGAATTATAGTCCTTCCCGCGGCGCGCTAGGAATTATAGTTCCTCCCGCGGCGCGCTAAGAAATGTGATTCTTCCCGCGGCGCGCCTTAGCTTTCTCGCGCTAACCCTTTGAGTTTTCTTCTGTTGAATCTAGCCGTTTGCTTTGTGTTGTCTTATCTTCTGTGCTGTTGACCTGACCTATCTTATGTCTGAAAAGTTACTTTCGGCGCAGCATGCGCACCAACCCCATTGGTTGGCAGAAAAAGTGACTGACATTATCTTTTGAGATCTGCTTTTTCAATGCCTGACCAGTACCTTTATCTGACCCGCCCATGCCTTTTTACTGTTCCCTGTCAGCCTTTTTCTCTTTTTCCCTGCTGCCATATCTTTTGATATCTTTTACTTTCTGAACTTGCTTTTGATATCTTTTGTTATCTTTTGTTTTGTCTTGTTCTGTTTGTCTTGGAATCTTTTCCCCTTTTTCTGGATTCATGTCTCCTAGGGTTTCCCTATAAATAATAATCTTATTTTTCTTAACACTACACACACAAACACTTATTATCTCTCTTCCTTTGCTCTCTGCCGATTGTCCTTCTGCCGCCTCCTCTCTTGCCCCCGTTTTCTCCTCTCTTCTGCCCAGATTTTCGGTAATATATATATTATATATAATAATTTACTTATGCAAACTTATAATCAAGACTTAAAACAGATCATTAAAACAATAATCTTATTTATAGGTTAACTTGTGCTTGTTTAAAGTTGGTTCTTACTTTATCTTACACCGCATCGTTTATCAAGTGAGTAATCTCGTACCTAATCCCTTTTTATTTTAATGTTTTGGGATGTTCATGTGTTCGTACAAACTTAGAGTCTTAAACTGTTTATGAACTTTAGTCGCGCAGTATCCCTTGTGTTGAGGACGTAGACTTGGCTGTTTATTTGTATGTGTGGATCATTAACCGTCTTGTCGGTCTATTCCGCAGTTCTCATGGTACCATTAGATGAACACGGGAGAACTATCGTTTATGATTTTCTCTTTTGTTTACACATGCACAGTTTTTCTTGTTTGTGAGCTCAATTGTGAGCACTGGCAGTCTATGAATCTTAGAGTTGGTCCCGATCAGATTACACCCTTGTTGAAAACCAGACATACACATGTTGCGCGCAGATTTATTGTTATCTATGTATTGTATTAAACTTGATTTCTCACCAACACGCAAGTGTTTGACGTTTATTTTAACACATGTTCAGGTTTGCTGTAGCTACATTTGGAGCTTGTGGACACGTAGGACGTTTTTACTTTTGGACCTAGATTAAAATGTATCAAGACAAGTTATTGTTGTTCGAATATTTTGCCTTATAATATATTGAATTATGTTGCTTTATGTTATCTTGTGTTTACCTTGCGCGTGCGCGAATGAATGTATTTATTAAATAATGACACCCAATAGTGTCACGAGTAATGAAACAATATGTGGCGCCCCGATGTATAATCCGCCTTTGGTCGGGGTGTTACATCTTCCATCCCAAATGAACACTTGCTCGGGTTGAGCTTCATGTTTATCTTTCTGAGCGTGTTGAAAGTTTCTTCAATGTCTTTCAACATCGCTTCTGGCTCGGGGCTTTTGATGACCAAATCATCCATATAGACTTCCAAGTTTCTCCCGATTTGGGCATGAAACTCTTTGTCCATCAGTCGTTGGTACGTGGACCCTGCATTCTTAAGTCCGAATGGCATCATCTTATAACAAAATGTACCATCGGGCGTCCGAAATGCGGTTTTGTCCTGATCATCTACGGCCATGTGGATTTGATGGTACCCCTTATACGCATCCAAGAAGCATTTAAGGCGAAATGGTACCAACGAATCCACCTTAAGATCAATTTCTGGTAACGGATAACAATCTTTGGGGCATGCTTTGTTCAAATCTTTGAAATCTATGCACATGCGCCATTGTTTGTCATTCTTCGGTACCATTACGAGATTTGCAACCCATGTTTGATATCTGCTAACGCGTACGATGCATGCGTCAAGGAGTTCCTTGACTTGGGTTCTACACGCGTTAGTTTGTTCAGGCCCCATTACTCTGCGCTTTTGTACGACTGGCGTAACAGCCGGATCGCACTTGAGCTTATGCTCCGCCTTACTTCGGGGTACACCAGTCATGTCAGCTGGTGCCCACGCAAAGATGTCAGCGTTTTTCTGCAGTAAGCGTTTGAGTAGGGTGCGGGTGGGATCAACGATTGTTGGTCCAATGGTAACGGCCTGGTCGGGGTATTTGCCATTGAAGGCCCATTTTTCCGGTTCGGTGATGGTTGGTTTAGCCTTTTTCGGTTTGGGTTTAGATGAGACAGATGCGATGCATACCTGGGGAATGCCAGTGATCATCGCTACACCCTCAGCTGTTGGCCATCCCATCATGCCGTGGACTGAAGATACCACGGCGTTGAATCTTGCCATCCCGTCTCTTCCGAATAGGATGTCGTACGTGTGGTGTTGCTTTTTCATCACGACAAAATTCATGTCTTCTGTGCGTGAATGATTCCCATCAGTAAGAGTAACGGGGAAAGATAGGATACCCAGGGGGGTTTCTGTACTGCCGTCAAACCCTTCCATTGAAGCGTAGACCGTTTCCAAGCGTTCTTTGTCTTCATCATCCAGCTTATCAAAGAACTGCCTGTACATCACTGTCGACGAAGCGCCGTTGTCAGCAAGAGTGCGGGAAGTGATGTAATGCCCCAGCTGGCTTCTGATGACGATGGGGCCTTCTTTGCTGGGGCCTCCTGGCACTCGCGGGAAGCGCACCTCAGCTTCCTTCCACGCGTATGGTTCTGTCACTCGTCTTTTTCTTCCTCTGACCTTGCCATGAACCATGTTGATGCTGATGTCGATGGGCTTTCGTCCGTTACCTCTGTACCGGTTGTCATTCCTTCCTCCCTTCCTGATTGATGCCACGAGATGTGCAAGTCTTCCATCCTTGACAAATGTCTCAATAATATCCTTCAAGGATGTGCACTCTTCAGTACCATGACCCTTTGTCCCGTGGAAATCACAGGATTTGCTTTGATCCGCATTAGGTTTCTGCCGGATCAATGGGGCTTTTGGCCATGGCAATTTTTCCGTGGCAAATATCTCCGTGACGCTCTTCGTGAGTGGCGTCCACCGGTGTTTTCGGTTTGAAGGGTGTGTGTTGTCCCTTCCGCCAACAAGAGGGCGAGAGCTGGATGAGGTGTCAAAGTTTACCCTTGACTGCCAAATACCTAGCCTCCTCTTTTTGTTCTGCCGGGCGATCCGGACATTGTTTTCTCTTGTCCTCTGCGTGTAGAGGTGTGTACTCTGGGGAAGATCCCTTCTCAGTTGCTTTTCCGTCTCGGCAAAGCGCTTTGCCGCCGTCATGATGGCATCCCAAGTTGATGGCATGCCATCCTTACCCGTCAATGTGCGGATAAGTTCTGGGTATTCGGCGCCTTGGATGAAGGCGGCACGAACCAGATCCTCACTTATGTTGCCGAGACTTAGCTTTTTGGAGTTGAAGCGAGTGATGAAGTCTAGTAAAGATTCATCCTCCTCTCTCACGCAGTTGAGGATCGTCCACTGCTCTTCAGTGTACTTCCTCTGTTGGCTGAAGTGCTGGCTGAACTTGTTCTGAAAGTCCGCCCAGTCATATATGTGGTGGATCGGTAAACGATCGAACCATGCCCTGGCCGCTCCGACCAGAGTCATCTGGAACATGTAGCACCACGTGGGTTCCGTCCAGTTGCTGACGGTAGCCCCCGCAATGAACCTGTTCAAATGGTCGTCTGGGTCGGATAGACCATCATAAGTGCCAATGTTGGACATTTGTTTGGCACTTCTCGGGGCGATTGCTTCCGCAATGTCCCTTGCGAATTTTGACTTTCCTGCATTTGTAGCAGTTGGTCTAAAGGTTTTGGAGAAGTCACGCGGGTTTCTCTCCGCGATTGGTTTAAAAGCTTCCCCAAAATTCCTTTTTGGTTGGACGTCCGTTTCCTTACGCTTCCCTTTCGCCTTATGGCGAGGGTTTGCGTCGGTATCGGACTCCAACTCGTCGTCTGAGTACTCGCAGTCACTGCTCATATTGAGGTGTTGGCGAGTACTGGCGAATTCGTCAGCCTGTTGAGCTGAACGCAAGCGTTCATCCAATTCGGCTTGGAATTCTCTTTGCCGTGCTTCGGCCCACGCCTTCACTTGATCTAGTGTTTGGCGAGGGACCCTCGTTCGTTTTTCCAGTTGGGTATCGGTGAACCCCAGTGGAATATTTACTGCACTTGCCCCGGCTTGGGTAGTCGGGGTAGTGTTCGTAAGGATTGTATAACCGCCGGTGTTCCCCCCAGTTGCTGGGGTTGTTACCGAGGTTTCTTGGTTGGTTACTGGCCTTTGGACCGGAGTAACGTTAACCATTTCTTCAGAAATTGTGAAAAAACTAAAATAGTTCTAGCTTTTATGCACGGATGGCGCCAATGAAGAAACACTAAGTGAACCCTGGACAGATTATAGATAATCTGGGGGTTAAGTAATGTTTCCCACGAGAATGAGGTCCAACAGAGATGGTTGTTCTTCAGGGGACCTGCAAAACAAACACCGTAAGCTCGTCACTGAGAAGGGGGGGTTCCTCCTTGTGACCACCCTCCGGCGTGAGAATCAGACTAGATTGCTCTGAATATAAGTGTATATTAAGAGATTGCTAGATAACTGGATAGCAGAGATCTTACCATTCCAAGATGTTGGAGTATTTATAGCCGAAGGTAGGTTTCCTAGAAGGTACAGCCGGCTGAATAGTATTCCTGTTCTACCAACAGTGGATTATGCACAGGCCATACTAGTTGGTGGATAGGTTACGGCCAACAGTAACAAAGTCGGCTGCACTATTCCACCAACTGTAGATTATGCACGTCCCACCTACTGTGGATTATACGCAGGCCATGCTGGTTGGTGAATAGGTTACGGCCAACAGTAACACTATTCTACCAACTGTAGGCTACGCACGCCCCTCAGTAAGAGTTGGTGAGTAGGCAGCGGCTAATAGTGACAAACAGTACTAGAGGGTGCTCCTCCTCGTACTGTTGTCGGTGAGCTGTCACCCTGTGATTGGCTCATGGGTTGTTCTGGTCAGATCGTCTGTCCTACCCATACCTTGGTAGGTATAGTACAAAAGATCTTTCAGAATCATACGGACTGGCTCATTTTGGCGGGATTGTTCCCGCCTTGCTCATTCCTTCATGTGACTACTGAAGTAGCTATTGCCTTGTGCGTGTAGCCCTGCTGTCTGCGGGTAGCCTTCCCTGATGGCTTGTATCCGCAACTGCGGGAACAGGCGGGGTACTTCACCATTGGGAGGCTTTCCCTGCGTGTACAGCTTGCGTACTGCGCGTAAGGTTCTATGAGCATGGTGGGTCCTGCGGGAGCAGATGGCCTTTGCGCAGACGTCCCTGTTCAAGGTGAGTCTTGCGGGACCAACTGGTCTCTGCTGGGACCTACCTCTTCAACAACTTTCTGGCTGTCACATTTCCTGGTCAATTTTCGGTGGCATGCACTTGTATGTGTTGTTTGACTCAAGTCACAAAAGAAAAGGGCTAACTTTTAATTTTTAAAGACAATATTTTTTGCGATGTGTAATGAATAAGAAAAACAATTTTCCCGACCAAACGGAGGGTCGTCCCGGTAATTCAAGAAAAATCGGGGGTTCTAGGGCGAGTAAAAAAATTGACCTATATTATATTTGGTTATGAACTTAATTTAAAATTTTGATTTAACTGGGCTAATCACTAATAAACAAAAGTTAAAATAAACAAATGAGTTACAAACTTATTTTAAAAATATAGGCTTCAAATAAAACAATGGGTATAATTGGGGTGTGTTTAAATCTTCATAGGTTAGTCCGTTTTTTAAATTGAATCATATATAAAATTAAAAAAAGAACTTATATATGCGTATTAAATATAAACATTTATATATATGCATATAGAAAAATAATGATATATGTATAACAAAATTATAATGATATACATGAATGAAATAAAAATATATACAACATGAGCACTAAATCCCAAATTAGAGTCGCACAAAAAATTATTTATAACGGAGATCTAAAAATTTTAATACCGATCAAATCTTAAAAAGTGTGTAACCTGTAAAACCATTTTACGCATTGTGAAATATGAAGCATTGCTTTCACTTCTAGTGTGGTCATTCATCCCAATCATCATCATCAATGCAACTTCTATCTATCTCCTCCCTACAAAGTACAAACATACATTTTGCTATTGTATTTGATGGCCAATCATGAGCAACCATGAAACACCAAAAAGGGATACGTATTTTGAAAACAATTGATTTTTGTTAGTTATTTACCATCAATATTAATGTTTGAATCAAAATGCAAAGGTTGGTATTATTCCAAAAAAGGGGATTTACGTGTGCATATGGGTTTATCATATAATTAAAAACATGATTTTATGTGCAATTTTTTTTAGTTGTCCCGAGTCTCGAAATATTAAGTGTTTTTTAAAGGCAGCCTTGGTGAGAGGGAAGGAGAGGAGAGACAAAAGGAGAGAAAGAAAGGAGCATGGGCGAAGTCTTACGTAGGGCTGGGGGATCCCCGTCCCTACCCCTCTATTTTTTCTGTCAAGTAGTTTAAATTTCTTTGTTTTCGTTTGAAAATTTTTATATGTAGTGTAAATCTACTAGTTTATGAAAATTGTATAGAAACCGGCTCACGCATCATTTTCATACATGCTTCGCCACTGGAAAAAGAGGGCATAGAGCATGGCGAGTAAGGTGCTGGTTCAAACCGGAGGGGACTGGCCTGTCATTATATGTGCTCTTAGTTTTTTATTATTATTATTATTATTATTATTATTATTATTATTATTATACCTTTACTTAATCATTAAAATTGGTCATCTACAGGTTATTGCTTTGAGTATTTGTCATTCCTTGTTCATCGTTGGAACTTGGAAGGTGGTGAATACTTAAAACAAGCAAAAGTATCGCAACCTTTCAAATACCTTTTAAAACCATGACAATTTTCTTTTGACTTTTGTGTTAACAAATGTCGTAATTCTCAACCCCGTATTCTCACTATCCATATTTGACATAAGAATGCTTTACATTTTTTTTTAGTTTAAAATGTATTCGAATTTTTCTAACTTCAACTCTACACATAAAAAATAAATAACTGTTTGCGTCACGTATCATAATTTTTTATGAGCCCAATATTGTTTTCTCTTTTCTTTTACTTCACACATTCGTATTCTATTTTCTTAATTTCAAAAGAATTCATGAAAAAGCTCTAAGTGGTTGAAGAAACGTGGATCTACTCACTGGTAGCAGATCTACTTTCCTCGGGTGTGATTATACTATTTCACCGATGGTTCTTCTGGATCAGTGTTCTTCCACCTACAAAATGAACAGCGCCGTTACTTACCCCTCAGAAAGGGACAGAGGGGTCCTCTTTGGGGTAACCCTCCGGCGTGAGAATCAGTATATTTGTGGAGAAGATAATAATGTGTGTAGCAGAATCTCCAGAGTATTGCTGAATAGCTGAATACCCTTTTGATTGTGAGACTGTCTGTTTGTATGTAACTGACTGTGAGTGAATGTGATTCAATATGATTGAATGTGTTATCACTGCTTGTAACTGTCAATGATTGAGTATGAATGTGTCATCAAAGTGGAGTTGATGCTGTATTTATAGTGCTAGGGTTACCACCGGTTGGGCTCAACCTCGTTGGCTTCCTCCAATCGCACTGCGCCACGTGTCCTCTGGGACACCTGGCGCTTTCTCGTTGGTTGTAATCGCGTGGTAACACATGTGTCATGCTGAGTTGTCGACCTTTCATTTGGCAGCTATCAACATCAGCATATTCTTTCTCCTTAAAAAGATGCCTTCTGGAAGGTTGTCTGATGTGCACAATCAAGGTTGCCCTAATCCTGATTTGGATAAGGACGAGGTTGATTATGTGCACGTATGATATGCGCTCACCCTGAGGATGCGCGGGGTCTTCTCTTTATTCTCACGCGCAGATATTTCATGCGCAGATGTGATATGCACGAGCATGTGATATGCGCCGCGCGCTGATGCGCTGCGCGCATATGTGATGCGCGAGCATATGTGTGCCTGGGCAGATGCGATACACACGGGCATGTGATATGCGCCGCGCGCTGATGCGCCGCGCGCATATGTGATGCGCGAGCATATGTGTGCCTGGGCATATGATGCCTGAGCATGTTTTGTATGCGCCATGCGCATAGGTTTTGGCTTTGTGCCTTCATAATGTCTTTATCTTGTGGGTTGACCCGCCTTGCTCGATGTTGAGGCGGGTACATACCTCTTCAAGCCCCCCCAGTCTAATGTGTGTCTTATCTCGCGCGAGCGCGGTAAGATGGATATTAGACTTACTGATTTTTGCCTTTTAATGGGGTTTTGTCGTTTTCCTGGTTGCTTCCATCGTTGCGCGAAGTTCTATCCATTTGGTTGAAAACGAAGGGTTGAAAACGACGGGTCGAACACGTGGTTAGTTGGTGGTGACGTGCGCCGTAAACATGTCAGACGTTTCGTGTGCTCGAGGTGCTACAGTTGCCTTTCACGTCCCCTCACACAGCTGTCTTGAACACGTGTCGCGCTCGCATTGGTTAGCACCTGCGAGTGGGGGCGCGTCTCTGCTCCGTGGCAGGTCGGTTACAATTTTATGTCCCCTCAACAGTGTTAGGGACACGTGTCGCGCCCTCGTTGGCTTGCACCCGCGAGTGGGGGCGCGTGAAATCCGATCAGCTGCCACATTTCTCTCTCCTGGGCCTATAAAAGGAGGCCCTTAGGAAATTTTTTATCTTCATCTTCATTGTTGATAATTTTCGAGTTTCTGCCTTTCATATTCTGAATTGAGTGTTTTCATCTTTTCGATTTCTCGATTATCTGCTGCTGCAGTTGTATGTCTGATAGTTCAGACTCGTCTAGCCCCTCAATCACCTCTGTTGCCTCTCGAAGACGCCGTGTGAAATCTGTGGTGATGTCGACATTGAAGCAAAAGGGGAAAGGGAAGAGGGTTGTTGAGACCACATCGGAGGAAGTAGGGAGGACCAAGGCCACCAAAAGGTAGAATGAAATCCTCTGCAAATTGAAGCAGGCCGATATCGACAACCTCATCGCCTCTCAGGGCTTTCCCACCCTGTTTGGCTGCATGTTGCCTAGGTCCGGGCAAACGGCGGCGGACCCGCCTGCCGGCTATATATCCCTATATAGCCACTTTTTCACCCACTGCAACCTTCGTCTCCCAATGACAAGGTTTGTGGGTGCACTGCTGAAGTTCTATGGGATTCATATATCCCAAGTCCATCCGTTTGGACTCGTGCGCGTGACTCACTTTGAGTTCATGTGCAAATCCCAGCGCGAGGAACCCACTCCTCGGCGCTTTCAATATTTTTACAAGCCCAAGATCCAGGACAATTGGATCTCTTTCATTCCTCGCAGTCAGAAGGTGAAGTGCTCCACTGTTTCATTCAAGAGCCTTCATGACTGGTCTGAGAGGTTCTTTTACATTAGGGCTGGTGTGATACCCATCCGTATGACCATGCGCTCTATCTCTTCTGCGCCTGCGGATGAGGGTGTCCTCAAGAACCCAACTGGCGCCTGGGTTAAGAAACTGACCGCCGAACCATCCCCCGCGAAGAAAATTTGCGAGGAGGCGCTGGTGGGGGTCGGCATGAGTAAGCTATGGGCCGACAGCGCGCTTGAGCCCGTTATCCAAGTCGACGGGTTGTGTAAGTTTATTTCATTGCTTTATTTATTTTTTCTGCGCGAACATAATTATTTTGCTGATATCACTTGACTTGTTTTTGCGCAGTCACCAAGGATTATGTCCTTGCCGCTTATGATGAACAAGTGGAGGGTGGCTCCGTCGCGCTTGGCGCTGGGGAAGTTGGTTTCCCAGATCGCTTCGATGACATGTTCATCCCAGTGGACCAGGAATTTGACTTTGACAGTGACGCGCCTGGTAAGCCTTCGCACTTATGCTCATTCCTTTAGAATACCCAAGTTTATTAACAGTTCTGTTGGTTGTTTTTGTAGATGCGCTTGAAAACTACGAGCTAGAGCTCGCGGAAGAGGAGGAGGAGGAAGAGGAGGCGCCCCTACTAAAGCGCAAAGCTAAGGGGAAATCTGGCGCAGGGGCTAGTAAGAAACAGAAGAAAGATGACACCCCTGTCGCTCATCCCCATGCTCAAACGAAGGGACCTAAGGAAACCCAGGTGTTTACCACAAAGGTTTCTTTAGCTTCCCTGCCTGTGAGAGTGGGCAGACCTCCTGTCCACTTGAGGTATGGTGGCGTCGCCTCCTCCTTTCGCGCGGCTGAAGAGAGAAGCAGTGCCGCGCCTGCAACAGGTATACTTTATTTATCTTCATCTGGCTGAATTGTTATTAAACCTTTCCTCCTTGAATGTTTGCAGAACCGGCGACGGTAGCAGATGAGCCACAGGCGCCACAAGGTGCTGAGGCTGCGCCGGGGGCTGCTTCGGAGTCCCCTGTTCTACCCTCTGAAAAGGGCAGAATGAATTTTATGGCGATGTTCGCCGCGCGAACAGAATTGCGCCAAGGTATGTTTTGCACACTTGTCTTCTTTATTTTTCTTTTGGATTCAGTCATAAACCATTTTTCCTTGTTGATTTGTTCATAGGAGTTATAGCTGGCGTACAAGTTGCTGGCGACACTCCTGGCGCCGTTGGCGGCGCCGCTGGTTCTGGTCCTGCTCCTGCTAGTGCTGATTCTCCCCTTATTGGGGTTACAAAAGAGCAGGAAGCCGTATTGCGCGCCGAACTAGCAGCGTCGAAACCTCCCTCGCCTCCTCCTACCCGCAGCCCTCTCCGCGAGGCTGGTTTGGAGCCCCCCAGGTCGCAGGAGAAGAGGCCTATTCAAGAAGATGAGGAGGATGAGGGGGCTCAAGCTGAGGACTCCTTGGGAGACCGCGCCAGCCCTGCGATGCCACAAGCCTTCGCAGCGCATACTTCTGGTGGGGCTGGCGCTGACTTTTCTGCTTCATCCCCGCAGGTATGTTTTAATTTGTTGCTCCGCTGCGCGTACCTCCATATAAGTATGTTTTATGACTTAGATCATTTCTTGTGTTTTGTAGGAAGGTGACCACGTTTATCGCCCGAGATGGAATATTAATGAAGAAAGTTCCTTCCAATCCATGGGCGTATGCGAGGACTTCTGGGCTCATGCCGTGCCTCCTACTGAAAGGAGGTATCAGGAGGAGCGCACTCGCGCTGACTTGCTCAACGATCACATTTTCGCTGGGTCAGCTTTCTTTGCTGCCTCCCAAGAGCTTCATCGCGATTATATTAAAGTACGCGATGCTCTTGTGGCAGCCCAGCAAGAGGCTAAGGTGGCTGCCTGGAACCTTTCTGATGCTCGCGCACGAGCCGAGAAACTCCAGGCGGAGCTCAGCGAAAATAGAGCAAGTGCCAACACCGCCTATATTAAGCGCGGGCATGAGCTCCAAGCTGCGCGGGAGAAGCAGCAGTTGGCGGAGGCCGAAGTTGCCAAGTACGCGCGTAGAGTGCGTGTCTTGGAACAGCAGGCTGAGGCGCGTGACCAAGCTATCGTCCAGAGTATCACTGAAAAATCATCACTGGAGAGCGAGGTTGCGCGCCTGAAGAGGGAGTTGGCGGCCGCGCAGGCCGATAGAGATGAGGCCTTGGCGACGGCGGCGTCCAGCCAGGAAGCACTTGGTGCTGCGCAGGCGGAGAATGAAAAAATCTTGGCGGCAGCAGCGTCTGATAAGGAGGAGCTACAAAAGACTAAGGAAACTGTTGAGTTATTAAACTCCCAGGTTCCTGTCCTCGAGACGTCTGTTGCTGGCCTCGCGCAGGATCGCCAATGGCTGGTGTCACAGGGCATAACTCGCTGCGCTTTGGCGATGAAATATTCCGCCGAGTTTCAGGCCCTTGTGATGGACTGCAATGCCGCCGCGCGCTTGGTGGGCCGAGCTGAAGGGTTTACGGATGGGTATGACTATGGCATGTTGAAGAAGAACCCATCCGAGTACCCTTACAAGAGAGACGCGGCCTGCGCGGACATGGCCGCGGTGGGGGAAAAGTACATGAATACTCCCATCCCCATCCTTATGCAGGTACCTTGACCTTAATGAGTTTTACTTGACTAATTTTTCCAAGTGTTTTGTACTCAATACTTTTCTAATGATTTTGCAGATAGCTGCGCTTGCTGACCAGCCCGACCTCGGCGCGCTAAAGAAGTTGCTCGATGAATGCGAGAGGGCTGGTGGCGATGATGGTGGCGCGGGGGATGTTGCCCCTGCCAGCGGCTCTGGCGCTGCGAATAAATCTGCTCCTGCCACCGTCGTGATAGAAGACTCCAATGAGGAGGAAGAACTTGACTATGGTCAGTTCGGAGATGAGGAGCAGGCCGCGTCAGATGCTGCGGGAGATGATGAAGGTGATGAAGTGGGTGACGTCGACGTGGAGACTTGAGAAGCCCTTCATCAAATTTTACATATTTAATTTTTTATACTTGTAATTTGTAACTCATCATACTTGTAAATTTCAATCCAATGGAATGAAACTTGTTTTCTATTTTTCACATCTTGCGCATTTCCATTCATCTCTTCATGTTTGCTTGTATAGATATAAGATATATGCTTGCACGTTAAAATAAGAACAAGGTTGTAAGGAAATTATTCACTTAACCTCTGTTCTATTTTGTTTGTGGTTTCGCAGTATCTTGTTTATGCTGACATGCGCGCTAACTTTTCATTATTTCTTTTTTGCGCGTCGTTGTCGCGCGGTATTTATATGGAAGTATGAGTTTAGCCATTACATGTCAGCGTGTGTTACTCAGATATCCACTATGATTCCGCGCGCGACCTCGACCTGAGACCTTATCATGATATGGCATGTACTTTGCCTTAGTTGTGTTTAAGGATTTTTATGATCAGGCTGCGAGGGATGTAAGATGGATGTTTGTGAGTGTTTTGAGCTAAGGCTCTTTGTTTTGGGCTAAGGCCCTGACGTTTTTAGAGTTAAGACTCATTGACGTGTTTGAGCTAAGGCTCGTAAGTTTGGGCTAAGGCCCTGGCGTTTAGAGTTAAGACTCGTTAACGCGTTTGAGCTAAGGCTCGCGCATGTATGTTTTACTTCGCTTTATTTTGCTTTGAAGTCAATATAGTGTTGTCATATTGTTCCAAATTAATAAAGGAAGTGTGAAACATGTATGCAAAGGTAATAGAACAAATATTGAAAGATAGCGCGACAAATATTGAAAGATAGCGCGAATCATCATTCATGATGGCTTAAAAGCCTTGATTACATATTTGAAGTTTTTACATGAAGCATTTTCTAAGTTGTGCCGCGTTCCACGCGCGCGGTATCTTTTTTCCATTCAAATCTTTTAAAGTGTACGCGCCTTTCCCCAAATCTTCTGAAATTTGATAAGGTCCCTCCCAATTGGGGGACATTTTTCCTGGGGGTATTGCGCGACTAGCTTCATTGTTTCGAAGGACAAAATCATTTTTCTTGAAGTGGCACTCTTTAACGCGCTGATTATAATATTTTTCCAGCTTTTTCTTGTATCTGGCTTCATTGATGATAGCCGCTTCTCTGCGCCCTTCAAGCAAGTTAAGGTCCAATCTTCTTTCGCGCTCGTTATCAGTTTTGCTCATCATGAGTACCCTATGGGATGGGCATCCAATTTCTGCTGGGATCATAGCCTCTGTCCCATAGGTTAGGCTGAACGGGGATTCGCCATTGCTAGTTTTGCTTAATGTCCTGTGCGCCCACAGGACATTAGGTAACTCTTCGACCCAAGAATGGGATTCTCCCTCCAACCTTTTCTTCAGCCCATTTAGCAAACTTTGATTCGCGCGCTCCACTTGGCCATTCCCCTGAGGGTGGTAGACCGACGTGAAGATTTGGTTGATGTGCAATTCTTTGAGCCAGCTTGATATCTTCCTGTCAGTGAATTGTTTGCCATTGTCGCTCACAATTTCCATAGGAAGGCCAAAACGGCAAATGATGTGGCTCCAGATAAATTGCTTCATCGCCTCAGCTGTGATTTTTGCTAGTGGCTTGGCCTCAACCCATTTTGTGAAATAGTCTATCGCCACTACCAAAAATTTCACTCGCCCTTGCGCTTGCGGCAGGGGCCCCACAATATCAATGGCCCATTTGTGGAAAGGCCATGCGGAGGTCACTGGAATCAAGTTGTTCTTTGGACGCATGGTGTTTGGCGCGTAGCTCTGACATGCCTTGCATTTTTGGATTTCTTTTAGCGCATCCAAGTACATGCTTGGCCAATAGTAGCCTGAGCTCATTGCCTTGGCAACCACCATGCGCGGACCAGCGTGTATTCCACAGATTCCTTCATGAATCTCCCTAATCACATAGCTTGCTTCTTCAGCATCCAGGCATTTCATGAGCGGTCCAAGATAAGAGCGCTGATATAATGTACCATCAAGTAGTTCATAGTTCTGCGCCTTGTGTCTTATCTTTCTCGCCTGTGCGCGATCATCCGGTAACGTCCCCTCCTTCAGGAATTCCATTATTGGAGTTATCCAGGATGAAGTGGTTGTATGAATTACAAGGACCGATTGCGTTTGCACTGACGGGTTGCTCATCACTTCCACCCTGACATCTTTGCCAAAGTGATCAAAATTAGTTGATGCCATCTTACTCAACGCGTCAGCGGACTTGTTTTCGCTGCGCGAGATGTGTATGATTCTGAAGAAGTCAAACTGCTCAACGAACTTTTTTGCCTGCTCTAGATATAGAGGCATTGTGTTCTCCTTGGCGTCATATAGGCCGTTGACCTGAGCAGCTACCAAGTAAGAATCAACATGGGCCTCTAGCCTTTTAACTCCAAACTTGCGCGCAATGCGCAGACCAGCCAGCAGGGCTTCATACTCAGCCTCATTGTTGGTACTCTTGAAGTCCAACCTAATAGCATAAGTATATTCATAATTATCAGGGTCCACCAGTTTGAGGCCTGCGCCGGACCCTTCGCTGTTGGAGGCTCCATCAGTGAATAGCCTCCAAACATCTTCTTCATCATTTGCTCGCGGAGGGTCTACCTCGCGCTGAGCTTCTTCAATCTTTCCCTCTGGGATTTCCGTGATGAAATCCGCCAAAACTTGACCCTTTATCGCTGGACGGGGCTTATAAGTGATCGTGTGTTCACCTAATTCCAGCGCCCACTTTGTCAGCCTTCCGGAGAGCGCGGGGCGTCGCAAGACTTGCTGGATGTTGCAAACAGTTAGAACTTCAATAGGATGACCATTGAAGTATCTATGGAGCTTGCGCGACGCGTGTGTTAGTGACAAAACTAACTTTTCCATGATGGAATAGCGCGTCTCAGGGTTTGTGAGCACCCGACTCACATAGTATATTGGCGTTTGGATCCCCTTGCGATCCACCAATAATACTGCGCCGATCGCGCGGTCTCCAGCTGACAGGTACAATGTAAGGGTTTCGCCAGGAAGTGGAGCTGTGAGCGCTGGCAACTTTATGAGACATTCTTTTATCTCAGTGAAAGCTTGCTCAGCCTCAGGCGTCCACTTGAATTGGCTCTTCTTCAAACAGTTCCTCAATGTGTTAACGAATGGAGTAGATTTGCTGGCGTGGTTCGCTAGGAACCTGTTGATTGACACCAATCTACCATTCAGCTTCTGAACCTCTTTCATGGTGGATGGTGAAGGCATGTCAAGGATGGCTTCCACCTTTTCAGGGTTCACCTTGAAACCATCCTTAGTGACCATTACACCAAGAAATTTCCCCTCTTCTGCGCCGAAAGTACATTTGCTCGGGTTGAGCTTCATGTTAACTTCCGTTAGGCGCTGAAGAGTTTCCTCGATGTCTTTGAGCATTTGTCTCTCCTCCCTGCTCTTGATCACCAAATCATCAACGTAGACTTCTAGATTTCTTCCGATTTGTTCACTGAAAACCGAATCCATAAGTCTCTGATAGGTTGCGCCCGCATTCTTTAAACCAAAGGGCATTTTTGTGTAACAAAAAACACCCTTGTCGGTTCTGAAGGCAGTCTTGTCTTCATCCTGTGGTGCCATTTGAATCTGGTGATAGCCTTTGTAGGCATCCAGGAAACATTTGAGCTTGAATGGCGCCACGGAGTCCACCTTTGCGTCGATGTTTGGGAGGGGGTAACAGTCTTTCGGACATGCTTTGTTGAGGTCCTTGAAGTCAATACACATTCTCCATGACCCGTTGCTTTTCTTTACCATCACAGGATTGGCTACCCATGTCTGGTATCGGATCGGGCGGATGATGTTTGCGCGCAACAGGTCCTCCACTTGCTCATTCATGGCCTTCGCCTTTTCATCCCCCATGATTCTCTTTTTCTGAGCAATTGGCTCCACCGACTTGAACGTGTTAAGAGAATGTTGCGCCAAGTCTCGCGGGACCCCCGTCATATCGGAGTGTTGCCACGCGAAAACCGACGTGTATTTTGTGAGCAACTTTTTCATTCTCAATCTCGTTTCGTCTGAAATGGTAGCGCCAATTGTGACCGTTTGCTCTGGGAATTTTGGGTTTAAAATCCACTTCTCTGGCGCATTGTCAGCCATTGGAAGTTTCATTCTCCCTTCCCGCGGCGTGCTTGTCACTGCGCACAAATGATCGCGGTAAACAAATGTTACGCCTGTTGGTGTAGGGAACCCCAATGCGCCGTGCGCTGGCGACGGTACAGCATTAAATTGGGCAATCGTTCCCCTACCCAGGATCATATTGTGGCATGACGTGGTGGGCAAGACCAAAAAGTTGACAACTTCGGCTCGCTTGTGCTCATCATCCCCCATAGTTAGTTCAAACTGAATCTGGCCTAGGGGATGTATGATTTCATTTGAGACACCACAGATTGGTGCGTTCACAATTTCGAGCCGCGCTTGGTCTGCCGGGTCTAACTTTCTGAAACACTGCTCATACATAATGTCAGATTCGCTTCCAGTGTCCACCAGGACCTTTGACACTTCGTAATGAGCAATGTGTGTGGTGATGACGAGAGGACTGCTTATTGAAGGGCCTCCCCTGATTCTTGGGAAGATGACTTGCTGCTCGCGCCAATCTCCGTGGATTTGCGCGCTTCTCTTTTTTGACGTCTGCCCTTGTCGTCCCCCCTCAGCCACACAGATTCTTTTGTATTTCTTGCTGGCAGAGGCTCCTTCCGGTTGCTCATCTTCTATTCTTTGGTTTTTTACCAAGTGAGCCAGCCTGCCTGACTTTACATCCTTCTCGATCGCATCCTTTAAATGATGGCATGCGTCGGTGTTGTGGCCCGGGGACCTGTGAAATTCACAATATTTGCCACTGTTTTGCGGTCCCTTGTAGTGTAGTTGCTTGGGGGGCTTGAATTGGACATTCTCAGTACTTAACACCTGTGAAGGTGTTTTAGTGAGGGGCGTCCATATTCTTGGCAGAGGTCTGCTAGGATCTCTGCCGCCCTCCCTCTTGTCACCCTCCCCGCGATTACGAACTTCTTTTTGGGGCTGGGGTGAGGTTGATTGCGCTTGTTTTTCCGCGGAAGAAAAACTTGTTGGCTGCAACCTGGACCATACAGAGTTCTGTTTGGCCCTCTTCTCTTTGCTGCGCGGTGATTCTGCCTGATGCGCTCTTTCTCTTGCCCTATCTTGGGCAATCTGTTTCTCATTTCTCGCGAAAACTCGCGATGCCTCCATTAGCTTGGCCCACGTGGTGGGCTTACCATCTTTGCTTACGAGAGCCCGGCGGAGTTGATCACTGCGCGTGCCTTGTATAAAGGCCACGCGCAGGAGCTGCTCAGTTATACCCCCGATTGCCAGGGATTCCTGATTGAAACGAGTGATGTAATCTTCAATCGTTTCATCATTCCTGCGTATGCAGTGCATGATGTCATCAGGATCGCGCGTGTGCCTGCGCTTCTGTACGAAGTGGGCTTGGAACTTTTCTAATAGTTCCTCGAACCCATCAATTTGCCCTGTCGGCAAGCTCTCGAACCATACCCGCGCTGCGCCAGTGAGGCAGCGAGCAAACATATGACACCATGTTGGCATCGTCCAGCTCTCTAGGTTTCCCGTGTTATAGAAACCTTGCAAAAAGTCATCTGGATCTGTTGTGCCATCATATTTGCCCAGACCACTTGGCATCTTTGTCTTGTGCTGGATGGGAGCCTGCGCGATGCGCGCAGTAAACTTTGAGTGTTTTACCAGGATGGCTGGTCTGTAGGGCGTGGTTACGTCCATTTGCCCTCTGACCGGTGGGCTGTACGGCATGTGCAGATCCAGATCTGCTCTGGCTCCAGGCGCCATGTTCACAGGCGCGCGGAGCTGTGAGCCTCCTGCATGAGTATCCCGTGTCTTCCTCATGCTATGCACTTCTTCATCACTGAACTCAGTGTGTGCAGTGTGAACAGAATGTCCTTCTTCCGGCGCGCGCGGCCTCTTTGTAGTCTGCTTATCAAAAGCTTGCCTTTGTGTTTGGTCGGCTAGCTTCTTCTGCTTGACCATTTCGTTGTACTTTTCAATCAGACGCCGCTACTCGTTTATGAGCCATTCATTCGGATCATTTGCTTCATCTTCTGGACCCATTGGTCCTTTCAGCTTCGCGCCGGCCATATTTTGTAACGTGAGATCGTCTGGAGGAGTTTCAGTCTGGCCGTGAGGGGTTGTGACGAAGGGACGGTTGCTGGTGGTACGCGTAGAATCACGCGGAACCCTCAGAACCTGCTGTCCGTCGTTAACACCCTCACGTTCAATATCCTCCAGAGCTTGATCAACGTTACGAACTCCAGAAACCATGGTGATTAATTTTTTTTTTTTATAGATCTGATGAGATCTGATTGCCGTTTGTAACAGTGGATGGCGCCAATGAAGAAACGTGGATCTACTCACTGGTAGCAGATCTACTTTCCTCGGGTGTGATTATACTATTTCACCGATGGTTCTTCTGGATCAGTGTTCTTCCACCTACAAAATGAACAGCGCCGTTACTTACCCCTCAGAAAGGGACAGAGGGGTCCTCTTTGGGGTAACCCTCCGGCGTGAGAATCAGTATATTTGTGGAGAAGATAATAATGTGTGTAGCAGAATCTCCAGAGTATTGCTGAATAGCTGAATACCCTTTTGATTGTGAGACTGTCTGTTTGTATGTAACTGACTGTGAGTGAATGTGATTCAATATGATTGAATGTGTTATCACTGCTTGTAACTGTCAATGATTGAGTATGAATGTGTCATCAAAGTGGAGTTGATGCTGTATTTATAGTGCTAGGGTTACCACCGGTTGGGCTCAACCTCGTTGGCTTCCTCCAATCGCACTGCGCCACGTGTCCTCTGGGACACCTGGCGCTTTCTCGTTGGTTGTAATCGCGTGGTAACACATGTGTCATGCTGAGTTGTCGACCTTTCATTTGGCAGCTATCAACATCAGCATATTCTTTCTCCTTAAAAAGAT
The DNA here is from genome assembly GCF_021521415.1 of Bidens hawaiensis. Classification (NCBI taxonomy): domain Eukaryota; kingdom Viridiplantae; phylum Streptophyta; class Magnoliopsida; order Asterales; family Asteraceae; genus Bidens; species Bidens hawaiensis. The sequence goes on from NW_027491634.1 coordinate 101,033, forward strand.
GCCTTCTGGAAGGTTGTCTGATGTGCACAATCAAGGTTGCCCTAATCCTGATTTGGATAAGGACGAGGTTGATTATGTGCACGTATGATATGCGCTCACCCTGAGGATGCGCGGGGTCTTCTCTTTATTCTCACGCGCAGATATTTCATGCGCAGATGTGATATGCACGAGCATGTGATATGCGCCGCGCGCTGATGCGCTGCGCGCATATGTGATGCGCGAGCATATGTGTGCCTGGGCAGATGCGATACACACGGGCATGTGATATGCGCCGCGCGCTGATGCGCCGCGCGCATATGTGATGCGCGAGCATATGTGTGCCTGGGCATATGATGCCTGAGCATGTTTTGTATGCGCCATGCGCATAGGTTTTGGCTTTGTGCCTTCATAATGTCTTTATCTTGTGGGTTGACCCGCCTTGCTCGATGTTGAGGCGGGTACATACCTCTTCAGTGGTCAATCATAACTAATCTCAAATATTACAAACTATCTAAAATATTACCCACTCAGGGACGGCCCAATAGTTAAGCTAGGGCTTTAGGCTTCAAATAAACAAGGCCTTCGTTTAAAAATTTGTTAATATTTACATATAAAAAATGCATATTAATAAGCAAATAATTGGTTATAGAGCCGTTCTTTGTGTCATCTTAGTGGTTGACACACATGTTTTCCAATCTGTTTGATTGATTTTTTCTCACCCGCGTTCAATTCTCAAATGTTGTATTGATTTTATTCTAATTGCTTATCATTTTCTGTAACACTTGTTCGATTCTCTTATGAGGCCTATTTTTTCTACTTTTTCCCATCAAACATATTCTCCTTTCCATCTTAAGTTGTATGTTACTTTTTCCCTGCAAACATCACATGGATTTCGTAGTATAAATTAATAACACTTAATTTTATCATTTGGATTGTAATATAGATATATATATATATATATGAATCTAATTCCTTTAGATAAAAAAATTGTCAACATTATAATTTTATATACGGAACACAACAAAAAATCAAATAGTATAAATTTTATTATTGCATCTCTCTATAACTCTCAGTAAGTAAACTATTGGTAAGACTAATTTACGATCAACTTACAGTAATAAACCCATATAGCATCTCTAATTTATCTTACAGATTTAGAATCGATTATCGGTGTTCATTCAAAATAGCACCCTTGATTTAGGATGATTTGTTAGTAAAACACATGACTTAGGTTTTTTTTGTTATATGACTTCACCAACTATTATGAGAGAGATAATTCTATGAAGTTGGTAGCTATGAATACATAACAGAAGGATGCTTCACTAATCATATAATACTACATTTATTTTATAAAAAGCTTATTATTGTTGGTCTCAAACTTGAAAATGAGTAGTGTTTTGTAACAACGGAATCTGAAAGAGGCCTCGAGTTTTTTTCGCTTTAGGCCTCCAAAAAGATTGGGCCGCTACTGTACCCACTCAATATTCAATCCATCTAATATATGAGTTTCTAACCTAGTATTTATTTTTTAAATGTATTTTGTTTAGTCCTGTGACATTCAGAACATACTTTTACATTAAAAAACTAAAACACATAGTACTAAGGCAATTAAGGCGATGCGATATGGTCACCTGGCCACTAGTGGTCCGACACCAGAGTGGTCGCGAGGAACAACTCGCTCCCATCTGACCATCTCTATTCCCCTAATAGCCTGGTGAAAATGGTCCAATCCGCGAAGGCCAATCTTATCCCCCCCTCTCTCCAATAAAATATATATATATAACGAAGAATAGATAGTGGTGAGAATAACATAGGTATATGCTGTATAGCGGTAGGGATGAATGATCAAGGATGAGGTGGCGCTAAGATGAAAAATGAAAAATGATATGTATAATGCATGTGGTAAACCATGTTACATCATTTTTAAAACATAAGTTTAATTTTTCTTGATTTAAAATATATAATTTAAAAAGTTAGAATATACTTTTAAAATGAATGAAATAAGTAGTAGATACGTAGTTAATGTTTGTCCCCCTGTCTTTAATATATTGTACTTGAGGAAAAACATTTAATGCTTGTGTTGTAGCACCGAATGCGATGTCCATTACAATAGGAGCCCAAAACCCAAACCAATTAATATTCTTTGAAGATCAATAAAAGTAACCGAAGATTGCTGCAAATTAGCATGATTCACGTGAAAATGGTTTTTTGGAATTGAAAATATTTGGATATGGCCGGCAGAAAGCTTTGCACGAATGGGTTACTTCTTGAGTTGTTCAATACTCAGGAATCAGGACCATTCCCAAGAATCGTCAAAAAAAAAAAAAAAAAAAAAGTTTTGGGCTAAAGGCGGGCATTAGGTAAAATAGTTTTTGTAACCGGATTTAAACAAATAAATTTTTAAATGGAATTATTGGGTTAGGATTTTGGTTGGACAATGGGCTTAAAGGATTGGGTTTAAACAAATTTCGGACCTACAAGGTGATCCCCCCCCCCCCTCAAAGCCAGCAGGGTCGATACTATTACAACTTCAGGCACCAATGAACTCGTGGTTCAAGGGGCCAGCGCGTCGGCGCAGGGGTCTAACAAAGTTGATCCGGATTTACAGGATGATGGAAAGTTGCTTAAAAATTGATTATTATTAATAATAAATGTAATCAATAGTAATTAGTAAATTACTACTCATCGACAACAACTTGGCCATTAGTGGCAACATGACGTTAAGTAAGTTACTATCGATTCGCAGTTACCAGGACCAGTATAAAACAACCCAACCAAGTTTTCAATTAATACGGGTATTCGACAAAATCACTTGCAATTTGACATCCTAGTTGAAATGAGTGTTTGAATGTAAAAAAAAAAAAAACTTAAGTTAAAAGTTGTGATTCACCACTACCAAAATCACCTAAAGTTTCAATGTCATGTGGTCTACTCTCTTTATTTGAGGATCTTTCAGACTGGTATTAGACTTATAACTTGCACATGTTATGCTCAGCCGTTTGGGTCATTTTGTTTTAATGTTCTCCATTTGTCTCATCAAATGTTAAAAGGACAAAAGAATTAGAGCCAACAAGACGAAAGTGTTGAAAGCAGAATGTTAAAGTGGTAGGGTACTATGTCTTCACTCTTAATTTCATACTTTGGCATCATTATACAATATATGATCCCCATTTATGCATGAGTCGGTTCAGTTCGCTTTTACCCGCTAACCGAACTATAACAGAAGGGACCATAACTAAATATGTCAGCTACTGGTAGAGGTGCACAAATCGGGTTTTTCAAATACCCGGGTTCGGGTATGGAACCGGGTTCGGGTATGACCGGGTATTAGAAAATCGGGTATTTTCAATACCCGGGTCGGGTTCGGGTATTCTCTCTAAAAACTATACCCTATGCATCGGGTTCGAGTCGGGTATAGAACCGGGTATTCTAAACAGGGTATTTGAATACCCTATTTTCGGGTATTGAAAATTTTTCGGTGTTTTTTGGGCTTTTTCCGGGTATAGATTAGAATTTTTAAGGGGTTACAATTTTAAGGGGTATTTTCGGGTATTTTTCAGGTATTTTTCGGGTATTTTTCATGTATTTTTCGGCTAATTTTGGGTATAGATCGGGTATTTGAAAAACCCGATTTCGGGTATTGGAAAAACCCGGTTCCGGGTATGGAACCGGTTTCGGGTTTCGGGTATTACCGGGTATAAATCGGGCCGGTTCCGGGTACGGGTTTTGGCACCGAAATGCATACCCTATCCGTACCCTACATGTAGGGTCGGGTTCGGGTATTAAAAACCCGGGTATAAAAAAACCGGTTCCAGATATTTTTTTCGGGTCCGGTTCCGGGTTCGGGTTTTTTGTGCACCTCTAGTTACTGGTTATGGTTTGAATGTTTAATTTAACCTACTATTGGGTCTATAGTTTTGGGCTTTGGCCCAACTTACAAATAATGTGTTTTTTTCCTACCCAAAGACATTCAGATTGGACTTGGAGACTCATCACACTATAATTAAAAAAAATTAAAGAAAATATTTGTCTGTGGGATACGAGTCGAGTTGATTAAACGGGTTTGCTCTGATCACAATATAGCTTTGGTTAACGTCCGATTTGGTTATTTCAGTTACCCAACAGATCGGAACCGAAACACAAAAAGAGGTTCTCGGGAAAATATGACTTAGCCACAAGCCCACAAGTTATGGTTTGGCAATTTCAGTTTCTTCGGTTACGATTCATTTAAATGTTATCGTAGTATTTGATTATTTCATAATTAATTACATGATCGGGAGAATCTAATTCTATATATATATTTTCTTTACGAAACAGCTCAGTTCAATAGAAGCCAATTTTAGTCCAAACATGTACTGACTAATTGAACCAATGTGATACTTGTTTAAAACACCTTTTGATCCTGAAATATAAGAAGAATTCTAAAAAAAAACAAAAGATTTCTTGTTTAGGCTTTTTAATGTTTTTGCGGCCCCTTAAAAGTCATTGAATGAATTCATGTTTAGGCCTTTGGGCTGTATTTTGTGGGCTCTAAGTGCTTGCATAGTTGCGTGAACCATGAACAACCGACGTATGTATGAGACTTGTGAGCATGTCTAGTTTGTCTTCTTCATAAATCTTCACACTCCATCCAATCATGTAACAACAAAAATCCTAGAAAATAATTTTTTTTAAAAGGCCAATATTATTAAAACGAAAAGAGAAACCACTTACAAGATGCATGCAGTTCAAACAGCATAAAGGAAAATAAATAACATCTACAAAGCATACAATCGCTTATAGCGGAAAATTAACAAAATTAAACCTGCTCCACCTCTCCCAATCTACACATTTTCTTTTGCTTCTTTGTTTCACCCATAAGAAGGAGGTTGACTTAATGTCATTCACTAATTTTGTCATCACTAACATTGCATTCTCGGATTCAAAATACAAGAAAAAGAAAATGATAAGATTGGATAGGGGAAGAAAGGAAAAGAAATTATATATTTAAAAAACATTCTCGAGTTAAAATAAAAGAATAAAAAAAAGTATTAATTACATTCTTGAGTTAGATAGGAAGGAAAATATAGGGAAAAAATTGTAACTTTACAATCATGTCCTCATTATTGAGTTAGATAAGAAGAAAAAGATAGGGTAAAGTAGTAATATTATACATGACTATAAACATTTCTTCAGAATCATGTCATATTTGGCTGGAAAGTTTTGGAGGAAAAAAACCCTAACTTTTCTTTTATTCTCTTTCTTTTCTTTTAATGAAAAAACTCAAGAATGAAAAAAGAAAAATTTTCTTATATTTTCTTTTCCAAACCCTTAAATAAAAACCTCAAGAATACATTGTAAATGATCGCTATTAAAAATAGCATCATTCCTTGTCAACCATATCATCCAACACGTCACCACCATTACAGATTGAACCGCATGACACACTTCTTTACAAATAATATTCTTACTTGGGTAGCCGAGAATCTCTTCCACTGACTCGAAATTAGCTCGTCTAGGAATCTTGACCCAATCATGTAGTATCGGCCAAATACCATTAATACCCTTGCAGTTAACAAACAGATGCTGTGAAGTTTTTACCCCCTCGCCACAAAAAAAACACACTTTACGTCACCAACTGTAAAACCCCGTGTATATAGTGCTGCTTTAGTCGCAATGCGATCCAACAACAATCTCCAAATAAAGCAATTAATCTTAATAGGAACCCACTTAAGCCAAAGCGTGCCATTTTGTATATGATGATCAGCATTGTCTAATTCCCACCTCAACGATTTGACAGATAAAATCGAGCGTTTGACAGAGAAAATAACTAACAATGATGTTAATTTCTTTCTCAACACGAAAAAAATCAGTTTTTGAATTGTCATATCTAATATGTTTAATACACATATCATGCTCGGGTTTACCCATTTCAACTTGCTAACCCGTTTAATTAGATAGATCAATCGACCATAAGTTAAACACCCGTCTAACCCATTTACTACAACTCACCAACTCATTTAACCTTTTTACAACTAGGTTACAACCAGTCAACCACCCAACCCGTTTGACTAATTTAGGTTAACTGGTTAAACAAGTCACCGTGGGGCTGCACAATTTTAAAGGTGTCTGGTTAGGGTTAATGTCTTTTAATTTTATACAAATAAATATGTGTTTGATGTTCAGGTTAGAGTTGATATCTTTTGTACAAACAAAAATAAAAGGTAATAAACTTCAAAAAGATTCTTTATGCCCCGATAGTTGACACGTTAGTAACTACTATTGAGCATGTTGACTCTTTTTAATTTTGTGTCATATGGCATTTGTTCCGGGTGGCAATTTCTAACAAAACACAATTACTATCACGTTTTGTTTTGTTATATCTACCCCATTTATAAACCTACAATTTAACTAAAAGGGTCATGCATGTCTAACACATTCACAACTCGATTACTTCCCATCAACAAATTCGACTCGTGTAGATAAATAGGTTAAACACGTCATGTTGGTGTTACACAATTTTAACGTGTCATACCATATGAAAGATTATCTTAGTTAATTATCAAGAGACAAAACTTTATACTTTGATCAAGAACATATATACACATGTTACATATATAAATGTATTTTTATTAAGAAGATGATCTAAGAAGAAATATACTAAGCTCTTGTCCAGAACCATTATTATTATTATAAGTTGGTCTTCCATCATGACCAGGCTTATCATATGAAATGACTCTGAGTTCGGCGAACTAGTGATTCGCCGAAAACTAGCCCGAAGGTACATGATTCCATCCGTGCTATTATTATTATTTTCGGGCGGCAAAACCCCGGCTCCAGCCAAGACAGATTGCATACGTGTAAGGCAGCTAAGTCAGCAGCTGTCATCTTTCGTCTAGTCGCATAACCAACTTTTCGACCGTTACAGTACATAGACCATATAGGTACTTCAAATATCCCACAGCCACTAGTTTTCTGGTGACGGTCAGCACGGTCTTCCTCCACCAAAGCAATGCGTAGGAGACCGTGCTGCATTTCTTTTGCTAAAGAAGATGTGGGGACAGCAAGTTCCAAAAGTAGAAGTGGGTGAGAATGTTGGTGATGAGGTGGCGGTTGTGGGTGGCGTGCGCCTTGATGGTGTACGGTGGTGGTGGTTGTCGTCCTGGAGACAAAAACTGACTCGCCCGTTCCTTTGCCCGAAGAATGTACCTTTTACGGTGGTGGTGGAGGACGGCAATGAACGATTCTACAAAATTCAATATTCGTAAATAAACAAATAAATGTACACAGTAAAATTTCATTTATAGCAATTAAGTTACTGGTTAGGTCTAGTAGACAATATTATGGCAACGATAATATTAATTAAAACCGTAATTTATATAGAGAGACGGCTTTTAATGAGACCCCGTGTGCATTAAATGGTCAAAAATATTAATCAATTTTAATAATTGATTTAATAAAAGATTTTGGAATTGTGGACAATTATATGCTTAAGTTGGACGGTGACGACGATGGTGAATCTGTATCACTTGAGAAAGCCGAGGAGGAGGAAGAAGAGGAAGAATCTGGAGAAACGTTTGCAGCCGAAGGTTCAAAACCAGCTGCACAGCAAGCCGGGACGAGGCAGTCAAGCATGGACCGCAGAGAACGCCGCAGCCCAACCTCCCGGATGCCGCAGTCTACGGTGGTTGCTGTGGTGATCATATGCATTCCCATAGGTCCTCTTTCCTTACCCAAATCTATCATTGTCCTCATGTTTAAGGGTGATGTGTAGATAACTTGCTATATTAATATATACACACACTTAGGGGTTAGAATATTATTAATTTTCTTTTGTGGCTTTTTGGGAAGAAGTAAAGTGAATAAGTGTTGTAATTAAAACCAACCAAGCATGCACATAGTGATGAGTGAGGGAGGGTACTTTTAGGAAAAGCAAGCAATAAGATAAATGATTGGTGCTTCAAAATTCATTTCTGATTGTTGTAATTCAAGATGCATTGGTTCAAGTGATTAAATATATGATTGTGGCTTTGAAACACACCATTAGCAATTGGTGATGTTTGATGGGGTCACCACATAAATTTATAAATTTGAATGTTTGATGATGAGTTTTATGCTTTCTCTTCAAGTTTCACCTATTTAAGTGGATACTAATGGATGCTTTTAAGTATCCAAGATTAACTTACAACATCTTCCTTAGCAAATTTTGTATTAGTCTTTAGTTATAACAACATCTACTGTCGGACGCCTAATAGACCCCTCTCTCTTTTATTTCGGCTACATTTTTTCTTCTTTTCTTTTTTGTCATGTTTACTGACCAACATCTCTTTCTCCATCCCCTTCACTTTTCTTCTTTCTCCATTTATGAACCATCCGCGTCGCGTAGACACACTTTCTTTATGAAAACTTTTGCAGTTTTGCCGTTTTTAGCCTTCCATGCCACCTCTAAGAAATTGCGTGTAATGTTATAATGTTATTTTATTTTTTATTTAAATTCTAGCTGACTTTAAAAATGCTCTTGAAATTGATATGACATGACAATTTTATCATTTTCATAAAACAAAAACTATATTAAAAATAACTCCACGCCTGTCACATGCTCAACCCGGTTTTATATTTTAGGATAAACAATCAAGTAATATTTGATTAAAATGATGGGGTGAGTTATTTAGTAGTGATAAAATAAGAGTAATTTGGTGTCAACTCCAAGGTTCTTATTTTCCAGAAAATAAGTGGGATGTGGGTAAATTTATCATGAATCTCTCTTAGGTTATATTGTAATTAGATGTTGCAGCTACATTTATATCAATTATTAGGTGAGACGGATTAGATAAATCATATTCGACTAAAACTAAAAGTTCACGGATCTCAACCTAAAACGCCCGCAATTTAAAAATCATGTTTAAATTAAACTATATATGAAAGTAGAGGAAGTTGAGTTGTTTTTTAACTTCTAGTTTTAGTCGAATATGATTTATCTAATTCGTCTAGTTCTAGTTTTAGTCAAATATGTTTTTTTTTAACTTTTTTTAATAATAATTAGAAAATGAGCTATAAATGAGTGAATATTCTCCAAAGAGTATTGATCTATTATAGTTATTTTTATTATTATTTGATTTTTTATTTATTATTTATCTTTTAGTTTATTTTTAGTGAAAATACCCAAAATAATCTTATTTTGAAAATGGATTATAGTTTTGTCCCCCAAACTTAATAATTCCAAAAATGGTCATCCTTAACTCATCTTTGACCATGTGTTAGGAAATCTAACGCGTCTTTGACGACGTGTGTTAGTCGTCAAAGACGCGTTAGATTTCCTAACACATGGTTAAAGACCCTAGCATGTCGTCAAAGATGCGTTAGATTTCCTAACACATGGTTAAAGATGAGTTAGGCCTTCAAACACATAGTCAAAGATATGTAAGTACCAAACATATAGTCAAAGATATGTTAACTTTTTGTTTGTTTTTTTAATATTATATTTTTATGACTAGTTTTACTTATATTTGTTTTTCTTTTATAACTTTTAATATACAAAATTTTATATTATTTCGAATATACCGACGAGAAATGTTTACTTTTATCTACGGATCGACATAAATTTTATTTAAAACCGAGCGGGGTCAAATTTTATTGAACATTTCGATATTGATTTGGCACAGCTCGAGTTTAAGTAAGTTTATGTCGGTCAGTAGGTAAAAGTAAGCATGTCTCGTCGGTATATTCGAAATAATATAAAACTTTTATATATTAAAAGTTATAAAGGAAAAACAAATATAAGTAAAACTAGTTATAAAAATATAATATTAAAAAAAACATACAAAAAGCTAACATATCTTTGACTATACATTTGATGCTAACATGTCTTTGACTACGTGTTTGGAGACCTAACTCATCTTCTACCATGTGTTAGGAAATCTAACGCGTCTTTGACGACATGTTATAACACGTCGTCAAAGATGTGTTAGATTTCCTAACACATGGTTAAAGACGCTAACATGTCGTCAAAGACGCGTTAGATTTCCTAACACATAGTCAAAGATGAGTTAGAGAGGACCATTTTTAGAATTATTAAGTTTGGGAGACAAACTAGAATCCATTTTCAAAATAGGCTATTTTAGGAATTTTCTTTTATTTTTATTCATTATTCTATCTCTAATTTAAATATTAGAATAGTTATCATAGTTTATCATTATCTCATTATTTTGTAATTCGGTTAAACCTCTATATTTAGAGAGTTGAATCATAGCGGATGGATATATAAAAAAACACATAAGTTCTATCAACTGAAAATTTGAAGTCCCACATATCATTTTGTTTATAATATGATGGTTAACACACTGATTATTTATAAAACTCAATAATCACTAACATGAGTAAATTAATTCACAATAAGTTAAAAGTGTGCGCATGTAAGTTAAGTATTATAAGCATAGCCAATAACACACAAACTAACATTTTTTTTTCTTTTGAACGTCTAATTTTTAATAGAAACAAAAAAAAACTTGATTAGCAAAATACTAGCTTGAAAACAAACATACCAAAGTACATATACCCCGAACAAACAAAAATATAAGTTCATAAATTGTTTATAGAACCATTTGGAAGGTGAGGGTGGGACTCGTGACACATGATCACATAAAGCCTAAATACCAAAAAGCCTTTACGAAGCTATTTTTATTTGGATATATATGGTAAAGCCTTCTAGAAATATATATGAATTTTTTATATTAAAAGAAATGCTAGAGAAAAAGTCAGGCTTATACTTGGAAATTTCTCAATTTTGATTTTCTTAAATTTGCACACGACATATTTGTATTGAAAAGAAAAAAACAACAAACACCATCAGGCTGTGGCTGTCTTTAGCATACTTACCGCAGGTAGGTAGTTGGTCTATGTAGTTGGGTTTTATGATTTATTTTAGATTTATGTTAATATGATATTTTGAATTACTTGTATTTTTTATTTCAGAGTTTAGACTTTAAATATTAAAACATGATTTTTTTTTTTGGCAAAACTAAATGGGTCAAAGTCTAATTAAGTTTAAGTTTTATTGTTATGGAATTGTAATAGACGATTAGTTAAATTAATTGCGAACAACTCTAATAATCAAGTGAGTCCTCATTAAATTTAAATTTTATTGTTATGGAGTTATATAGAATTAGGGTCAGGTTATTATATAAAGGGGACAAAAATGAGAAGGAAGAGAACGATTTGTAGCAAAAAAAAAAACAAACCCTAAAAAATGAAAAGATATTAAAAAAAACTCATAACTCAAAATTTAATAAAAAACGAAAAATGTAAAAGCAAAAAAATGTTTCCACCGTCTTTCTCGTTTAAAAAAAAGATCATTGTGTTTTTTATTTATCATTGTATTTTTGTTTATTTTCATTAGACAAAATGACAAAAAACGTCCTTTACGTTTGACCTGATTTTCATTAGACGTCCTTTAATGAAAGAAATAGCAAAAGCCATAATACATGTTTCAAATTTGTTTCACGTTACGTCTTTTGTCACTAACCAAGTTAAAATTTTTTGTTAAATCTGATCATGTGTCATGAGGGTATTTTTGTAATTTTATATATAAATTATTTTATATTAAAACTAACAAATACTCCTCTCTCTCTCTCCTTCTTGCATCCACCATCACCACCCCACCCACCTTTCAACATCCAAAACCTCACCACCTGTTGCCGACTGCCACCACTGCCCACCACCTACCGCCGCCACCACCACCTGTTGCCGACCGCCACCACCTGTTGCTGTGCTCGCATAATCTGAAATCCTCTGTTACAAATACCACCACAACCCCAAATCCACACCACTTTCTCTCTCCAAATCCCCTCTTCCCATTTGGGACTCTAGATCTTCAAAACCCTAATCAAACCCACACCTTCAATCCTCACCCCCCAACACATTATCCACTAATCCCTTAAAACCCACATCACTCACATGGCTTTAGCCTACCTCGAATCCAAAAAACCCACCGCCGCCGTCGTAATGTCACAGCTGCCGCAACTCATCCTCACCCAAGACGACCTCAAGAAAATCGCCGCCTACAAAGCCGTCGAATTCGTCGAGTCCGGCATGGTCCTCGGCATCGACTCCACCGCCAAACACGCGATTGACCGCATCGGAGAGCTTCCCCGTCAAGGCTAACTCGCCAACATCATCAGAATCCTCACATCCACCCAAACCCACCAGCAGGCTTTGTCCTTAGGGATACCCCTCTCGGATATCGACACCCACCCGGTCATTGATTTAGAGATCGATGGTGCCGATGAAGTCGACCCGGATATGAATCTAGTCAAAGGCATGGGCGGGTCGTTGCTCCGGGAGAAAATGATCGAGGGGTGTTGTAAAAAGTTTGTAGTCATCGTAGACGAGTCCAAGCTTGTGGATTACATAGGCGGAAGCGGATTAGCGATGCCGGACGAAATCGTGCCGTTTTGCTGGAAATTTACGGCGTCTAAGCTTCAAATTTTGTTTAAGGAAGCCAAGTGTGTTGCGAAGCTGCGGGCTTTGGGGGGGTCTTGTGTTGTCGGCAACAGGTGGTGGCGGCGGCGGTAGGTGGTGGGCAGTGGTGGCAGTCGGCAACAGGTGGTGGGGTTTTGGATGTTGAAAGAAGAAGGTGGGTGGTGATGGTGGATGCAAGGAGAGAGAGGGAGGAGTATTTGTTAGTTTTAATATAAAATAATTTATATATAAAATTACAAAAATAGCCTCATGTACAAGGCACATGACCAGATTTAACGAAAAAATTTAACTGGGTTAGTAACAAAGGACATAACGTGAAACAAATTTGAAACATGAATTATGCCTTTTGCTATTTCTTTCATTAAAGGATGTCTAATGAAAATCAGGTCCAACGTAAAGGACGTCTTTTGCCATTTTGTCTTTTCATTATTGATTGTGTTTTTTTTCATTGACATTGTATATTTTTTTTTCTTGATATTGTGTTATATCACTCAACATTGTATTATATTTTGTTCGACATTGTGTTATATTTTGCGACATATTGCGTCTTTTTTTTATTTATCATTGTGCTATTTGTTCATTTTCGGTATTGTGTGTTTTTTTCTCAGCATTGTCTTTTTGTCTTTTTTTTTTGGGAATTGTTTTTTGTTTTTTGGAACGGGAATGAGGCCGGGGGGAGGGGGATTTTGGTTTTTTTAACTTTTTTGTTTTTTATTTATATTTTTTAGTTATGATTTTTTTATTAATTTTTTAGAGGTTTTATTGTGTAACGACAAATCTTTCTCACACTTCTCATTTTGTTTCCTTTTCATTTTTAACTTTTCCCTATAGACTTAATGATATATTATGTAGGAGAAGGTTCATGTACATTTTGATCTTAACATGAGAATGTAGAAAATAATACCAATTTATAAAAAAATAAGAACGTAAGAAGCAATACCAACTACAATATCAATCTACATCAACAATGATTTATCATAACAAAGAAAAAAACCTAAAAATTATAACAAAAGAATCAAAATCAAGAACAAAACAATAACAGTAAATACCAACAAATACTTATAACAGCAAAAGAAAAAATATAATAATAACAACAAATATATGAATCAGCAAATACTTATAACGTCTCATAATCGAAAATTAGGAAATACGAACAAAAAGTAACAGCAAACACCTATAATAATAAACCTAATAATAACAACAAATTGTTCTCATTGTTTTCATGTTAAGAACAAAATGTATCTGATTGTGTTTCATATCATGTATTCATTATACAATATGTCTTAGTAAAGAAGGAAAATAAATCTGACATAACAGGGTATTTACATCACACATTACGTGGTTTATGCAAACATGTAATGCAAAACTAAGAAAACAGAATTTATTTATATACTGCATTAACCAAATAAATTATAAAAGGCATCTAATTTTAAATTTTATTGTGCAATTAATAAAGTTGTATAAAATATTTTTATATTGAATAGGGTCCATGCCGTTAATTAAAACAATTATGTCATTCCCTTTTTTACTCTAAAGTTGGTTTCATTTCTTTACATTATCTTTGTATACTTTACAAACTCTATACATTTAATATAGACCAATTTGTAACATATGTAAGAAATTAAAAGTTGTAAATTGAGCACAATTTTTATTTGGTAAGATGTCACATTCAATATTTTATGATTTACATAAGTATTGTAAATCATCTTAATACAAAACTGAATTTGAAGGGCGAAATGAAATTGAAGAATATAAAACGCGATGTTATCTGTTTTATGTTTACCAATTTTTCGTGGATATTCGGTCAAATAAGCTTTCTTGCAAACCTAGTTCTTATATATCTTTTGGGTACGATTGGACTCAAAGCATTAAGGTTATCGGTGTGATATGATCCTCACACTTTTTGTGCATTCACCTCTCGTCATTCACATTTCATGAGACTATCTTTACAATCATTTCTTCACTTTTCTACTATGAGCCTTTTATCAGCACAATACCTTATTTTTCAAGTCATTCCTCCTTTGATTTTACTTATTTCATCACCTCCGTCATCATCTTCACCTATATCCGCTTCTCATCCACTTCCATCTCCACTGCTACCATCGAAATCTTCTTATCCAATGGAAACATATGGTGTGACCGTACACGCCTGTCTGTACACTTCCCAAATACTGTTCTTATTCATGTTTCTTTATCTCCTCCCGCTAATCCTACCACCTTTCATTAGGCCTAAAAATTGCATGTATGGTCGGATGCATTGCATACTTCGCTTTTATTGCTATTGTGTGTTTTGGACCAATTAAATCAATTGAAGCTCTAAGAAACAAGTCAACAACATATCGTCACTCACACTTGTACAGAAGCCGAGTTTCATGCTCCTGATCATGTTGTTGTTGAGATTCGATGGATTACGTCTATACCTCATGGGTTTCATCTCTCTAATTGAAGTCCACCACCATTGACAATATTGGTTTTGCGTACTTAGCAGCTAATCCAGTATTTCATGAACGCATGAAACACCTTGAAATCAATTTGCATTTTATTTGCACCATGCTTCTAGCTTCGAGAATTAGTGTTCAATATGTATCCATTATAGTTTAACCTGCAAACATTTTAACCAAACGGCACATCACTACACTTATTGTTGTATTTATGTTGTGACTCAGTTAAATAGTTTTAGAATCGGTTCTGTGTCTCCACGGGTCTTCCAGGGACCTATAGATGAATACGATCTTTTATTTATATTGCATAAAAAACCATTGAAGAGTTTATAAAACTTTATCTTCATGCTTCTCTTCTCTATCCCTAATGTTTAGTGGAAACAAATTTTAGTTGCTTACCTTGTCATTTTCCATGTCCACATGACTATTTAGTATACCAAATTACTGCATAAGGCCCTATTTCCACATAAAAAATGTATATAAAACAAGACACATACGTGTTCTCCAATCCTTGTGAAACACAAAACAACAATAATGGAACCAAAGCATGGGACTTATGAAAGTGATGTTTTGGCACTAAACAACAAACCAATCTTTCATTTTCTCATCTTTTCATTCCTTTATTTTATGTGCCACAAACAACTTCTGATCCTTCACGCCTCTTCTTCATCATCCACTTCACAATTGACCACTCTTGTACATCATGCTTTAACAACTTGCACATTCATATACATCACCATCCATACTTTAGCACATACTTTCATGCTTCAACACTTGTACATTCAAGTACATCCATCCCCCCCTTACCCCCCCCCCCCCCCCCACACACACACACACATGATTCCAAAGAGTTTTAGTTAACAATACCACCAAAACAAGTCGATTGGTTGTAAACAAGTTGTAAACGGATTTAACGACCCATGATAAATGGATCAAACTAGTCGTAAACAAGTCGAACTTGTTATAAATAGCTTCGCAGGTGAAACTATGTAACTAAAGAGGTTAAACATATCAACTGATAGGTTGGTAGGTGAAACTTTGTAACTAAATAGTTAAGCGCAACAACTTAAACACGGACCGCTTAATCAAACATGTTCAACATGTCAATTCAAGCGCATATATTATAAAGAGGTGAGAGGTGACATTCTAAAGCCATGTTACTTCTAGTTATCTTTCAAGTCATGTAACGAGTCGATATACTATAAGTGGGTAAGAGGTGAGTCGAGTCATGTTTTGATACTATAAATGGGTAAGAGGTGACGGTCTAAAGCAGTATTACTTTAGACCAGTATTGCTTTCTTGTTATGTTTCAGGTTGTATCAGCTATCGAGAATAACCTAAACAAGTTGTAAAAGGATTTAACGATCCGTGATAAACGAATCAAACTAGTCGTAAACAAGTCAAACTTGTTATAAATAGGTTGACAGGTGAAACTTTGTAACTAAACAGGTTAAACATAACAACTAATAGATTGACAGATAAAACTTAGCTACGTTTAATCCAACATGTTCAGCATGTCAATTCAAACACGTATATTATAAAGAGGTGAGAGGTGGCATTCTAAAGCCATACCTCTAGTTATGCTTCAAGTCATGCTCGTGTCATGTAACGAGTCAATATGCTACAAATTGGCAAGAGATGACTCGAGTCATGTTTCGAGCCGACATACTATAAAGGGGTCACATACTATAAAGGGGTAATAGGTGACGGTCTAAAACCATATCACTTCTTATAACCATATCACTTCTTATGTTTCGGGACGATAATCGTGTTTTAGGTCGTACCGACCATCGAGAATAACCTACATACACATTCAATTACTATATATTTTTGGGTTCATAAACCAAGCTATAGCACATAAAAATATTTACAATATTCTACATATTCATTTCAAGTCCCTACTCATGTACATTTAGTATACACAACCTAACTTTCACTTTCTTCAACCACAATATTATTGTATCTGTGAAAATCAACACAAAAACACAAAACCTTATTCTAAGTTATAGTAACCAGTTTATATCATTTTTCACAACTATACTATATGTCCCATATGTATATTCACCTTTCTATAAAATAAAACTTGTTCAGCCTCCACATCACGCATAACGCTACCATAATGTTACCATAAGCTCCTTTCCATCTCGGTTATTAAAATGGTGCGCGGCGAGGTATGCCCTTTCTCCTACTTGAGTTACGGTTGCTGGATATCGGTGGGGTCCCCGGTGACATCTTGTTGGTGGCTTCATCACCCGATGTAGACGAACATGACATGTCAGCATTACCATTTCCTCCATAAAGATTATACTGAAACATATGGGTGTCAAGAAGGTGGTTGAACGAATGTGGCTTTCGCACCTTTTTAGGTGTTATCGGCTCGTCCAGCTCATATCCGTCCCGACCATGTTTCAGCTTTTGCGTGAAGCTCAATTCCCGATCACCTCGCTTCATACCACCAAGCTATATAAAACAAACATAAATTAATAATTTGAAACATTTCAAACTTAATGTATTAGAATGACTAAATTATACCTTGCAACCAAGAGAACAAAACCGAAAGGCATCAACGAGGCTCCGGCCACAAATCTCACAATGATTGGTGACACCTTTACTGGGCCTCGGCTGCGGTCTTTCATTCAAGAACACAATCTTTGCACTGTTGATAATGAAGGTTTGCACACATGTAATGTCCAAAAACCTTTGAATCTCATTCACCCTCACCACGTTATGGTACGAAGACCGCCGAATCTAATAAACCACAACAAAAAATTAAACAAAACATCACATTATATTCACTCAAGCATTTCATCAAACACCTTATATGCATAAAACTTAAGTCAATAATTTCACCTGAACCACACGATGATCCTTGTGGTGACCCAAACAATACGAACACAGGGCGGGACCGCAGCAGTCGAGACAGAACAGATTGCATTCACTTTTATTAGCATCACCATGGAATCGACAAGTAACAAAGTAATCAGCTTTAAGCATCGGTATCAACCATGGCGGACCAAATTCGTCATGCTCCATTTTATCAATCGGACTCACCTTAATCAATCAATAAATCAATCAATCAATAAAATAATAACCCATCGTGAATCGATCAAACAATCATACTCTCAATAAACAAATAAAGATTCGATTTTTATGTATCAAGAATTCAAGAAAGTACCAATTACCATGATTTTCTTGAAATTGGAGTTGAACCCTTGAATTAAACCCTAATTAGCCGAAACCCTAATCAGATAATAAGGATCAGAACAAACCCTTTTGATTAATTGCAGTGAATCAAAGCAAAAACCCACATTCAACAGAAAACAGAGTAAAACAGAGCAAAAACAGAGGATAAAAAAAGTAGAAGAATACCTAGAAAGATTGATGGTAAAGATGAATCTGGAGTGTGCGTGTGTGTGTGTGAATGAATGAGAGGCAGACGGTGAAGAAAGAAGGAAAGACTGGGGAAGGTTGAAAAGGATTGAAAGGAATTTGTAAGGCGGTCATCTATGACTATTTATATTTTTCCATTATTTTTATATTTTATATATTATTTTATTTAATATAATATTATAATATATAAAAAAAGAAGAAGTAGAAATTTTATCAACGCTCGTTTTTTAGGGGTATTCATGAGTCCATGCAGGTTTTATTATTATTATTATTATTATTATTATTGATGATATAAATAACTTGTGAAATGTGAAAGTGTTGATAATTTCAAATGTTATATCAAAAGGTTTGAGCTCAATGTTTTGAATTTTTTAGATGATAGGATTTCAATTTTTAAATTTTAGATCAAATATTTAGGTTTAAAATTTAAATGTAAAAGATAGTGATAACTGTTGGAATGACGATAAATATAGGGGTGCAAACGAGCTGAGCAGAGCCTGAGCTTGATTAGGCTTGAGCTTGGCTCGTTTAACTCACACAGAGCTCGAGCTCGTCTTGTTTTGAGCTCTATTTTCAAATCTCAAACTCGGCTCGTGAGTAGATTTTCAAGCTCAAGCTTGGATCGGGCTCTATTTATCAATTATCTTTTATATAAATATAATTATTTTTATATATTTTTTCTATGATAATTTTATGTATTAAATAATATACATTATTTAATTATTTTTATTTATTTTTTTCATAACATTATATATATTAATAAATCAAAATTAAATATATATTTTTTAAAATTATATTAATGACGAGCTCGTTTAGGCTCACGAGCCGGCTCAAGCTCGATAAGTGAAGCTCGGGCTCGCTTGTTAAACGAGCTTATTTTTAGGCTCGAACTCAGGCTCGATTAAGTTCGACTCGATCTAGCTTTTTAACGAGCCTATCTTGAGTAGCTCGGCTCGTGTGCACCTCTAGATAAATCGTTGGGATGAAATTAGTGTTTTTAATGGTGGGTGGATTAATGATCTAATGTCTATAGGTTCACAAAACCGGTTTAGAAACCCGTTCTGATCTAGTCAAAAATTTGTTTGACACAAACCAGATAGGTTTAGAAACTGGATTCAAAAGGAAAAGCATATCGGATTAGATCGGATACAAACCATTTTCACCCAAAATTAGTTCGTGCTTGGATCTAAAGGAGTTGTCAAGTTATTTACTTTACTTATCAAAGGGCATGTAGCCTAGTGATACCAAGGTGTGATAAAGACGTTCCTTCCTATGAAATTGAGGTTTAGATGATGAACAAAATATATAAGGAGACTAAGTTAGCTTTCTAAAAAAATATGAAAATAAGTTTATTGTACATAGACGGTATAATGGTTAAGGTGATAATTATGAAAAGATGACGAAGGATTTGACCGACTGATATGAACAGAGAAAGAAAATTCAACGTTGATAAATGATTTTGGGTGAAAATTTTTTTATGACGCAGTTAAGTGGGCCCGCTGCATGTAAGTTGTCCAATTAGAATCAATTAGCTTTAAAAACAATATTAGCGGTGACCGAGCCAACTTTCTATAAAAAGATGAAAATAAGTTTATTTTACGTAGGTTTAAGTGATAATTTAGCCAATACTTATGAAAAGACAACGAAGATTTGACCGACTGATATGAACACAGAAAGAAAATTCAACAATGATAAATGCTTTTTGGTGAGAAATTTTTTATGACGCAATTAAGCGAGGCCGTTGTATGCAAGCCATCCGATTAGAATTGAATCCCTCCTTTCCTAGTATGTATATCTAATTATGATATCTCAAATAAATTATGTGTAAATGTTAATGCCAGATAATCCCTCCTTTTCCTAGTATATGTAAATGTTAATTCCAGAGTTAATAACAAAAGCATTCGAAGATATAATAGTTTTACAATAGTTAATGATTTTCACTTGGATACATTGTTGAAAGAGCTTATAATTTGAATACTTTTTATGAAAAGTTGCTATTACAATTTATGCTGCTTGAAGTGATAATAATTGAAGGAACGTTTTTTATTACATATGTATTTTTTTTAAAAAAAAAGTAGTAATGATAGTGTGATGAAAAATGCCCCATAAGAATATTAATCATTACGCTTGGCTTAAGAAAAATCAAATAATTGTCAGGGTCACTATAACATAGATAATTGTCTTCAACAAGCAATTCCCGTTAAAGCCTCGTGGGTTTAAAGCCTCAATTTCCTTGTTAAAGGCCCATGGCCCCACCTTTTATCCACTACTACCTATTAACATGCTACCGACTCCTTCTTTACCGTACCGATACGGTGTGCTGGGCTTTAAACCCGAGCCATGTCACTTTGTTACCCACCAATGCTGCCCACAACGACCCGCCTTAGAGAAGTAAAACAATTTGTTTTATCACATTAATTATTTATGATTTCATCTAACTATTTTAAGAGTATATTTGTAAATTTAGTATCATTTAAAACTTTAAAAGCAACTAAAATACAAATAAAAATGTGATGAAACAATATAATTGTGTTAATTTTGGGGCGGTCCACGTGTTTCGGTTACGACAACTCCTTTCCTTTTCTATCTTATCTCCTACTCCATTTTATATTTATTTTTGTTTAATAATCTTTTTGTTATTTATTCCTCCTTTTATCCAACTTTTATGTGGTTTTCTATGTTTCTAATCTTAATTTATTTACGACAACTCTTATCAAAAGAAACTTTATATAATTCCACGGTTTTATAAAAGAGACTTCAAGATATAATAAATGGTTTAAAACTGTAACGTGTATGTTTATATTTGTTCTAAGCTATTCTATTTCAACTCATACGCGGAAATGGAAGACAATAGAATGAATCAATATGATGAAAAAAAAAAGTGTTTGGCTAGTCAATGAAATGGATTCAACCATTACACAAGAATCTAATTCCATCAAAATAATTCATTCTCATTCTTTTTTTTTCCATTACTTTTCTCCTTAATCATACTCTCTAGACCACCACCGCCACCTGACCACCACCACCGCCACCTTCGTCATCGCCAGACCGCCATCACCACTTGATCGCCGCCAACACAACTGCCACCACTTGACTACCACCATTACTGCCAGACGGTCGCCACCGTCATCACCACTTGATCGCCGCCACCACCGTCGCCATTGTCATTTTTTTGTTTTGTTAATTTTATTTTTTTGAGGTATGTATGTATGTTTGTCATATGTGTTTATTCATGTTGGTTTTGTTTTTCTACAAAACAACATAAATAATAATTCATTCAATTTTTATTGGTTAACTAACCAATACAAATAAACGATAATAATTCATTTGATTCTCTTGTTCACTGTATTCGCATATTCATTGAGGTAATGCTATTATAAATTGTTAAAAATAATTAATTTGTTAACTTTGTATTATAAGAACATATTTTCCGGTGCATATCCACGTGTAGCCTGTGCAGTTAACAAAATATATATAAATGTGTACACATGTTTAAAAGAAAATAAATGTTTGAAACATATGAAAGTGACCTACAACTTATAACTCAAAGAATATGATTCAAGAATTCAAACTTAACTTTGATCTGTTAAACTCGATCAATAATTAAAGAAGATACAAGATTTGTGAATACTAATTGTAAGGGTATGGTACTAAACCCGGCTTACGACCTTAATTTATTATGTTTGGCTTATTTTATTATATGGACTAATACAATATTATTGGGCTGAGGGGGTTTTGTGGAGGTAACCCTAACTGGGCTAGGCCCATTAGGGTACCATGATGGTGGCCATGAGGCTCTCTATATAAGGAGGTCTCCACCTTCTTATTAATGGGGGTTGCTCAGTAAGAGCTGCGATCATATCATTTTTGTGTCTGTAAACAAGAGATCCTCGAGATTTCTTAGCAGTCACCTCCACACCCCCAAAAAGCCATTGCAGATCTCAAGCTAGCCGGAGAAGAAGATCAAGGCGCAGCTCGTTCATCCCGAAGACCCGGGAACATCGTCATGGATCAGGTCAGATTCATCTCATGTTTCTACATTGGCGCCATCCGTGGGACGGCAACGAGCTACCCTTCGATTTTCGTCTCGGTTCTCGGATCTGTTCATCCATTATTCAGATCTGTTCATCCATTTTCTCCCAAGAAAATCCAGATCTGGAAGTTTACAGAAAGATGCTTCAAGACTTGTTCTATTAAAGCTCAAAAAGATCCATAGATCTAAAAGATGCTTCCAGATCTGTGTTTCTGGAGTGACGCAGATCTGCGTTCACACGCAATGGGTGTCGGATCCAAATCTGATTTTTCAGTGTTCAATGCTGGAATAAGTTCTAGATCTATGGCCACAAAGCAAAAATTGGGAGCAAAAAGGAATGCACAGAAGAATAACAGGCTGTGTACATCGGTGCTCCTCCATCACCACTAGAGCAACTAAAGTTAACAGTCTCGGAGAAACTCCGCCACCGCGGAAACCACCATGTGGGTTTTGCGCAAAAGACTGCCACCATGTGGGTTTTGCGCAGAAGACCGCCACCATGCATGCTCGCCAGCGGGTCACCATTCCGCCGACATGCGTGAGCGCCCGCGGAAACCACCGTGGAAACCACCTTGTGGGTTTTGCGCAGAAGACAGCCACCATGCATGCTCGCCAGCGGGTCACCATTCCGCCGACATGCGTGAGCGCCAGCGGAAACCACCGCGGAAACCACCATGTGGGTTTTGCGCAAAAGACTGCCACCGTGCATGTTCGCCAGCGGGTCACCATTCCGCCGCCACGCACGCGCGCCCGCGGATCCTCACTTCGCAGCCATGCATGCGCGCCCGCTGAAACCACCATGTGAGCTCGAAAGACGACTCCATGCTTTTGGCTTTACGTAGAAGACTCCAACGCCATGCATGTACGCGCAACCCTCTACCATGCTTGTGCGCAACTCGCCGCCATGCATGCGCACGCAACTCTCCGCCATGCACGCGCGCCCGCGAGTCACCACTCCGCCGCCGTGCATGCGCACTGCCAAGGATCAAGCTTCGCCACCATGCATGCACGCCCGCGAGTCACGACTCCGCCGCCATGCATGTGCGAGCCTGATTTTAATTTTACATACATGTTTCACACTTCCCTTTATTAATTTGAGCAATATGACAACATTGTATTGACATCAAACTAAAAATAAAACGAAGTAAAACATACATGCGCGAGCTTCAAGCTCAGACGCGTTGACGAGTTTTAACTCTAAAACGTCAGGGCCTTAGCCCGATAATATGAGCCTTAGCTCAAATTACTCATAGCATCCATCCTACGTATTGCGCAGCTGGACCATAAAATACCTAAGCACAACCAAGGCAAAGCACATGCCAAAGCATAGTTGTTAAGGTTTCAGGTCGGGGCCGCGCATGGGATTATAATGGATATAGGCAGAGTAACACATACTGACACGTAAAGGCTAAAAAACTCATTCATAATTTCCTATAATAAATGCGCGATAACGTCGCGCAAAAGAGGAATAATGAAATGCCAAGGCACGTGTCAGCATATTCAAAATATCGCAAAATAACTTGAAATATGACAACTGTTAAGGAGTAAGTAAAAATAATTTCCTTACAACCTTGTTCAAATTTCAATGTGTAAGCATACCTTATAGCACACGCGCGCGCCATCACGCATGCGCCACCGTGGTTCGATACACCGCCACCACGCATGCGCCACCGCGGTTCGATACACCGCCATCACGCATGCGTCACCGCGATTCAATACTTCGCCACCACGCATGCGCCACCGCGGTTCAGTACATCGCCATGAAGCAGCAGCGCGTCGCCGCGGATCACGATGCTCCGTCACGGGTCAATACTCCGCCACCATACATGCGCACAGTCGCGGATTAACATTCCGTCAACATTCACACGTGCCACGACAAGTGAACCTCGCCACCGCGTAATGTCATTGCGCCACCACGCGTACACGCCACCGCGGGTAACCATCTGGCCGCCATGATGCATGCCACCATGCATGAGTTTCACCGCTATGAAACAGCAGCGCGCCATCAAGTATGCGCGCTGGCGCCGAGCACACGAAAGGTCTGAACGTATCTGATGCATGTCAACACCAACCAACCACATGCATTGACGATTTCATTTTAACCAAAGGGATGGAATTTCGCGCAACGCGCGTACAAGAAGAGAAAAAGAAAAAAAACAAGCCCTGTTAAAAAAGCAAACTATTAAGTCTAATATCTATCTTACCTCGCTCGAGCGAGACAAGACACACATTAGACTGGGGGGGCTTGAAGGGGTATGCACCCGCCTTAACATCGAACGGGGCGGGTCAACCTACAAGATATAGATAAGAGGATTGAAATCAGGATGTCATGAAGACACAAAGCCAAAACCTATGCGCGTGGTGCATATCACATATGCTCGCGCATAACACATCTGTGCGTGGCGCATATCATATATGCTCACGCATCACATATGCTCACGCATATCATATATGCTCACGCATATCATATATGCTCACGCATATCACATCTGCGCGTGAGAATAAAGAGGACCTCGCGCATCCCCAGGATAAGCGCATATCACATATGCACACAACCAACCACGTCCCTATCCAAATCAGGATAAGGACAACCATGATTGTGCTCATCAGACAACCTTCCAGAAGGTATCTTTTAAGGAATAAAGAATATGCTGATGTTGACAGCTACCAATGAAGGGTGGACAACTCAGCAAAGCCCATGTGCCACCACGTGATGGCACATGGGTCAGGTGAAATACCTTGGTCAGAAAATAATCAATGAAAAAGAACCAGGTGTCCCAAGTACACGTGGCGCGAAGCGATAGGAGGAGGCCAAAAAGGCCCTAATTGGGTTTGAGCCCAACCATTGGAAACCCTAATACTATAAATACCACACCACCTCCACAGGTGGAGCCAGGCAAGAAAATATATTCTAAGTCCTTTATTCATTTACACAGCACACCGCCATCATACTTGTGGATCACCACTACGCAATCACGTCACAAAAGAACACTGCGCCACATGCGTGGGCGTCGTCGCGGAACAACACCGCGTCATAATGGATGGGCGCCTCCAAAAGTTTGGTTTCTTACATCCGCATCACTGTTCAAGTGGGAGGATGACTCCATACCTTGGTTCTATGCAAAGACTCCACTGCCATGCACGCGCGCCCGCGAGTCATCACTCCGCCGCCATGCATGCACCCACGGATCACTCCGACCCCATGCAAGTGCGCTGCGGACGAACTCTCCCAGCCATGCATGTGCCGCATCGGAGGAACACCCCGACGCCATGCATGCGCAGTGCTGAGGGTCAAGACTAACGCCATGCATGCGCGCTCAACTCGCCGCCATGCATGCGCTCAACTCGCCGCCATGCATGCGCGCTCAACTCGCCGCCATGCATGCGCGCTCAACTCGCCGCCATGCATGCGCGCTCAACTTTCAGCCGCCATGCATGCGCGCCCGCGGATCACCACTCCGCCGCCATGCATACGCGACTTTGGATCACCACTCCGCCCCCATGTATGCGTGCACCGCAGATTAACACTTCGTTAGACCAAGACCGATCACTAAAGAACGCATACATCTTCGCAACGCAACTTTTTAAAATCGGCAAACTGGGGCGGAGGTCTTATTCTGCTCCGACACGTATAACAAGAAAACCTTCCTCGATCTGAAAGAATTCTCGAGTCAGAGGCACGGAACACTCATGTCGGAAGCGCGGAATTCTCATGGCAAAGCAAAAACAATCCTCGCGGCCAAATCCCAGAACGCTAACAATAGCACATGCTTGGTTACAAATTCCTCAAGTAAGTGAATTACTTCACAAGTTTTTTTCAAAACCTAAAACTTTTTGCCTATATTGATTTTGGTTTAACAATCAAAATAAAACAAAACGAAAAGTATGAGTATATAAGATTTGCATGAAATGGCACAAAAAATTGTGCTTATATTAATGCAGAACACACAGCTATGCACCAAACACTAGGTTGGGCACACATCATAATTTGCCTAAGGATGGAAGACATCCTAATCATAGGTTGGGAATCCTTATAAACCCATACGACTACACGCCATACTTAAAGGTTGGGAATCCTCATAAACCCAAACGGCCACGCGCCAATTTTATATGTTTTTGCAGGTTCGGCTACGAGCCGCACAAGCACCTATGACATTATTATTATTATCTGGCCGTTTGTGCCTCCATTATTATTTTGAAAACAAGCCGGGATAGTCATCCCGCGTAGAAGAGGCCCCTGTGGGCCAGTCATTATCATCATATTATAGCTAAAAAGCCGCAAGCTTCATTATTTTTATAGCTCGTAAGCTGCCTCGCGCGCAAGTCGCATTACGTTATTATCGAGATGCGCACTCTATCTTTTATCAGGCCCCGCGCCACTATTGTTATGATGCGTGCTATATCTTATTCATGCCAGTACACCATCATTACTTTATAGAGAAATCATTCGCTTCATGTCAATGATTTCATCCCTGCTGTACATGCATGTGCCTCAGGCAGTGTAGAGAAATCATTAGCTTCTAGTCATTGCTTCACATCAGTGTATAACGACTTCATTATTTTATAGCTCGTAAGTCGCCTCACGCGCAAGCTTCATTATTTTATAGCTCGTAAGTCGCCTCGCGCGCAAGCTTCATTATTTTTATAGCTCGTAAGCTGCCTCGCGCGCAAGTCGCATTACATTATTATCGAGATGCGCACTCTATCTTTTATCAGGCCCCTCGCCACTATTGTTATGATGCGTGCTATATCTTATTCATGCCAGTGCACCATCATTATCATAAGGATCACAACATGTCACCATCATGGAGAAAACCTCTCAAAACTCAAAGACAATAAAAACAAGGCCAAAGAAAGGGGAAAAAACCGCCTCATATCCTAACACACCTTATGAAGTCCAGCGCTCCACATACACGCTTGCACGCCTAGGAGCAACACTGGACTTGGGGGGCTTGTAGGGGTATGGTACTAAACCCGGCTTACGACCTTAATTTATTATGTTTGGCTTATTTTATTATATGGACTAATACAATATTATTGGGCTGAGGGGGTTTTGTGGAGGTAACCCTAACTGGGCTAGGCCCATTAGGGTACCATGATGGTGGCCATGAGGCTCTCTATATAAGGAGGTCTCCACCTTCTTATTAATGGGGGTTGCTCAGTAAGAGCTGCGATCATATCATTTTTGTGTCTGTAAACAAGAGATCCTCGAGATTTCTTAGCAGTCACCTCCACACCCCCAAAAAGCCATTGCAGATCTCAAGCTAGCCGGAGAAGAAGATCAAGGCGCAGCTCGTTCATCCCGAAGACCCAGGAACATCGTCATGGATCAGGTCAGATTCATCTCATGTTTCTACACTAATAATTATATAACGATACGTGTTGAATAATAGAAATAACTAAAACAAATACGACAATGCTCATAACTAAAAGAACACATAAAGATAAAACCTTATTAAGGAGGACGTGAACCAAAATATATATAAAATAAATAAAAAATCAAAATAAAAACTGATCCTACATATTCTCGTGTTTTCAGTATTGGATACTAAACTAATGAAAACCAAATTCGAATTCTCAAACTAAACAAACTAAAAACATGGCCACCGGAGTACACTTATTAGCAAAAGGCCACACGCCCATCCACGTCCGCAATCATAGACAACGCTGGTGACCCGACCCACTACCAATTCCAGGGAAAACCCATCGACAAAAGACCCATTGTGTTAAAACCTCTGGCTCACGCACAACATTTGTTTACAAACGATACTTAAACCGGTACCACACCTAGAGAAAGTCATCAGGTACCACTAGAGTACTGCTTCTTTGATAAATAAAAAAACAAATTTAAGTGACTCCTTCCAACGACAGTAAAAAAGAATAAATTAATTAAGATAAATCAAGGATTTTGATGGAGTTATTCTTATTACTTATTAGTTATTAGTCAATAAGTAATCAGTATATTTGGAAAGTGAAGAGATATTTGAAGTTGACTTGTGAGAAAAGATTTGGATAATGTTGAAGAGATTGACATATAAATCAAAAGGTTTGAAGATAAAGATAGTTTGTAGTCAAGATAAGTATTGATTTATTTGTTTATTAATAGTTTCCTTGTTATTAGGAGTTTTGAGTTAGTTAACAAGTCAATTAACTTACGTTGTTTAGCAAGGTTTGTTTAGTGCAGATAGATGGTGTAGGTCAATGCATAATGCATTGGTTGGTGAGTTCATGTGCAGTTTTGATATATATTAATAAGAAAGAGTCGTGGTGGCTTACAACAAAAATAACGTATTCTTCGTGTTACTCGATCATAGCGATTTTAAACCAAACACATCACAAATAAAATCAAATCTTGAGAGCAATGCCATAAAAATGCTAAGAATTATATTAGAAACACCCATACATTATTATTTATTAATATAAATAAATTATATTAGAAAGGTTCTTGCCCTGTAAATTCCAACTAAAATTTTATAAAAATAAATATAAATATACTCAAAAACTATATCAAAACCAAACAAAAGCCCAAACTTATTACAAACTCTTTAACGCATGTATGTATGTATGTATCTATCTATCAATCAATCTATAGATGCTCTTCAACCCAACACTCCAAATAAACCAACCACTCAGATGAGCCCATTGAACTTGAGCCTAAAGTAACTGGTGTTACCCAACAGAAACAAGACCAATACAGCAGCAACAGCAAGAGGCCACTTCCCCCATTGTTGCCACCGCTTCCGGTTTCGGTTCACTAGTGGTGGCGGGATGGGCTTCGGTTTCAACTGCTTTGAGTAGAAATGCGGTGGCGGCTGGGCTTTTTTCTTGTTATTATTCTTTTCCTTGGAAATGGCTTCGGTTTTGGTTTTGATTTCTTTAGTTATCACTGCTGCCTCGCTGGCACTTTCTAGGCTCGCCATTGGTTCTTCTCCGTTTCTGCTTCCGTCTCCGCTATCTGCCTTTTTCTTCTCCTTCTTTCTCAGTCTCTTCTCTCTCTCCTACAACAACTCACATTATTATTATTATACTTATTATTACCAATTTACCATTATGTTTTACTAAAACATACCTTTTCTTTTTGCTCAGCTTCCTTGCGAGCCCGCATCTCGGCTCTCAATTGGGCTTTTTCAGCATTGCGTTTCTTCCTCTCAAGTGCTTCAGCTGCCTTGGCTTTTTCCTCGAGGCGGCGTTGCTCTTTTAACTTGGCGGCAATCTCTTCTTTCCTCAATTCCTCAGCCTTTTTAGCCAACTCAATCTCTTCCTCCTTTTTACTGTCCACTGCCAGCTCAGCAACCACTGCCACGTCATCACTTTCCACGGCTCTCGATTTTGCAACACTTTTGGTTTTCAAAGTTTGATTCTTTTGGCCCAGTGCATTCTCAACAGATCTTTTGTTAGTATCACTATTACTTTTAACACTATCATCTGTTTGTTTGTCAGTAGATGAAACAATCTTTACTTCTTCAACATGTACAACCACTGGGTTGTTATCAGGCTTTTCATTCGCATTACTGGGCAGTACAGGTACCACGTCATCAGGGACAAGCAGCGTGCTTTCCAATGCCCTTTGTCTTCTGCTTGCATTCATATTGCACCTGTTGATGTAATCTTTCCTGAACTCATCATTGTTGTTCCATTGTTCCATAAATGTCTCCACCTATAAGTAGTGATGTGTTAATCCCGTAAATGAAATTAAATTACAAATATATACAATAACAAAATAAATTTAGTTAAATAACCTGATTTGAGCACAAACAATAAAGGGCCTCTTTATTTCCATGTGATGCAAACTCCCTTGCTGCTGTTAAATCGTCTTTGAACTGGCGGAAAGTTTTGTTCTGCAAATCGAAGTAGCCAGAATTTATTATTAATATCACAATAATACATGTTTCACTCATGAATTGCAAGTTGATACATATTCAAATGTAGCAGCATTTAGATGCATAAACGAAATAATGCACAGCTTAAGAACATAAAATTAGTGAAAAAAGCCAATAGTAGATATAACCAAAGTAATGGCAAATGTGTGATATCATCAAGTATGCACCGTAAATCGAGCATATAAACCATAAGTGACTTATATCATGAACTTATTTTAATAAAAAAAGTCCTTTCAACATGTAATATCAAATCCACGCAATACTTAAAGAGTGTAATATGTCCTGAAAAAGGTAAGGCTTATTACTCTTAACAATGCTAAGTTATGCCACATATAATGTGATTACTCAAGATGTAGAAACCATGCATAATTCACAACATCAAATAATATGATCGCAACAAACCTTGTCATATGATAGTTTTTTCAAACTATTTAAATGAGCATACGCATTTTGCCTAACATCATCTGCATCTCTGAATCGAGCTTGAAGTTCTCTTTCCTTTCTACTTTCCTCATTATATGTTTTCCCAGCTGTTTTGACAGCCGCTTCAGCTTTAGCAGCCTTATCTTTTAATGAGTCCAGTTCTTTCCTCAAAGTCTGTATATAATAGAAATAGCAATAAAGATGATGATAATTATAGTAAGAATATGAATAACAAAAAACAATATCATTTTTCTACCTTCATGCGTTCCTCATTATGATCTTTCTGGTCAATAGCCTGTTTAATTTCTTCTGGCCTTCCCATATTTGAGGCTAATTGATCACGAAGAGACTTAAGCTGCTTAATCTCACGAATGAACTGTTTTTCATCTTTTAAAAGCAATGTTTCATGTTGTATCATGTGCTCCATATTATATATCTGCTTCAAAAACATAAACTTTTAAAACTCTACTCAAGAATATTTACATGTTCAAAAGGAAAAGAAGTGAATCATAGTATCATACCCTGCCATCAATATCTTCAACCGACATTGCATTCTTCAACCTGTTGATGACAACCTGGACCGGGTCTATTTCCTGCCTCTTTAATCTAACTAGCCGTCTTGCTGCGGTTTCCTCTGTTTTTGCTGCATTATATGCGTCATTATGGACTTTCAACTTTGCCTGTAGAAGAAAACATTAAGCAAATGCATTAATAACATTTCTAAGTTTTATCAAAATTGGAAAATTGATAATTTCAAAATTTTGCACCCTTATTCCTTGGATCTCTGCTCGGACTGCATCTCGAAGGCGTGTCTTCTCCTCAACTACCATCTGTGCACTTCTAATTTGATCCCTGTAGTTTTCCTCTTCAAATCTAGGAATCCTTATCAAGAAGTTATATGGTAAAACCTCAGCTTCCTCATTCTGTACATCAATGGAATCAGTAGCAGAATCCTCTACAGATGAGGTGGGAATCTCATCACTTTGAACAACATCAATGTCTTCGGTTTCTACATTTTGTATGTTATGAGTTGTCTCATGACGCCCAATTGAGCCAAACTCAATCACAGCTCCGCTGCTCACAATTGTGTCAGAGAAACTCAATGTGGAATGACCTCCAGTTGGAACATCCTTAGCTTCAGTTTCTTTTTCTTCATCAATCTTTTCAACCCTTGTATCACAATCCATACCTTCATCTGATATGTTCTCTATAACTGGATGAGGTACAGATTCAACATTAGCATCGCTAACTTCAGTTTCTTTTTCTTGATCATCAGATGCATCAACATTTTCGACCTCAGTTTCACAATCTATATCTTCAGCAGCTACATTCTTTGCAACCAGATGAGATACATGTTCAACAGGAGCATCCTTAACTACAGCTTCTTTTTCATCATCATCACATACAATTTCAGCCTTCTGCTCTACTACTATTAATTCATCAGGAGTAGAGAGTGACTCGTTGAGATTAACAACTAGCAACTCACTGTTATTGCATTCAGATACCACAAGATCAACAGTTTCAACCTTTTCAGAACTTCCATTCGGTTGGAAGCCTTCTTGAGGTTCATCAATTGAACTGCTGACTTCATGTTGTGAGGCTGTATTCACATGAATAATGGGCTCAATGTTACTTTCTGTTTCCAACGGTACTTCAGCCTCACTGACAGATTTTGTTGTGTTATGCTCCAAGTTTAAACCATCTTCAACATTGCCTGTAACCACATCTATTTTGGCATGCTCCGTTGTGTCTTCCAAGTTTACCTCAATTTCTACAGAATCTGTAACTTTGCTTACTCTTTCTGAGCTTCCCTCCATTAGCTCCTCAATCTTCTCTTCTGATTCTTCCTTCTTGCCATTAAGCATCAACAGTACAGTTCCATCAGCCTCGGTTCCAGAAATCTGAGTCTCTCCCGTCACCAAAGTCTCATCAAAGTTTTCAGCTTTCCCATTGGCTAACGCATCGGTGTCCTTAGACAACACAAGTCCCAAGTCTAGATTCTCTTCTGATTCTGTGCTCAAGCCAACGTCTGTTCCTTCAGCTTTCTTGTCCTCAAACACACTCAAAGACTCGCCTTTTATCCCATCACAGGCACAAGTTGGCTCAGCTTCTACCTTGACATCTGAGGTAATAACTAACAACTCCTGATGCTCTTCTGACTTTCCATTAACTTCCTCAGTATGATTACCACTAGGTTCTGATTCAACTGATGCTGAACATTCTTGATTGTCAGCTGACACTTCACATTCTCGTTCCTTGATTGGACTTCCAAAAGATTCTGGCTTGTCTTCTGTAACTTGACTTGCCAAATCTTCAGATGGCTTACCAGACTCCTCAGCTGTTACTTGATCCTCTCGTTCCTCAGTTGGACTTACAGAAGATTCCGGCTCATCTGCTGTCACTTGACTTGCCAAATCCTCAGAAGACTTACCAGACTCCTCAACTGTTACTTGATCCTCTCGTTCCTCAGTTGGACTTACAGAAGATTCCGGCTCATCTGCAGTCACTTGACTTGCCAAATCTTCAGATGACTTACCAAACTCATCAACTGTTACTTGATCCTCTTGTTCCTCGGTTGGACTAGCAGAAGATTCTGGCTCGTCTGCTGTAACTTGACTTGCCAAATCTTCAGATGACTTACCAGACTCATCAACTGTCACTTGGCCCTGTCGCTCCTCGGTTGGACTAACAGAAGACTCGGACCCATCAGCTGTTACTTGACAATCCAAATCTTCAGATTGTTTGCCAGACTCATCAACGGTTGTTTGCCCCTCTTGCTCCTCGGTTGGACTAACAGAAGATTCTGACCCATCAACTGTTACTTGAGTTGCCAAATCTTCAGATGGTTTGCCAGACTCATCAACTGTTACTTCATCATCTTGTACCTCGGCTGGACTTACACAAGATTCTGATCCATCAGCTGTTACTTGACAGTCCAAATCTTCAGATTGTTTGCCAGATCCATCAGCTGTTACTTCACATTCTGCATTGTCAACTACAGTGCTAGTAGACTCTGGCCCATTATCAACCATCACTGCACAACCTGTATTGCCATCTATTGTGTTGATCACAACAGGCATAGACAGAGACTCAGTGACTGTCACATCAGACAGATGAATAACATTATCTGACTCGGTGACCGTAACCTGAGAACTCTCGATTGCGCTCACAGAGGACTCCGGATCACTAACCCTAGAACCAATATCATCCGTTTTGGTTTCTACATTTGGATCCTCATTACCATCATCCACTTCTTCAATACTCTCAACAACCGCCTCTCCAAAATGACCATTTACATCCTGAACAATGGCAGTTGCCTCTACCACCGCAGGCGGATCGACAGTAGATCCATTTACGAGATCCACATCGTCTTTAACAGCTTTAACCTCCAACCCGTTCTCTACACCAAACTCTTCCTTCTTCAATCGATCACCTTCGTCAGCCGAATCAGATCTACGACCAAACTCATCACCATCACCATTAACATTAACATTAACACTAACACCACCGGTATCATCCGGATCACCGCCACTCACCTCCACACCACCACTAACAAACACATAAGAAGCCTCATCAGCATCATCCTTCACCTCACCACCGACACATCCATTACCAACACCACCGACATTATCCACTTCATCCAAACCGCCATTACCTACACACTTGTTCTCAATCTCAACCTTCCGAACCACATCACTACACACCACCTCAGCACCAGCCGTCATTGTCAACCGATCACAAATTCTACAAATTAATCACAAAATCAACACAAACTCCACAATTTCAATCAAATCCACAATTCAATCACAAAAAAATGCATAATAATCTAGAGGACCCGAATTGTACGTACCAGTAATAGATTCGGATAGGTGTGATCCAGATCAGATAGGACAGAATCTGACAGATCGAAGAGTATGACGGCAGTGAGTGAAACTGATGGTAGGAAGTAAATTAAAATTAGGGTTTATGAGAATGCAGTAGTAATAATAATATTAATCGGAGGTCGGAGAAAACGGGAGCGGGAGATCTAACTCTCTCTCTAGATTCTCTCTCTACAAAATTTCACACACATAATATTAATATTAATAATACTGCTGCCGGGTATAAAGAAAAACTTTTGGCTTGGGCTCTTTCTTTTCTTTTCTTTGTTCACGTCTCACTCATTGATTCGAACTTGTATTCTTGATTATATCCCAACTGCTTTTTCTTTCCTAGGTATCCTATATATTTAAAATATTTATATTTAAATTTCATATATTACTACGTTATCCATCAGGTTTAGTGGTCTAAGGCTTGAGTTCTTTAATGAAGATCTAAGTTTGATTCACACTTGTGTCGTTTTTTATTGGATTATGGTAATGAATAATAAATAACTTGAGCTAGGCCTTGTCAGGTTATTAGTTCGAATCCTGAGCTCACCTGGGGTTTCGTCCCATCGTGTGTTACGCTAAAAAGTTATGCTCTTGTGGCAGCCGGCGGTATGGTTTCCCAGGAATGCCCAAGTCAAACACTGAATCAAGAGTGTGCTCAGTTAAGACAGCATAGTCTGGTCGGAGTGGGGCAATGGGCTCTCAAAAATTGAGGAGTACGGTGGTCTAACACATAAAGAAATACGGCGTTTTATATATATAATACAAAATCAATATTAACTTATTCCATAAATGCCTTTTCTATGTATTCATTAATATATCGGCTATTTACGGAATGTGAGATGTGATGTGAATGATTGATCATGTGTTTCCGAAAAATATCATAGAATTTATTAGGAATCCTACAAGATCCGTTCTTTCTTTTTTATTTAATAGATAGTTAGGATTTTATCTGCGTTCAAATCCTACTGAAGAGGTATAAGTAGATAATCACATTTAGGTTAGGCCGAGTAATCTTGATGCTTGGCTCGATACAAGTCGGAACCGAGCCGATTAAAAATATTCGGTTTGGTTCTTGGTCTTAGTTTTAAGATGAATCCTAATTGAACTAAAAGACAATCTTGTTTTGTGATTGGTTATGTATGAGAACATTTAAATTGTATTTGTTTTGTTACATACTGGATAGTGTAAGTTATTGGTGAGATATCTGATATAATTTAGGGGCTATTTGATAGCCTCTTAATGGTTTTTAAGAGGCTATCTCTTAATGGTTTATAACCTCTTAACTATTAAGAGTTTACGAACTATTAATATGATATCAGAAAACTCTTTATCATCTTATCTTATCTTACAATACTAATAAAAGAAAATGTTAAAGTTTAGGTGTCAAGCCTACATTTCTCATAATTTTTAATATCTCATCTCATTCATTATAGCTATCCATAGGTCATGGATCAAAATCATTTTGTCAAGCGGGTTATAACATCGTGTGTGTTTTATAACATAGTGTCAGTTTCATACCTGAAGTTTGGTCAACAACACAACTTTAGTACAGTTTTTAAATTTCTGCAAATCCACACCCGACGTTTCCAAAACCATGCTATTTTAGTAATTTTCGTTAACTCGTTTGTTTTTCCTTTAAGTCGATCTACATTAAATTAATTCATAAGTATTTTGAGAATCACAATTAAAATAACGGACCTTATTTATTTTTATCGTTTGATAATTCCCGTGTAATACACGGGTTCAGAAGCTAGTAAATGTTATACCAGGTCTCAAGTGTTAATCTTGATTAAAATACTAGAATGGTAAATTAATAAAGTTAAAAGGTTAAAGATTAAAACTTAATGATGATGATGATAAAGATAATTAAGTAAAATAATAATTGTACAAGAATTATTAGGAATTTGAATAGGAAACAAATCATTCTTAGCATAAATAGAGACGTTAGGTTAGGAAACAAATCATAAACGAGTCGTGTCCTAAAGTTGGATCATAATACCCGATTATTATTATTATTATTGTGTGTGGTCGATCCAATTATCCCGTTTTGGGTTTCTAGTAATTATGGGTTGGATCCTGAAGAGGTAGGTCCCAGCAGAGCCCAGTTGGACCCGCAAGACTCACCTTAAACAGGGACGTCTGCGCAGAGACCAACTGGATCCGCAGGACCAACCATGCTCAGAGACGTGACGTCCTTACGCGCAGTACGCAAGCTGGTCCCGCAGGAAATGCCTCCCAATGGTGAAGGACTCCGCCTGTCCCCGCAGCCTCGGATACAAGCCATTAGGGAAGGCCACCCGCGCAGCATGGCTACACGCACAAGGCACTTAGCTCTCAATCGTTCAGTGTCACCTGAAGGAATGAGCCAAGCCGGGAGCAATCCCGCACAGAGGCGGGAGGGGGAATACTCCCGCCCAAGTAAGCTAGTCCGTATACTGAAGGATCTTTTACTGTACCTGACGAGGTATGGGCAAAAGATCTGATCAGAGATGCGACAGCTCACTGACAGCAGCATGGCAGACAGCACGCCACAGCACTGTGACCAATAGCCGCCGCCTACCCACCAACTCCTGCCATACCACGTGCCTAGCCTGTAGTTGGCAGAAGAGGAAGAGTGCACGACACGCCTGCTCTGTGTCAGCCGCTACCTATCCACCACTCACAGGCAGGGCACGTGCATAGGTTACAGTTGGTAGCGTGTTGGGCCGGCTAAACCCCTTGGAAACCTACCTTCGGCTATAAATACCACAAATGGTATGATCATCTCATCTTATCATATCTTATTACATTATCATCATAATATACCTGATATCTGCTCTAGCAATCTCTTAATATACTTTTATATTTAAAGAGCAATCTAGTCTGATTCTCACGCCGGAGGGTGGTCACAAGGAGGAACCCCCCCCCTTCTCAGTGACGAGCTCACGGTGTCTGTTTTGCAGGTTATCAGAAGAACCATCTTCCAGGGGTCTAACCCCTCGTGGGAAACATCTCTCCAACCCCCAGGTTACCAGTAACCTGCCCGGGGTCCGGTTAGTGTTTCTTCATTGGCGCCATCCGTGCATAAAGCTAGAACTACAATTTTCTCCAGTTTTTTCAAAACTTTATACAAAAGATGGTTAGAGAAATTCCGGTAACCACAACCCCAGCTATTGGGGGGAATACCGGCAACACAGTTTTTACAAACACTACTCCGGCTACCGAAGCCGGAGCAAGTGAAGTAAATTTTACGAACACTACCCCACTTACTAAAGCAGGGGCAAGTGCAGTAAATGACCGCCTACTGGGATCCACCGATACCCAGTTTGAAAAACGAAGACTCCCCCGCCAGACTCTCGACGAAGTCAAGGCATGGGCGGAGGCACGACAAAAGGAATTCCAGGCTGAGTTGAACGAACGCTTGCGTTCCGTGCAACAGGCCGACGAATTCGAATACTGGGAGGATGACTCGGAGGAATCCGACTCCGACGCGAACCCTCGTCATAAGGCAAAAGGGAAGCGTAAAGAAACGGAAACCCAACCGAAAAGGCATTTTGGACAAGCCTTCAAACCAAAAAGCATAGATGGAAGTCCACGAGACTTCTCTAAAACGTTCAGACCAAACGTTACAAATGCAGGAACGTCCAAATTTGCAAGGGACATTGCTGAAGCAATTGCCCCGAAAAGTGCTAAACAAATGCCTAACATAGGCACATATGATGGCCTATCTGATCCAGACGATCATTTGAACAGGTTCATAGCGGGGGCAACCGTTAGCAATTGGACGGAACCCACGTGGTGTTACATGTTCCAAATGACGCTAGTGGGGGCTGCTAGGGCTTGGTTTGATCGTTTACCGGTTAACCACATTTACGACTGGGCAGACTTCCAGCAGAAGTTTAGCCAACACTTCAGCCAGCAGCGAAAGTATACCGAGGAGCAATGGACAATCCTCAAATGCACACGGGAAGAAGATGAATCTCTGCCAAACTTCATCACTCGCTTCAACTCGAAGAAGTTAAGTTTGGGCAATATCAGCGAGGATCTTGTTCGCGCAGCCTTCATCCAGGGCGCGCAGGACCCAGAGCTTATCCGGACCCTAACGGGTAAAGATGGAATGCCATCCACATGGGATGGCATCATGACAGCAGCCAAACGCTATGCGGAAACGGAGAAGCAACTGGGTAGAGACCTTCCGCAGAACACAAACCTTTACACCCAGAGGACGAGAGAGGACAACGTCCTCACCGCCCGATTGAACAAAAAACGGAAGCAAAGCATTTGGCAGTCAAGGGTAAACTTTGACACCTCATCCGGCTTACAGCACCGATTGGGTGAAAGGGATAATGTAAAGCCGCACCGGAACCCCAGATGGACGCCACTTACCAAAAGCGTCACTGACATATTTGCTACTGAAGAGCTCCCATGGCCAAAGCCTCCAGAAATCCGACATCGTCACGATGCTGATCGGAGCAAGTACTGTGACTATCACAGAACAAAAGGCCACAACACTGAAGAATGCATAGACGTAAAAGACATGGTCGAAACATTCGTCAGAGATGGGACGCTCGCGCACCTCGTGGCGAAATAAAAGCTAAGCAGGCAGGCAGGTGCGTGTGGAACCACGGCTGGGGTAAACACGAATAAAAAATCAGCTTCAATAGAGACTACATGCTGCGTAAAGAACGAGATCCCGAAACAGGTGCGTGTCGGCTCGATGGCGCTCCCATCCCAACAACATGGAAGGGAGCTCATTTACACAGTTTGCATGTAAATCAATTCCAATTTGTAAAGAAAAGGCCAAGAGCCACTTCTAATGGAAATGATTCTCTCTAGAACATCGAAGCTGATGATTTTACATTTATACTTTTCTGGACACTAATATGCCGGTTTTCACCGCATAATTACGTGAAATCATTGCATGGGAAGGCGGTCCTACCCGCACGAACCCAATAACGTAACAAACCTTCACGCAGGTCAGTTGAAGGGGAAAAAGTTCAGCACCCAAAAATGAAAGTGCCGGTCTATCCGCATGAATCAATAAGGAAACTGAATAACCTGTCAACAACCGCGCGTCGAACGGTTAAAACTATCCAACACTGGTGACGACATTCACATTACGTGAAGTCGTTGCGTGGGAAGGCGGTCTTACCCGCACGAACCCAATAACGTGGCAAACCTTCACGCAGGTGAGTTGAAAGAGTTCATCCCATTAAATGAAAGTGCCGGTCTATCCGCATGAATCATGAAAGGAAAATGAACACTAACCTATCGACAACCGCGCGTCGAACGGTTCAAAACAAAATTCTTAAAAAGATGAGAAAAACCTACACGCAGGTCAGATAAGGGTAAAGTTCTGCCATCCTACTAAGTGCAAGTGACGGTTCTACCCGCACAATCACGAAAGAGGAAGCAAAACTTCACCTATTATCAACCACGTTCAAAGGTTAACTTATCCTCAAAAGATGAGAAAAACCTACACGCAGGTCAGATAAGGGTAAAGTTCTGCCATCCTACTAAGTGCAAGTGACGGTTCTACCCGCACAATCACGAAAGAGGAAGCAAAACTTCACCTATTATCAACCACGTTCAAAGGTTAACTTATCCTCAAAAGATGAGAAAAACCTACACGCAGGTCAGATAAGGGTAAAGTTCTGCCATCCTACTAAGTGCAAGTGACGGTTCTACCCGCACAATCACGAAAGAGGAAGCAAAACTTCACACCTATTATCAACCACGTTCAAAGGTTAACTTATCCTAAAAAAGTAAGAAAAACCAGCACGCAGGTTAGATAAAAGTTAAAGTTTAGCCATCCTACCAAGTGCAAGTGACGGTTCTACCCGCACAATCACGAAGAAGGAAGCGAAACTTTAACCCACTATCAACAACGTTCAAAGGTTCTTATTCTGAACACTTGGAAAATTGCTAATTTAAACTAAGTATGCAAGTCATAAGTTTATAAAGCAAGGAACCCAAAGAAGGAAATAACAGTCTTATACGCAAAAAGATTAATATTTCAATGATGTATTACAACAGTGGCCGGGTAACTACCCGCCTAAAAGAAATCTATACAAAGCTAAGTCTATCCTAGCGGTGGGAAGAGATCTTCAAGACCAGGCTTCAGGGCCACCTCCGCTTGGACCAGCACCGTCTGAGCGTGGCTGCCCAAGGAAAGCCTTAAGGATGTTTAGCCCATCATCAGCAGCAGCAGCCTCATTCACCTTCTCCACCACTGGATGCGGGAAGGCAGCGTACTGGTTCACAGCTTGGTCATAAGCAGCTTCAGTATTAACATTGAATAAAGGGAAGTTGGAGGGCGGAAAGCCTCTCTCAGCGAACCCTAGACCAAGCAGGAAGCCAGTCTTCTCCCCATCCTCATGAGAAGCGTTGAGGGCTGCGCTCATCGCATCGTCATAAGAGGTCTCTGAAAGGACCCGACGCGCAACCTACAAAAGAATACAAGTTAGAACATTTTTTAATTACGAGCGGAAAGCGTAAAGAAAAAGATAAAGATACCTGAGGCAACGCTTCTCGAAGCAGCCATTGGAGGGTAGCTTGACTTTCTTTGTAAGCACGTTCGGCTCCGTTTTTATCAAGGTTGGCAAGTTGAACTTCCTTGGCGGCAGCCTCTTCGACGCTTTTGAGTTTCCTTTCAGTGCGGTCAAGCACCCCCCTCTGGTCAAGGATCTCCTGCAGCTTCTTGGCATCTTCCATTGCCAAGGCTTCATGAGCATGCTGAAGAGCCTTTAATTTGCATTTAAGCTGCTCATTCTCTTCGCGAAGCGGCTCAACAACAGCTTCAGCCTTGGTAGCCCTCTCAGTTGAGTTTCGCGCAGTCTCCTTGGCCAGCCGAAGCTGTTCATTCACAGCTTGGGCAGCCTTGGAGCGGGCCTCGAGTCGCGCCTGGACTTCAACCTCGAGGGCCTTGAATGCCTTCTCCTTTTCGGCTGCGGCAGCGGCCAACTGCCGGTTCTCCTCCCGAAGAGCCCGCGCTTCAGATACATCTTTGGCGCGAGCTGCTTTTAACTTGTCGTTCTCACGACAAAGCAGCTCGACGCGGGGCTGCGTCCGGGCCTGGAGAACCCGAAGCTCATTGGTTAGCCTACCCTCTTGGTAGCTAGCCATGGCTTCCCCCAACGCACCATGAGGAGCAGCGTGGCGAGCCCAGTCCACGCACTCCACAGGGGTACGAAGGGTTGTTCCTCGGCGTATGTTCCATCTTGGAACATACACTTCATTGGAATCCGACACTGCAAAAGAAACAAAGGCAGTTAGGAAAAGATGATAAAAATATATAAGGGAAAAAGAACCCTACGTACCTGTAGGGTCAATAACAGGCCGATAGCCGCCAAACCCATCACCTGAACCTAAAGGAAATCCATCCAGCAGGTCAGGCAGACGGGAAGGTGGCATAGATCGGCGGGAAGCTTGGCGCATACCTGATGGTTCGGCCGTCGGTGCCGGTGGCGCAGGTATAGTGGCAGCCGCTGTGGTAGCCATGTTTGGCGCCACCTCCTCAGCAACAGTAACCGCCGGCTCCGTGAAAGATGCTGTAAAAATTGCACTCACGGCCGGCGGAGACACCTTCTCAGCTGGAACAGCCTCAGGAAGGCTGGAACCAGCGGAAGCAGGCGTAGACGCCTGGGTCGACGCCTCGGGAAGGCTGACCGAGCCTACCGTCATTGGCGGGGGAATACTTGCTCCAATTCCACCCTGGAATGCGTCAACATCCACACCTGCACAAGCAAAAGTGTTAGAAAAATTTATTTGAAACAACAAATCTAGACAAAAATTATGGGGGTACTCACGGGGTTTCTTGAGCTTGAACGCACGGACGAGCGGGGGCGAACCCGATGGAGCCGGCCTCTTGACACCGGTAACCGTCGTCGTCGCTGCCTCCCCGGAGGTAACACCTGCAGCCTCCGGAGCGGTGGTCTCCTCACCACCGGGCTTCCCCGCCACCTCTGCATTATCTGACTCCGAGTCAGATAGGACTACCGGGTCGGCCG
Source organism: Bidens hawaiensis (assembly GCF_021521415.1). NCBI lineage: Eukaryota > Viridiplantae > Streptophyta > Magnoliopsida > Asterales > Asteraceae > Bidens > Bidens hawaiensis. The sequence continues at coordinate 143,495 of NW_027491634.1, forward strand.
TAGAGGCCACCTTCTCCTTGCCCTTCCCGACGGCAGCCTTTTTCTTCCGCACCAGTGGAGGACCTTCTGCGGATTCCTCAGAAGAAGAAATGTCATGAACTCCAGCAGCAGGCACAGCATTGAGAGGTTCAGGGTAGAAGATAGGCTTACCTGGCCGTCGGAGGCTCAGGATCTCTTGGCCTGGCGGGTAAACCTCCACGAACCGACCCGCGGTCTGCTCTAAGATGGGCAACTCGTTCTCGTCCAGAGCACGAGTACCCATCCGCGCGGGACCATCTTCCTCCCGCGGGTTCAGGAGCGACTGAAGATCGTTCCCCTCTGAAATCAACAAGAAAGTTAGTAAAAATCGAAGTCAGCAAAATGAAACAAGACGTACCATAAGGGACAGAGTTCGAACCATATTCAAGGACGATCGGAACCTTATCCGCATTCGCCGCCTTCCACACCCGGCTCATCCCCAACATCACCATCGCCGACTCCGGAAAACGGAAAACCGGGGACTGGACCCGGGAAATCTTCGAGAACCATTCCGCCTCCTCGTAGTTGAGGGCGGGAAGGTTCGGAAGCGCCTGGCCATTCTTGAACTTCATGGCGATGGGGATGGCGCGAGCGGATATGAAGAAGAACTCTCTTCTCCATGAGCGAAGACTCCGCTCGGTGGTACAAATCTTTAAACCCTTGATACGGGTTGTAAGAGTGTACCACCCTTGGATGCACCTCCATGTATAGAAGGTCATCAGGCGATCAACGAGGGGCTCAAGGCCCAGTATCCGGCACACCCACTCAAAGTGCCGGACCTTGGCAATAGCCATGGGGTGCACCTCTGTCAGGTGCACACCGTGCCTCTCTAGGACACGGTACACAAACTTTGTCAACGGAAACCTAAGGTTCCCGTAGACAAAGAATGCAGCATAAACCCCGATCTTGCCACTAGGGGCATCGTACACAGTATGGTGGGGTTCAGGAAACTCAGGCTCGAGAGACTCGAGCATGAACTTCCTGATGATATACTGGGACAGATCGACAGGAAGAGAGCACTGGCATTCGCCAGCAGTTTTCTGGTCATCAGCATCATGAGAAGACATGGTGGAAGAAAGACGAAAAGAGATTTCAAGGTAATGCTTTACTGAACAGAAAAATTTGCCGGAAATTACTTGAGAAGAAGAGATGAAAGTGGAAAGTGTGAATTGCAAATAACCCTCTCCCCCTTTATATAGTAATCGCAATTAATGCGGTGAATTTAATGCGGAGGAGAGAGGAATCAAATGTGCAATGAAACTATGACACGTGGCAAAAAGCAAGCTGGCAACAGCTGTTGAAAGGACGTGTGCCAGTAATTTCGCGGCCACGCGCCCGAAAAATCGCTCCCACGCGCCTGAAAAAGCGACTGGAATGACCATGTTCTGTCACGTCACCATAACTTCCTGCACGTCCTGACACAGTCAGAAGAAACCGTCGCACGACGTTTCAGAGGTTTATCTTTTCACCAACTCTTCGATTTTCAAAATTCAAAATTCGAAAGTATTAAAAAAGTAAGCGGGAAAATACCCCTTACCCCTTGGCAAGCAAGTAACCGTAAGACGGATGCGGGTACAGTGTAAAGGCAAAACCCTTCACATACCTAGCACCCGCAGGGAATTGAAGCCAAATAAACCTTGGCAAACAAGTAACCGTAAGCCGGCTGCGGGTACAGTGTAAAGGCAAAACCCTTCACATACCTAGCACCTGCAGGGAATTGAAGCCAAGAACCTTGGTGAACAAGTAACCGTAAGACGGATGCGGGTACAGTGTTAAGGCAAAACCCTTCACATACCTAGCACCCGCAGGGAATTGACGCCAGGAATACCTTGAGTAAAGTAACCGTAAGACGAGCGCAGGTACAGTGTTAAGGCAAAACCCTTCACATACCTAGCGCTCCGCTGGGAATTGAAACCAAGAAGGATCTTCTGGGCAATGCTTGCGGAAACGGAAATAGCATCCCCGCATAGCGGGAACATCGAGAACTACGTTGTTTGAAGCTCCAGGATGGAATTGGTGGTCTTAACATAATTGATCACTATGTTCAAAACTACCAAAACCTCATGGAAAATACATACAACTGGGACTCAATGCTCCTGACTTGCGAGGAGGTTACAGACCTACCCGCATCATACCCAAAGACCAAGCAGGAAACTCGGGCATTTCTGCAAGTGACAAGGACTTCCGCGGAAAGAATCCCCATGGAAAACCTTACAAAACCCTTTTCAAAACCCTTTACTCAAGTCCAAAACTTCACCTCACTTCATTAAACACTCATGAGAAGAACATTGGACTGGGGGGACTTGAAGAGGTAGGTCCCAGCAGAGCCCAGTTGGACCCGCAAGACTCACCTTAAACAGGGACGTCTGCGCAGAGACCAACTGGATCCGCAGGACCAACCATGCTCAGAGACGTGACGTCCTTACGCGCAGTACGCAAGCTGGTCCCGCAGGAAATGCCTCCCAATGGTGAAGGACTCCGCCTGTCCCCGCAGCCTCGGATACAAGCCATTAGGGAAGGCCACCCGCGCAGCATGGCTACACGCACAAGGCACTTAGCTCTCAATAGTTCAGTGTCACCTGAAGGAATGAGCCAAGCCGGGAGCAATCCCGCACAGAGGCGGGAGGGGGAATACTCCCGCCCAAGTAAGCTAGTCCGTATACTGAAGGATCTTTTACTGTACCTGACGAGGTATGGGCAAAAGATCTGATCAGAGATGCGACAGCTCACTGACAGCAGCATGGCAGACAGCACGCCACAGCACTGTGACCAATAGCCGCCGCCTACCCACCAACTCCTGCCATACCACGTGCCTAGCCTGTAGTTGGCAGAAGAGGAAGAGTGCACGACACGCCTGCTCTGTGTCAGCCGCTACCTATCCACCACTCACAGGCAGGGCACGTGCATAGGTTACAGTTGGTAGCGTGTTGGGCCGGCTAAACCCCTTGGAAACCTACCTTCGGCTATAAATACCACAAATGGTATGATCATCTCATCTTATCATATCTTATTACATTATCATCATAATATACCTGATATCTGCTCTAGCAATCTCTTAATATACTTTTATATTTAAAGAGCAATCTAGTCTGATTCTCACGCCGGAGGGTGGTCACAAGGAGGAACCCCCCCCTTCTCAGTGACGAGCTCACGGTGTCTGTTTTGCAGGTTATCAGAAGAACCATCTTCCAGGGGTCTAACCCCTCGTGGGAAACATCTCTCCAACCCCCAGGTTACCAGTAACCTGCCCGGGGTCCGGTTAGTGTTTCTTCAGATCCGATCTATCCATACCTATAGTTATCCACTTATCCCTAAATATCTAGCCAAAAGACAATATTCATATATTTAAAAAAATATAATATATGTTGTGTGAGTTAGGCAGAGACAGACAACATGGTAGGCGGCAAATGCATATGAAAATAGTCAAATGCCAGAACAGAACATAAAGAGTAAAATGTAAACGATGTGCTGCGGATGCGTGGGATCTACGGTGGGGTGCGTTGCACCCAAACAAAACGTGAGTAGGCAGCTGTCATCCAACCATGTGATGACGTCATCTCAAACGCAACTGTTTCCGCGTCGTGATCGTCTCTATGTTATGTACAACAGCTTTCATACCCCTTTCGTTGACCCTACGCATATCCATATTAAATTATAATAATTATAATTAAACAGCATGTTCGTACATGCTTACTTCTTACGATAACATTAAAATAGCAACAATAAGTTAAAATAAGGTAGAATTAGATGTGTAAATGGGTTGTGTTTGTCGGTTGGTATGTGCTAACTTGGCACGATAAAAAATCATGTTAGACACGTGAACTCGAAAACAACATGTTAGACATGAAAGTTTTTAAATTTGTAGTTTCTTTTTACGCGTATTGATCCTTAAAGATATATATTTTTTACTACAAAGAATAAAAGTTTGTGTCAGATGTTTATATCTTTTTAAATAAATATACATCTAAAATAATCCAATTACTATAGATATGCATGTAAGCTGAGAACAAGTTATGCTGCAACCCCATTTCAAATGACAAATCTGATCCTACTGAAAAAAAGTTACAATTGTTTGACATTATTTAAATATACTTACACTAATTTTAACATATGATACCCAGCCGATTAAACTATTACGTAAAATACATTTAAAGAAAAGGGGAGTCATACCATATTAATTCAAGCTACTAAGTTTAAATCTATTTTTAATCCAATTAAGCAAAGCAAATGAAGGCCATATGTTTGTGGTTTTCAATCGGCCAAATAATCGCGTAAGTATGGACATGCTTAGACTTTGGCTGGCATTTAGGCTTCGATGCACCACCCAAAGTGGGGATAAGGTATGATTTGTCGAGAGGAGAACACAAGGCCACTCCAAGAGCATAGCCAAAGCACTTGTGGCAATCAGGAAATTACAACAAAAGATGTGGTCTACATATCGAATAATTGAAAGGGCATTTAGAAGTAGAAACAAATGAACAATCACACGTTTTTCGATGAGATTTCCGAATATCAAAATCTAATGTTGCATCATTCGTAACACTAAAATTTAGTGGAACTCAAATAAACGTAATATATGTCTATCCATCTACAAGAGTTGCCTTGATCCGAGTAATGAAAGTCACCAATCTTTAGTTATATTAGCGAGCTTTGCTTGTTTATGTCTATTTTTCTAATAAATAAATAAAAATTTGATTGAAATATGTACGGATAATTCATTGAACGTGGGATATGTTATTGGTACACCTTTTGGTTATCCACACACCCTACATGCGATCGTATATGGGCTATACGATCGTATGAAACCCAGTTGAAAGTGGGTGTGTATAAGTCAAAGGATGTGTGGATAACCAGAGCCTTTCAATAAACCTTTAAATTGTTACTTTGACTTTTTATTTTATCAGTTTTGACTTTGACTTTTTTATTTTATCAGTTTTGACCTTTGAGTATGGTGTTAGCTATAAACAAAGTTGTCTGTGTTTTCTAGAAAAAAAAAAGAATGGATGAAAAAACTAGTAAAGTACAAAACGAAAATATGAAGTGATACATGCCTTTTTCATTCATCATTCATAAAGGATATGATCTTCCTACACCATTCTCTTATGTTTATACGGTTCGTATAGGCCTGTACGGCCGTATAGGCTACACATTACTGATATGGGGACAAAAAAAAACAGCTTTTTTCAACCTATATGACCGTATAGACCTATACGAGCCGTATATGTATTAAATGGCTCGTATTGTTATCTGACACACCATAAAACCTATACGGTCGTATAGGTTGAAAAAAGCTGTTTTGTTTGTTCCCCTGTCAGTTTTGCATAGCCTATACGACCGTATAGGCCCATCGAGTTTGTGCACTATTGTGTTTTCAATATGTTTTTATGTGCAATATTATGAATTTTATGTATGTGAACCATGTGTTAAAAACTTGATGTATTTTGGGATAAACTATTTACTTTTATGCATGTAGACCATGTGTTTGAAGCATGATGTATTTTGGGATGCACTTTTATTTTTATGTATGTGGACTAGATGTTTATCAGTATGTTTTGGCCAAATGTTTTCTTGTTTGCTTAATCATTAATTGGTTATTGTGTATAAACTATTATAAAATGTAACATAATATAATTTTAAACGAATGTTCTCGGGGTACAACTACAAATTATTTAGCCGAGTATATTATGTAAATGCTAATAGATAAGTTATTCTATTCTAAAACATCATATTTAGCCAATTATGTTATGTACTTATAATACATTAAAATGTAAGATATTAACGTATTAATATTTAAAATTGTGTCCAAAAAATTGTCTATACGGCCGTATAACCCTATACGGCCATATTAACGTATTAATATTTAAATTTTTTCAAAAAATTGTCTATACAACCGTATAGCTCTATACGCCCCATATAGATCTATACGGCCCATATAAGGCTATACGAGGCACTACAAACAATGAACGACAAGCTCCGACACAAACTGGCATGATTCAGGTGCTATACGACCGTATAGTCCAATACGAGCCGTATAGAAAAAAACGAATTTTTTGTAATTATAGGTGGTTTAGAGAAACACTTTGTATTTCTAGGTGGTTTGCTAACTTTTTTGTAAAAAGTGGATAACTCACAAGGGGGGCCTACGAGTTTTAACAACTTCTTTAAACTCGCAAGGGGGGCCTGCGAGTTTTAAAAAAACCTGCCGCATATTTATAGTCGCAAGGGTTGGTAGCTATTTTTGATACATCAAATCTCAATAAGAGGATCTCCATTTTTATTCTCCTTTTTGATACACCATATTATTGTTAAACATATATCGCATGGGTAGTAGTGGCGGACCTAGAAAACTATTTCAGGGTTAGCTTAAAAAAAATTTTAACCGTACATTAAGACAAAAAAAAATTCCTGCAATTTCGCGTTTACGGGGCACGATTAAGCGTTTCGCGCGTAGCGGAGCCCGGTAACGCGTTTTGCTCGTGCAAGTGTCTCATTACGCGTTTGGCATGTCCCGGGCTCGGCTTCGTGTTGCAAGCGTACCGGAGCCCGGTTAACCCATTTGCAATGGCGGATTAAAACACGTTGGTTTATAATGGGTCGCATCAAAATAACCTAAACTTGTTTGCTTAATGATATTGTAAAAATTATTCAAACTTATTAACCTACTAATACAATGATTTTATTGATGTCTTTCGATTAGGTCAAACACATATTGTTAATGAGTAGTTTTAAAGTTTACTTAACTAAAATATTGATAATCACAATATTTAATTAAATAAGAAAATAAAAGAGTCGCACATGTTTGAACTTGAAGTTGGAATATTTAAACTTGGTGATAACCAATGTCATCGTTTTCTTTTCTTTGACGTTTAAAAAAGTTGCTAATAAGAGCCTGTTTACTCACCTTCAAAGTTTCCTAAACAAAAATTGAACCAAAAACTTAATATCATTTCCAATTTACACATAAAACTAAAGGGCTAAATCCCTTATTAATTCCAACTAAACATAACCCTAAATACCTAATTAATTCCAATTTAAACATAAACCCTAAATCCCAAATTAATTCCAATTTAAACATAACTCTAACTCCATAAATACAAGAAATCTTACTGGAAAGAATGAGAGGCCGGAGGTGGAGTGGCCGAGTGAACTGGTGGTGGCTGTAGATGGAGGTGGCTGGTGGCGGACTGACGGTAGGTGACTGGAGGTGGAGGTGTCGTGGTGGTGGCTGGTTGCAGTGTCGTTAGCAGAGTACCAGGTCTGAGGTCTGTTCTTTTTTTTATTGTATTATTTGGGTTATTGGGTTTTTTGGTTTGGGCTTTATAATTTAAGTGGGTTTTTGTTGGGTTTAAGTAGGGCTGTCACTTTTATCCGAACCCCGAAACCCAACCCGAAAAAACATGTACCCGAACCCAAACTAACCCGACCCGAAAAACTCGATCCCGAGAAAAGACTAACCCGAACCCGAACCGAAGTAATTCGGGTTGGTTCTCGGGTTTGATTTATAAGTTTCGGGTCAACCCGAAAAACCCGAATAAACTTTTAGTTTTGAAATTAAATATATTTTTAGGTATAATAGGCTTAGTATTAGTCACTAAAGTTATCAAAATCTTATCCTAATCGACTGCTGTCATTTCAACTATTATAGATCGATTGTTTATTGTTAACTTATGTTTTCCACTTATTACTAATAGCAACCGTAATTGAACAACTAAATCACGTCTGATTGAAGACGATTATGTTTCGAGTTAGTTACTTAATTTTACTCTTCTTTTGAATTGTTTTATGATTTTATCAACTTATGTTGGTTTATTATTTGATCATTTGCGTTACGAGCAAAAAAGAATATGTTGTTTTAATTTTAGTAATGAAGGTTTTGAATTTTTTTTTGTTTAATGTTTCATTATCTAGGATACTCGAAACCTGGTTAACCCAACCCGAAAAAACCCGAACCCAAATTAGCCGAACCCGAAGAACCCGTGAGAGATTTGGGTTGGTTTCGGGTTAAGATTTAAAACTTTGAAACCCGAAGAACCCGACCCGAAAAACCTGAAACCCGAAAAACAAACCCGAAGAACACCTGTAGGTTTAAGTATTAAATTGGTTGGATTAAAACACATAGGGGTAACGTTATTTTTTGTTCACGGGTAACGAAACACGAAAACCGACCAATTTTATTTTTTTACACTACCGGTAAAACGTTGAGGGGTAGCGGAGGCTACCCTCCTCATAAGCTATATCCGCCACTGGTGAGTAGGCAGAGAATAAAAATGGAGATCCTCTTATTGAGATTTGATGTATCAAAAATCGCTACCCATTCTTGCGACTTTAAAATATGCGTTAGGTTTTTTTAAACTCGCAGGCCCCCCTTGCGAGTTATCCATTTTTATAAAAAGTTTAGCAAGCCACCTAGAAATACAAAATATTTCTCTAAACCACCTATAATTACCAAAAATTCGAAAAAAACTGGTGTGTGAAGAGTTTAGGTGGTGTCAAGTATGGGAGGATCCTATGTCTTCATAAATCACAAGTGACAAGCATGTATTATAGATGAAATACAATTAGCAATATAAGAATGAAACATAATTGACATATAACTCTACTACTAATATAACATGATAAAACATAGATAGTTATAAACATAAAAATATTTCCTTTTGATAAACATGTCCAACAACTCAAAATATATTGGGGATTTGAAACCAAAAACCCATATCATGGATTCATGTCATCATATAGAAAACACAAAACGTTAAAATGTCACGGCCGAAAAACGAGCTCTCGTCTATAAGTGATCAATAGCTCGAAATCAGAAAGCGGTACCTCTATGCGAAACCAATGTTACCTAAAACTCTTTCATACATAATAGCTAGTAACCACAATGTAGTAACATTGGCCAAGGATGGTTAAAAGTGCTCGGCTTTGCGAGCTTGAACCACGAATCAAAAAATTTGTCGTCAAGATAATAATAAGCCCCAGCACATTTCTGCTCTTTGTCCTTTGTTGAATCAAGCTTGTTGATTCTCGGTCGATAATTAGTCGGGTCCCGCCTAAATGTAATGTTGAGATGCTGTAACAAACATTAAAAAAAACACACATTTTAAACCTGGTCAACAAATAGTTGTAGTTTTTAGATTAATAATAGTGACAATGTGAAACTTACTGATAAGAAGAGATTCATCCCGGTTAATAAAGATTGAGGTGAATTTGCGACACAATTGATAGACGGTGTCCCTTCATAAACAATCACCCGATCTGCTAAATAAGTTGCCATTATGAAGTCATGTTCAACCACAAATGCAGTCTTTTTAGCGTGTAGTATAAATCTTTTTATAACTTTAAACGCCACTATGCGTTATTCTGAATCAAGATATGCACTCGGTTCATCAATCAGGTATATATCAGCAGGCTACAATCAAAACACAAGAAGATTTAGAAATCAAAATAATGGTTGGTTACTAACAAAATGAGAAAATTTTCACAAATGGTCCCTATCGTTTAACCATATTGCAAGTTTGGTCCCCTAGATTTTAAAAATTACAAACTTAGTCCTAACACTTGTCAAAGAATTGTACATTTAGTCCCCAATGTTAATCTCAATTAATTTTAACAGAAAAGTAATATCACGTGACATTACTTTTCCATTAAAGACTAAAGTAGATTAACGGTGGAGACTACACATTCAACTCTCAGCACAAATGTTTGATTTAAGATTGCAACTTTTAAGAAAATGAGGAGACATTTCACAAATGGCCCCTATCATTTGACCATATTGCAAGTTTGGTCCCTAGATTTTAAAAATTACAAACTTAGTCCTAGCACTTGTCAGAGAGTTGCACGTTTAGTCCTCAATGTTAATCTCAGTTAATTTTTATTAGAAAAGTAATGTCACGCATTAAAAGACTAAAGGAGATTAACGGTGGAGACTAAACATTCAACTCTCAACACAAATGTTTGGACTAAGACTGCAACAAAACTGAAAAACATAGAAATAATAACTACCTTGCCAAGACACAAGCACAATGCAACTCTTTGCAATTCTCCTCCAGAAAGATTAGGAACCTTTTGATCCATTAACTGCTCTATTTGAAGAGGCTTTATAACATCAGAAACAAACTGAGGCTGCATATATGAATTAGGGATGTATTTTTTTAGGCATTCCTTGACTGATTTTTTATATGTGGGTTCGATTTTTTGACATTTGTAAGAGACATTAAACTCGGGTATCTCTATCTCCTAACCTTCCATAGTATCGGGCTTCTCTTTACCAGCCTACAAATAAGATGAATATGAATAAGGTGCCAAAAATTAATATAATGTATGTTCTTTAATATATGAATGTGTTGACTCGCGTTATGTTTCATCTTTACCTGACGAAATTTGTAAAATATACGAAACGTTAATAGTAAAAAGACAGCGGGTCATATGGTTATAAAGTCACCAACAAAACTACACACACGTACATAGTTACGCATGTTATACCAAAACACATCTACATTTTTAAAGCCATTTTTTTTTGTTAAAAATGTATAGCAAAACTATACTCAACCCAACCCATTTTGAGCGCTTTCGAAATCCGCCCATATTGCCAACTCTCATAACAATATTCAATGAATAATGTCTCACCAGCATTTTAATAAACGTTGTCTTCCCGGTTCCATTTTCACCAAGCATTACTATAATCTGAGAATCGGTGAACTCACCCTCAACCACATTAAGTTTAAAACCGCCTTTCGTTATAGACATACTGGGATATTTATAACGAGCATATGCTATAATTTCTTCAGCATTATCCTGTGGTGTCTCAGCCACCTATTTCCCCATACATACGCAAAAAATAAATAAATAAAAACTTAGTTCAAACAAAATCATTGATATTGCAAGTAAACAAAGCGATTCGTCACGAAATAAATAAAAATGTAAAAATGTTACCTTAAACGTAAGTGATTCGTCACGAAAACGAAGGTTTTCTATAGGCACATAACCTTGCAAAAAGATATTAATTCCTTCTCTAACAGAAAAGGGTAGTGTCACTAATAGATTAGAATTGTATATAGATTATATTTGTATTATTAATGAGATAATCCTATCTCATTAATAATATTTCTATCATGTATCATCCTTAAGATCCTATCATGGTATCATCCTTAAGATCCTAACCCGCCATCCTCCCCTCGCCGGCCTGCTTCTTCCTACACCAGTCTTCTTCTCCTTCTCTCAGCAACTAACGATGGCCACGCAGATCCACCCAGTCATCACCGTCACAAATATATGGAATTTTATTCCGATAACCCTCGACAATGCCAGCGCTCAATACATTACGTGGTCAGAGCTTTTCCGAATTCATTGTACCGCATACCAGGTAGCACACCACCTTCAGCCACGAGTTACATTATCTTCTTCCACATCGACCCCGGCTTCATCCGACAAAGTCCAGTCCCAAACTGAAGAAGATTGGAACCGTATCGACGCCATTGTTTTACAATGGATATACGGTACCATATCCATCGATCTTATTCAAACCGTAATGAAGAAAAATACCACTGCCTATGACGCCTGGACCGCGTTAGAGAATTTGTTCCAGGATAATAAGAGCGCTCAGGCTTTGCACCTTCAATCTAAACTCAACAATACGTGTCTGGAATCATTCAAAGACATGGCATCGTATTGTCAAGAAGTGAAGATTTTGGCTGATCAGCTTTCAAATGTGGATGTTCCACTCTCACAGACTCAATTGGTGCTTCAGGTTCTTGGGGGTCTCACCGATCAATATCGCACCATAGCCACCGTCATCCGCTCCACCAACCCTCTACCAGACTTTAATGGCACCCGCTCGTATTGCAGCTCGTGCGTTTCATGCCGCACAAACTACAGGTGCCGCCCTGCAGGCCTCGGCCAAAGCGGATACAACAACAGACAACCCACCAAATTCCCGGACCGATTACTCTACTGACCGGACTTCCTCTGCCGATAGGGGCCGAGGACGGAACCGCGAGCGCGGTCGTGGTCGGGGACGCAACAATTATGGACGGGGCCGAGGGGAACATCATATCAGCAATACACTCCATGGGGTCCTTTGCTTGCATTTCAACCGGGTGCTTCGCAACAAGCTTGGCAACAGTGGCCAGTTATGCCACCATGCCCGTACCCAACGGCTGCTAAAACACCGACACAGCCGTCTCAAGGCATCTTAGGACCAAGACCAGCACAAGCATACCCGATGGGGTACGTTCCCACCGACATTGACCAGGCTTTTTAAACAATGTCACTCTATCCGCCCGAGCAGCCATGGTATATGGATACTGGTGCAACCAACCACATGACCAATAATCAAGGTAATTTCTCCTCTTTTTTTAATACCGGCATCTCACATAATATAATTGTTGGCGACGGTAAAATCATTCCAGTGACCGGATAAGGCAACCAAACACTTAAACCACCCTACCCACCCCTAAAATTAAATAACGTGCTTATGGCACCGAACATTATCAAAAACTTACTTTCCGTCCGCCGCCTAACTACCGACAACCAAATTTCAATCAAATTTGACCCTTTTGGTTTTCTTGTGAAGGATCTCAAGACCAAGGCACGTATCCTCCGCAGCAATAGCACTGGGGACCTATATCCGCTCACGCCCGAGATTCTCTCCAAGATTCTCTCACCATCCACCTTTGCTGCTTTATCCCAAGACGTGTGGCATCAACGCCTGGGCCACCCGCCTCCCGATTTATTAAAGTTTTTAAATAAGTCAAATTTTATTAATTGTAATAGATTTCTTTCTCAAGTTTGTGAACCATGTGTTTTTGGCAAAAGTATTAGACTACCGTTTATTGATTCTAATAACTTCACTTGTATGCCTTTTAATCTATTACATAGTGACTTATGGATATCGCCTATTGTTAGCACGGGTGGTCACCGATATTACATCCTATTTATCGATGACCACACGAATTTTTTATGGACATACCCTCTTTCACATAAATCTCAAGTGTTTTCGGGTTTTAAACAATTTTACACTCTCATCGAAACTCAATTTGAACGAAAAATCAAACAGTTTCAATGTGACAACGGAAGGGAATATTCAAATACCTCCTTCTAAACCTTTTGTCACCAAACCGGAATGCAATTTCGTTTCTCGTGTCCTCACACATCCTCCCAAAATGGAAAAGCGGAATGCACCATTCGCTCCATTAACAACATCGTTCGCACTCTCCTAGCCCAAGCCAACCTACCCAACACTTTCTGGCACCATGCTTTGGAAGTGGCAACTTACCTCCTCAACATTTTACCCAACAAAACCCTTAAATCTAAAACCCCGACACACCTTCTTTACAATCGTTCACCTACATATGACCACCTACGCGTGTTCGGTTGTTTGTGCTATCCTTTACTCCCACACACAACAATTCACAAATTGGAACATCGTTCCATGCCGTGTGTTTTCCTTGGCTATCCAAATCAACACCAAGGGTATAAGTGTCTTGACCTTAAAAATCACAAAATTATCATTTGTCGGCACGTTCGGTTCGACGAATCCTCATTCCCTTTCAAAACCATAAACAAACCGAACTTACAAGATTATCGTTTCTTGACAGAAGGTCTTCACCCTTATCTTTGGCCTAACATCTCTAATCCCACACAACCCCTACATAATACGGCCCAAAACACACCATCACCTACGACCCCAACACCACAGCCCAGTACACCTTCTACCCACATTCCCAGCTCACTACCCTTTGTCTATTCCCGCCGGCCCAAAGACCAACCCCCTCCACGACCTGTCTTGCCTCCTACTCCAAATGTCCCACCTATTACCTCTTCGGCCACTCCACCAACTCACATAAACACATCCGATCCGGCCCACATTACTCAAAATACAAATACCCGTACTATCCGTACCCGCTCAATGGACGGAATCACCAAACCCAAACAAGCCTTTAATCTAAACTCGACATCAATCGTCCCTATACCCCGTAACCCATCGATCGCCTTGTCCACCCCAGAATGGCGCCAAGCAATGAAAATTGAGTTTGATGCCCTTATTAAAAATGGGACGTGGGAATTGATCCCCCGTCAACCGGAAATGAATGTTATACGAAGTATGTGGATTTTCCGCCATAAGTTTAGATCTGACGGTACTCTGGAACGGTATAAAGCTAGGTTGGTTTGTGATGGTCGAAACCAACAGTTGGGAGTTGATTGTGGGGAAACGTTCAGTCCAGTGGTTAAACCAGCAACAATACGCACCGTGTTATCTTTGGCTTTAACACAATCTTGGCCAGTTCATCAGTTAGAAGTGACGAATGCCTTTTTACATGGTCATCTGAATGAAACTGTATACATGTATCAACCTATGGGGATCAGACATCGGGATCATCCATACCACATATGCCGACTGAGAAAATCGTTATACGGACTCAAACAAGCACCCAGGGCGTGGTACCAACGGTTCACGGATTTTGTTACAACTTTGGGATTTTGTCAAAGTCGTTGTGACAACTCTTTATTCATCTTCAAACACGGCAACACCATGGCATATTTATTAATTTATGTCGACGACATTATCCTCACCACATCGTCTGATAATCTTCGTCAGAACCTCATGGACAAGCTTGCTTCGGAGTTTTCCATGAAGGACCTCGGCCCCCTCAGTTTCTTCTTGGGGATATCGGTAAAACGAAGCGGAAACCGAATGTTTCTATCTCAATGTAATTATGTCACCGACATTCTTACTAGAGCAGGCATGTCTTCTTGCAAGTCTGTTCCTACGCCAGTCGAGACTAAATCTAAACTAAGCTCTGAAGCCGGTACACCGTTTGCAGATCCAACGTTATACAGAAGTCTTGCAGGGGCGCTACAGTACTTAAACATTTACTCGCCCAGACATCTCGTATGCGGTTCAGCAGGTCTGCATGCATATGCACGCACCTCATCTCTCCCACTGGAACGCTCTGCTTCGCATTCTCCGATACTTACGAGGCACTCAGCATCTCGACCTCGCCCTCGGCCATTCAGGTAATCAGCAGCTTCGGGCATACACGGACGCCGATTGGGCGGGCTGTCCGGATACCCGTAGATCTACATCCGGGTTTTGCGTCTACTTTGGCGACAATCTTCTCTTGTGGTCGTCAAAACGTCAGACAACTGTGTCACGTTCAAGTGCCGAGGCCGAGCACCGAGGTGTCGCCAACGTGGTTGCTGAAATTTGTTGTCTACGAAATCTGTTGCTTGAACTTTAACGACCGTTATCTTCAGCATCTTTGGTCTATTGCGACAACATCAGTGCAATTTACTTATCTGGTAACCCCGTACAACATCAAAGAACAAAACACATCGAACTCGACATTCATTTTGTGCGGGAACAAGTGCAACGAGGGAAGGTTCGAATTCTACATGTCCCTACGCGATATCAGATCGCGGATATTTTCACCAAAGGGCTACCAAAGATTTTATTTGAAGATTTCAGATCTAGTCTCAGCATCCGAGAGCCTCCCGCTTCGACTGCGGGGGTGTAATAGATTAGAATTGTATTATTAATGAGATAATCTTATCTCAAAATATGTTTATCTCTTTGTATACGTTGGCCTATTAAAGGGGCTGAGATTAATGGAATCACCAAGCATTCAATAATATCTCTATCAGTCACAACACCATATGCACTGGGCTTCCCGTAGAGGCAGCAAATGCTGTCTGATAGATAATCGAGCACGCTTAAATCGTGTTCCACAACAATCACATAGCTGAAATAGTCATAAAATAGAGACAGTTTAAATTTAAATTAATATCTTATAAATGGGTCGATTCAAGTTGTGTTCTGTCTTGCAAACTGAAAACTTTTGACTAAAAGCAGAGTGTGTCACCCAAAGTTTGAATAAATAGTGAAACCAGTTATTTTAGCCCAAATGGATAATAATCAACTAACCATTAACTTGTCATACGATTTAGGCCCAAATTCATTATTTTGGGCTGATTTTTTTAGAGCCCAAAATATTCAAGCCCAAATGGTAAAACCAAAAAAAACAAACCGAATGGTTTTTAAAAACTCAAAAACTGAATTTCCGATTTTTGGTATCGTTTTAGCCGAAAATCAACCCATGCACGCACCTACGGTGTTACTTATTGTGTAAAAAACTTTAAAGCAGACAAAAAAAATTGTGGGTCAATCGTAAAAATGACCTGTTTCAACATGAACCCATTTTTACCCGTTTCAACCTGAACCTGTTTTGACTTTTACCCAAACCAAAAAACCTACAGAACAATTGTAAACAAAACCTGTTCGGTCTCAGCAAGGATCTGATAACTTGAGCAGCTTTAAGTCTTTGTTAAACTTGAGGGCTCATCAAACATATAAACATCAGCATTTTGTATAGCAACAACTGCAATCGCAAACCGCTGCAGCTCTCCACCAGATAAATCTTTAACTTGTCGGTCGATAACCTGAGTCAACTCAAGGTCAACACAAAGCTCTGCTTTCACATCTCTCTGAGCATGCTGGTCAAGAACTTGTCCCACATTCTCTTGAACTGTTCTTTGAAGATGATCAACATACTGCGGTTTTATTTCTGCCTGTTTTAATAGAAGAAAACTGCTTAAATAAAAGATAACAAAAAAATGAAATTAAAAGTACTAACAAAAGCATAAATCACACGTGCTGACTAATTAAAGGTGATCTAAATGAACTCGTATACAAAAACCACCTATACTCGTTATGATCAACCAAAAAAGTAACAATAAGTACCCTTAGATTGTCTTCAACCATACGTGCAAAGTAGTGTTGCAACTCGGATCCTCGGAAGTAAGCTAAAATTTCTTTCCAACCTGGAGGGTTCTGGAAAAATATTGAAGCAATGATTAATAATTTAATACTAAAGAAAGGTAACAACATAATCAACCGTTAATAAAAAACATTTACATTAAATCGCCCCAAATTCGGTTTCAGTTTTCCCGCCAAAATTTTGAGAGCAGTAGACTTTCCAATTCCATTTGTTCCTACCAAACCAAGAACTTGCCCGGGCTTTGGGACAGGCAACCTGTAATTTGAAGTTTCAAAAGTCAGGTTGATCAAAAAACAGTTATTGTGCAAAAGTTTAAACTCTTGTGAACATTTAGTGTGTCAAAATACAAAGTATATTATTTAAATAACAATTGATGTTTTGAAAATAATGATATAGAAGGTTTTTACACAGTAAGTTTTACCATTTTGAATAATTTTTTTTATATATTACGCATTTGACATGTTAGACCGAAAGTTTGCTTATTTAATAAGTGAACAAAAACTTTGTTCATTTAGTTAAACAAAACAACCTAAATTTGTCTCGTACGTTTATTCATGTTCGTAAATGCTCATTCTATTAATTCATTTATATTCATTCGTCGACGTTTTTTATGTTCGTTAGTTTACAAATTTTAAGTCCGTTTACATTCGTTAATGTATTTATTTAAAGCATTTTGTCCCATTACAACCTAGTCTACTTTCAATAACTTTTTATTCCCAACTCATTTGTGAACCGTTCGTTTATATTGTTAGCGAGCAAACACGAACATGCTCGTTTTCTTAACGAACAAACACGGACAAGAAAACCCCGTTTGTTTAATTGTTCGTGTTTGATCGTCTGTTCGGTTAAAGTAACACAAACGAATACGAACATGATTCATCTGTTTTCATCCATTACAAGCCTAACATAATAGTGGTTTGCTAACCTGTGTAGTTTGAAGGTATTCGCACCGTAACGATGAGTTGTTTCTTTATCCAAAGCTTTTGGTAGATTAATGATTTCAATTGCACCATATGGGCATTTCTACATACACAAAACAAAGAAATTAAAATATGTTCAAGCAATATATATTTACTGTTGGTAACAAGTAAAATTTAAATCACATGGTATACAAACCTGAACACATATGCCACACCCTATGCAAAGCTCCTCAGAGATATAAGCCATCCTGGATTCAGAAGTCACTTCAATACATTGCCTGCCTGCCATTAAAAAAAAAGAACATGAATACATCATAATATAAAGTGTTATAACATATCATAAGACACTTTAACATAAAAAAAAACATACTTAATATTTTTCAACATAATTTGCAATTCCAAGATAATCAAAAATTTTGAACTAAGTGGTTTATACAAAGAATATTTTAGGACTGGCAAACGGGTCGGGTTGAGGTCAGCGGTTAGAACAGGTCGATTCAAAAAAGGGTCAACTTGGTTGGGGTCTGGACGGTTTTAATAATAAGAAGAGTAATATTAATGTTACCAGTTTTAACAACAGGACAGTTTCTCTTGCATTCCTGCCGGCACTTGTTCGGCTTGCAGCGGTCTTCTTTGAGGATGGCGATACGATCATGACCTGCCATTGATCAAAACTTGAACTTGAGAGGATGAGGTGGTGAGTGCTTGGAACACAGAAGACGTGGTACGCACGGCTAGAAGTTACTTGCCAATTAGTACCGTCGTACCTTATTTATATCAGTTATAACTTATATGTTACTTGTCATACACGAAAGAAATCTTAGAGTTCAAATAAAAGATTAACAAAAAGGTTATAACTAATTATCTTTTATATTATTATTATTATTATTTTTATTTTGTAATTAAGTTTTAAGTTATTTTATTGGGTTAATGGAATTGAAGAGTTTATTTCAAAATTACTTGTTTTACTCAAATACGTTTATACATTCACCATCGTGAAAATAACTCTTAGATACGTAGCATGCATGAAGTTGTTGTAAATTCAACAGGTAAAGGTAACCATATATGATTTTTTATTTGAATAAATATAAAATTATGAATTTATGTGTAAAGATGGTTTTACGTAAATATTATATATTTTTTTGCAATTAGAATAAATTGGACGAATAGAAAGTTATGAGAATTGCAGGTTCACTATTTAACAATTTAATGTATTTGCTAGTAAATTTATTATTAGATGTATAAGATTAGACTATCACATAATCGTTAGACGTAAAAATTTGTATGAACTATTAAAATATAATATTGAAAAACATTAAGTTACAAAATATAGTAAAATTATATAGTATGATGGAAGTTATTGTTCGGGTAATATATGAAATTGCATTTTACAAAAATATATGAAAGTCATTATATTTGATAATATTTTGTGAAGATGCTTAAAAATTGAGGAATAACTTATGAATGTTGATTGTCTTATATGATGAAATAGCTTTTGATTTTCTATTTTGACTATTTAGTAACATAATTTAGTAAATTATAAATAATTAAAAATAGAGGTTACATCAATATTATTAGCTGGTCAATTATGGATGAAGTGACAAACGAAGAAACATATTAAAACATATTTAATTAAATAATTGTTAAAATTGATAAAAGTGTATGTGACATTCTATTTATGAATTTAAATTACCTTTTGTTGTTGTATTGCACCATTAAATAATTTTCTTGTATGGCACCTCATGGTCTACGTGTGTGGCGGTAAATGGCCACGAACGAATGCTTGTCTACACCACGTAGGCCATTGACCTCCCCGCAAACCTCAATTGAGAATGGTCTTAATGCACTTGTCTCAAATAATATGTTTTTTTTTTTGAGAAACAACGGGCGTGTAGAGTAATATGTATTATGAAGGGGTATGCACCCGCCTTAACATCGAGCGGGGCGGGTCAACCCACAAGATATGGACAAAAGGCTTGAAATCAGGATGTCATGAAGACACAAAGCCAAAACCTATGCGCGTGGCGCATATCACATATGCTCACGCATATCACATATGCTCACGCATCATATGCTCACGCATATCACATCTGCGCGTGGCGCATATCACATATGCTCACGCATATTACATATGCTTACGCATATCACATGCTCACGCATATCACATCTGCGCATGAAACATCTACGCGTGAGAATAAAGAGAAGACCTTGCGCATCCCCGGGATAGGCGCATAAAGGACAACACAACAAATGAGACAATAGTCTAATCCAAATCAGGATAAGGACAACCATGATTGTACTCATCAGACAACCTTCCAGAAGGTATCTTTTAAGGAATAAAGAATGTGCTGATGTTGACAGCTGCCAATGAAGGGTGGACAACTCAGCAAAACCCATGTGCCACCACGTGATGGCACATGGGTCAGGTAAAATACCTTGGTCAGAGAATAATCAATGAAAAAGCACCAGGTGTCCTAAGTACACGTGGCGCGAAGCAATAGGAGGAGGCCAAAAAGGCCCTAATTGGGTCTGAGCCCAATCATTGGAAACCCTAATACTATAAATACCACACCACCTCCACAGTTGGGGTCAAGCAAGAAATAGATTCTGAATCCTTTACTCATTTTCACATTCTTATCTTCTCCTGCAATATCTTATTCTCACACCGGAGGGTTATCCCAAAGAGGACCCCTCTGTCCCTTTCTGAGGGGTAAGCTCACGGTGCTGTTCGTTTTGTAGGTGGAAGAACTCGTATCTCGGAAAACCATCGGTGATATAGCACACTCATACTCGAGGAACGTAGATCGAATACAAGTAAGTCGATACACGTTTCTTCATTGGCGCCATCACCTGTTACAACGGCAACAAAACCACTATTTCATCAGTTTTCTCTCTGAAAATCTTCACCATGGTTTCCGGCGTTCGAAACAATGATCAAGTTCTGGAGGATAATGAGCTTGAGGATGTTAATGAGGGACATCAGGTGCTGAGGGCGCCGCGTGACACTGCACGCACCACCAGTAACCATCCCTTCAACACAACAACTCATAGCCAGACTGAAACTCCCCCAGACGATCTCACGTACCAAAATCTGACTGGTACAAAACAAAAAGGACCAAAGGGTCCGGAAGTTGAAACCAATGACCCTAAAGAATGACTCATAAACGAACAACGGCGTTTAATGGACAAATACAATGAGCTGGTAAAACACAAAAAGTTAGCCGACTTAACACAAAGGCTCGCATTTGATAAACAAACCACTCAGGGAACAACAAAAAAGGCGTGCGCGCCGGAAGACGGTCATTCTGTTCACACCGAACACGCTGATATTAGTGATGAGGAAGAGGTGCACAGCATGAGGAAGACGCGAGATACTCGAGCAGGAGGTTCACAGCTTCGCGCACACATGAACATAGCACCTGGAGCCAAGGCTGATATGGATTTATACACACCATACAACCCACAAGCGAAAGAGCAAGTGGACGTAACCACACCATATAGGCCAGCCATCTTGGTAAAACATTCAAAATTCACTGAGCGCATTGCGAAGGCTCCCGTTCAACACAAAACCAAGATGCCAAGTGGTTTAGGCAAGTACGATGGTACAACAGATCCAGATGATTTATTACAAGGTTTTTACAACACTGGAAACCTAGAAAGCTGGACGATGCCAACATGGTGTCACATGTTTGCCCGCTGCCTCACGGGCGCAGCGAGTGTCTGGTTTGAAAGCTTGCCGACAGGACAAATCGATGGGTTCGAAGAGCTATTGGAAAAGTTCCAGGCTCACTTTGTACAGCAGCGCAGACACACGCGCGACCCCGATGACATCATGCACTGCGTGCGCAGGAATGATGAAACCATTGAGGACTACATAACTCGTTTCAATCAGGAATCTCTTGCAATTGGAGGCATCACTGAACAACTCTTGCGCGTTGCCTTTATACAAGGTGCGCGCAGTGATCAACTCCGCAGAGCTCTCGTGAGCAGAGAAGGCATGCCAACCACTTGGGCTAAGCTTATGGAAGCATCGCGAGTCTTCGCGCGAAATGAAAAACAAATTGCCCAAGACAGAGCAAGAGATAGAGGGCATCAAACAGAAGCACCACGCAACAATGAAAGGAGGGGCAAACAAAACTCCGTATGATCCAGGTTGCAACAAACTAATTATTCTCCCGCAGAAAAGCAAGCGCAACAAAGTTCACCCCAGCCCCAAAAAGACATTCTTAATCGCGGAGAGGGTGACAAGAAAGAAGGCGGCAGAGAGCCTAATAGACCTCTACCAAGAATATGGACTCCCCTCACCAAACGCCTTCGCAAGTGTTAAGCACAGAGAATGTCCAGTTTAAAAGCCCCAGGCCATTACTCCATAAGGGACCACCAAACAGTGGCAAATATTGTGAGTTTCACAAATCCACAGGGCACAACACCGATGCATGCCACCATTTGAAGGATGCGATCGAAAAAGATGTGAAATCAGGCAAGTTGGCCCACCTAGTAAAAAACCCAAGACCAGAGAACGAACAACCAGACGGAGCCTCAGCCAGTAAAAAATTCAAAAGAATCTGTGTAGCTGAAGGAGGAAGGCAAGGGCAAAGATCGAGGAAGAGAAGCGCGCAAATCCAAGGGGATTGGCGCGAGCAACAAGTAATCTTTCCAAGAATCAGAGGAGGCCCGTCTATCAGCAGTCCTCTAGTCATCACTGCACACATCGCTCATTATGAGGTGTCAAGAGTCCTGGTGGACACCGGTAGTGAGTCAGACATCATGTATGAGCAATGTTTCAGGAAGTTGGATCCAGAGGACCAAGCAAGGCTCGAAGTTGTGAGTGCACCAATCTCAGGTGTCTCAAACGAAATTATTCACCCCTTAGGTCAGATACAATTCGAACTAACTATGGGGGATGAGAAGCACAAGCGAGCTGAAATTGTCAACTTTCTGGTCTTGCCCACCACTTCATGCCATAGTATGATCTTGGGTAGAGGAACGATTGCCCAATTCAACGCCATACCGTCACCAGCGCATGGCGCGTTGGGGTTCCCAACACCAACAGGAGTAACATTTGTGTATCGAGATCATTTATGCGCAGTAGCAAGTATACCTCGAGAAGGGAGAATGAAGCTTCCAGTGGCAAACAACGCGCCAGAGGAATGGATTCTCAACCCAAAATTTCCAGAACAAACAATCACAATCGGAGCTACGATATCAGATGACACAAGGGTGAGAATGAAAAGATTGCTCACAACGTATACGTCAGTCTTCGCGTGGCAACATTCTGATATGACTGGGGTTCCGCGAGACCTGGCGCAGCACTCTCTCAACACATTCAAGTCTGTAGAGCCAATTGCTCAAAAGAAAAGAGTCATGGGAGACGAGAAGGCAAAGGCCATGAATGAGCAAGTAGAAGATCTACTGCACGCGAATATCATTCGCCCAATACGATACCAAACATGGGTAGCCAATCCTGTGATGGTAAAGAAGAGCAATGGGTCATGGAGAATGTGCATTGATTTCAAAGACCTCAACAAAGCGTGTCCAAAAGATTGTTACCCCCTCCCAAACATTGACGCGAAGGTGGACTCTGTGGCGCCATTTAAGCTCAAATGTTTCCTGGATGCCTATAAGGGCTATCACCAAATTCAAATGGCACCGCAGGATGAAGACAAGACTGCTTTCAGAACTGACAAGGGTGTTTTCTGTTACACAAAAATGCCCTTTGGTTTGAAGAATGCAGGAGCCACTTACCAAAGACTCATGGATGCAATTTTCAACGAGCAGATTGGAAAAAACTTAGAAGTCTACGTGGATGATTTGGTGATTAAAAGCAGGGAGGAAAAACAAATGATCAAAGACATCGAAGAAACCCTTCGGCGCCTAAAGGAAGTAAACATGAAGCTCAACCCGAGCAAATGCACATTCGGCGTGGAAGAAGGGAAATTTCTCGGCGTAATGGTCACCAAGGATGGTTTCAAGGTGAACCCAGAGAAGGTGGAGGCTATCCTCAGCATGCCCTCACCATCCACCATGAAGGAAGTTCAAAAGTTGAATGGTAGATTGGTATCAATTAACAGGTTCCTAGCAAACCATGCAAGCAAATCTACCCCATTCATTAACACATTGAGAAATTGCTTAAAGAAAAGCCAATTCAAGTGGACGCCTGAGGCCGAGCAAGTTTTCAGTGAGACAAAAGAATGTCTGATAAATCTGCCTGCGCTCACAGCTCCACTACCTGGTGAAACTTTAACGTTATACCTGTCAGCAGGAGAACGCGCCATTGACGCAGTATTGTTGGTGGATCCCAAGGGAATCCAAACACCAATTTATTATGTAAGTCGGGTGCTGACAGATCCTGAGACGCGTTACACCATCATAGAAAAGTTAGTTTTATCACTAACGCATGCGTCGCGCAAGCTTCACAGATATTTCAATGGTCATCCTATTGAAGTCCTGACTGGTTACAACATCCAGCAAGTCTTGCGGCGTCCCGCGCTCTCAGGAAGGCTGACAAAATGGGCGCTGGAATTAGGGGAGCACACGATCACCTATAAGCCTCGTCCAGCAATCAAGGGACAAGTCTTAGCTGATTTCATCGCAGAAATCCCTGAAGGAAAAGTCGAAGAGGCTCAGCGCGAAGTAGACCCTCCGCAAGCCAATAATGAAGAAAACGTTTGGAGATTATTCACTGATGGAGCTTCAAACAACGAAGGGTCCGGCGCAGGCCTCAAACTGGTGGATCCAGAAAATCATGAGTATACCTACGCAATCAGGTTGGATTTCAAGAGCACCAACAATGAAGCTGAGTATGAAGCCCTGCTGGCTGGTTTGCGCATCGCGCACAAGTTCGGAGTTAAAAAGCTATAGGCTCATGTAGATTCATACCTGGTAGTAGCACAAGTCAAGGGCCTTTATGATGCCAAGGAGAACACCATGCCTCTGTATCTAGAGTAGGCGAAGAAACTCACCGAACAATTTGACTTTTTCAGAATCATACATATTCCGCGCAGTGAAAATAAGTCCGCCGACACGCTAAGCAAAATGGCATCAACCAGCTTCGATCATTTTGGCAAAGATGTCAGGGTGGAAGTAATGAGCAACCCGTCAGTGGGAGCGAAGTCTGTTCTTGTAATTCATACAACACCTTCATCATGGATAACTCCAATAATGGAATTCTTGAAGGAGGGAAAGGTACCAGACGATCGCGCACAGGCGAGGAAGATAAGACACAAGTCGCAGAACTACGAACTGCTCGATGGTACGTTATATCGACGCTCTTATCTTGGACCACTCATGAAATGCCTAGACGCTGAGGAAGCAAGCTATGTGATCAGAGAGATACACGAAGGAATCTGCGGAATACATGCTGGCCCGCGCATGGTGGTCGCCAAGGCAATGAACGCAGGTTACTATTGGCCAGGCATGTACTTGGACGCGTTAGAAGAGATCCAAAAATGCAAAGCGTGTCAGAGCTATGCGCCAAATACCATGCGACCAAAGAACAACTTGATTCCGGTGACCTCTGCATGGCCTTTTCACAAGTGGGCAATCGATATTGTGGGTCCCTTGCCGCAAGCGCCAGGGCGAGTAAAGTTTTTGGTAGTGGCAGTAGACTATTTCACAAAATGGGTTGAAGCCAAGCCACTGGCAAAAATCACAGCCGAGGCAATGAAGCAATTTATTTGGAGCCACATCGTATGCCGTTTTGGCCTGCCCATGGAAATCGTGAGCGACAATGACAAACAATTCACTGACAGGAAGATATCCAGTTGGCTCAAGGAATTGCGCATCAACTAGGTCTTCACTTCAGTATACCACCCTCAAGGGAATGGCCAAGTGGAACGCGTGAACCAGAGCTTGCTGAATGGGCTGAAGAAAAGGTTGGAGGGAGAGTCCCATGCATGGGTCGAGGAGTTACCTAATGTCCTGTGGGCGCACAGGACATTAAGCAAAACCAGTAATGGCGAGTCCCCGTTCAGCCTAACCTATGGAACGGAGGCTATGATTCCAGCAGAAATTGGATGTCCATCCTATTGAGTGCTCATGATGAGTAAGACGGATAATGAGCAAGAAAGGAGGTTGGATCTCAATTTACTTGAAGGGCGCAGAGAGGCGGCTATCATCAGTGAAGCCAAATACAAGAAAAAACTAGAAAAATATTACAATCAGCGCGTGAAAGAATGCCACTTCAAGAAGAATGATTTTGTCCTTCGAAACAATGAAGCTAGTCGCGCAATACCCCCGGGAAAGATGTCTCCCAACTGGGAGGGACCTTATCAAGTCTCGGAAGAATTGGGAAAAGGCGCATACGCTTTAAAAGATTTAAATGGAAAGAAGATCCCGCGCACATGGAACGCAGCACAACTTAGAAAATGTTTCATGTAAAAGTTGTCAAGTTTGTAATCAAGGCTTTTTAAGCCATTATGAATAATGATACGCGCTATTTTCTCTTAATATGCGTTTTATTACCTTTTGCATACATGTTTCACACTTCCCTTTATTAATTTTGAGCAATATGACAACATTGTATTGACATTAAACTAAAAATAAAATGAAGTAAAACATACATGCGCGAGCTTCAAGCTCAAACGCGTTAACGAGTTTTAACTCTAAAACGTCAGGGCCTTAGCCTAATAATATGAGCCTTAGCTCAAGGCCTTAGCCCAATAATATGAGCCTTAGCTCAAACTACTCATAGCATCCATCCTACGTATTGCGCAGCTGGACCATAAAAATACCTAAGCACAACTAAGGCAAAGCACATGCCAAAGCATAGTTGTTAGGGTCTCAGGTCGGGGCCGCGCATGGGATTATAATGGATATAAGCAGAGTAACACATACTGACACGTAAAGGATAAAAAACTCATTCATAATTCCCTGTAATAAATGCACGATAACGTCGAGCAAAAGAGGAACAATGAAATGCTAAGGCACGTGTCAGCATATTCAGAATATTGCAAAATAACTTGAAATATGACAACTGTTAAGGATTAAATAAAATAATTTCCTTACAGCCTTGTCCAAGTTTCAATGTGTAAGCATACCTTATATTCAACGAGCACAAACATGCAATATAAAGAGACGAATTGGGAATGCGCAAGATGCGAATAAGGGAAAAACAAAATTTCATTCCACAAACATAGAAGTTTACAAATTTACAAATGATGAGGTAAAAACTACAAATACAAAAAAAAAAAAAAAAAAAACAAGAAGGGCTTTTCAAGTCACTATATCAATATCAGCCTCTTCATCGTCCTCATCATTACTTCCTCCCTTAGCATCTGGCGCAGCCCGCTCCTCGTCATCTCCAAACTTACCATAATCAAGCTGTTCGTCTTGAATATAGTCGTCTTCTATTATGATAGCGTCAGGAGTAGGTCCTTTGGCCACGCCAGAGCCGCTGGCAGAGGTAGCGTTGCCCGCGCCATCATCATTGCCACCAGTCCCTTCACATTCATCAAGTAATTTCTTTAAAGCGCCAAGATCGGGCTGGTCAGCAAGCGCGGCTATCTGCAAGTCACAAGGAACAGTATGAGTACAAAAGATTATGAAAATAAGTCAAGTAAACTCATTAAGGTTAAAATACCTGCTCAAGGATGGGAATTGGAGTATTCAGATACTTCTCCCCCACCTCAGCCATGTCAGCGCAGACAACGTCGAGCTGATAAGGGTAGTCGGATGGATTCTTCTTTAGCATGCCATATTCATAACCATCCTTAAACCCTTCAGCTCGACCCACCAAGCGCGACGCCGCATTACAATCCATCACAAGGGTCTGAAACTCGTCTGAGTATTTCATCGCATAAGCGCAACGAGTCACACACTGTGAAATCAGCCATTGACGGTCCTGCGCGAGGGAAGAAACAGACGTCTCAAGAGCAGGGATCTGAGAGTTTAACAACTCAACGGTTTCCTTGGCTTGTTTTAGCTCTTCTTTGTCAGACGCCGCTGCCGCCAAGGCTTCATTCTTTTCCGCTCGCGCAGCATCGAGCTCTTTCTTCAGGCGCGCAACCTCACTCTCCAATAAAGATTTGTCAGTATTAACCTGCGCAATAGTTTGGTCACGCGCCTCTGCTTCCAACTCCAGGTCACGCGCTCGACACGCGTACTTGGCCGTGTCTGCCTCTGCCGCTTGCAGCTTCTCCCGCGCAGCTTGCAGCTTAAGCCCGCGCTTCACAAAAGCAGCGTTGGCACTTGCCCGGTTCTCGCTAAGTTCTGCTTGGAGTTTCTCAGCCCTCTCTCGGGCATCAGAAAGATTCCAAGCAGAAATCTTAGCCTTTTGCTTGGCCTCCGCAAGGGCATCACGTACCTTTATATAATCATTGCGAAGCTCTTGGGTGGCAGCAAAGAACGCAGACCCAGCAAAAAGGTGGTCATTAAGCAAGTCCACGCGAGCGCGGTCCTCTTGAAACCTCCTTTCAGCTGGAGGAATAGAGTGAGCCCAAAAGTCTTCACATACGCCCATGGATTGGAATGAGCTCTATTCAGTGATATTCCAGCTCGGGCGGTATATGTGATCGGCTCCCTACAAACACAAAGCAACGCAAGGAAAGGTTTTAGTTATCTAAACACTAATTTGGAAGTCTGCACAGCGGAGCAAAATAAACCTATACCTGCGGAGAACCGGCAGAAAGGTTAGCGCCAGCTGGCGAGCTCCTGCCCGCCCCATGAGAAAAAGGCTGCGCCACGAAATCTCGTGGCGCTATAGGGCTTACGCGGCCACCATCAGAATCTTCAAAATTAACCTCCTCATCATCCTCTATAACAGGTCTCTTCTCCTGCGACTTGGAAAAATCAAAAATAGTCTCACGAGGAGGGCTGCGAGCAGGAGGAGGTGAGGGAGGTCTTGACGCTGTTAGATCAGCGCGTAAAATAGTCTCCTGCTCCTTAGTGATCCCAATGAGAGGAGATTCAGTACTTGTTGGAGCAGGAGCAGAACTAACGGCGCCAGCGCTAGCAGTGCCACCAGCAGCTTGTGTGCCAGCTATAATTCCTATTAAAAAACCAACAAGGAGAAATGATTCATGACTTGAACTCAAGGAAAAAATCAGACAATCAAAGCGCAATAAATACCTTGGCGCACCGCAGTCCGCGAATTAAACATCGCCATGAAGTCCATTTTCCCCCTTTTCGAGGGTAAAACAGGGGACTTCAAAACAACCTCCGGCGTAGCCTCGGCACCTTGCTGCGCCTGAGGTTGAGCCACCAACGTTGCCGTCTCTACAAAAATTTGAGTGAACAAAGCTTCATTAATGACTATCAGAATCACGCTCATAAAACCACAAAAAATAAACAAAGTATACCTGTTGGAGAAGACGAAACGCAGGCACAGCACCGCTTCCGTTGTCCGCCGCGCGCAGAGACGAGGTGGCGGCACCATACCTTGTGTGGACGGGAGGACTGCCCACACCTTGAGGCAAAGAAGACGAGGAAAACTTGGAAGTAAAACCCTTGGTTTTCTCAAGTCCCTTCGCCTGAGTAGGAGGAAGATTCTGGGCAACAGAGGCATCATCTTTTTTCTGTTTTTTACTGGCCCCTGCGCAAGTTTTGCTTCTAGCCTTGCGCTTGAGTTTTTGCGCTTCAGCTTCTTCCTCCTCCACTTCCTCTTCCACAAGCTCCAACTCATAATTAGCGAGCGCATCTACAATACGCGCAACAGAAATGTTAAAACCAAATTTGGTACTCTAAGGGCCTAAGCACAAATACAAAGGCTTACCAGGCGCATCGCTGTAAAAACAAAATTCTAAATCGACAGGGATGAACATATCATCGAAGCGATCAGGGAAAGCAACTTCCCCAGCGCTCAGCGCGACAGAGCCACCTTCCGTATGCTCGTCATAGGCGGCGTGGATGTATTCCTTGCTTTCTGCATAAAACAAGACAAGTGATATCAGCAAAACGAATTATACTCGCGCAAAATTAATGCAATGAACAAACAACCCACCTGAGCCATCAACATGGATGACAGGCTCAGTCCCGCTGTCAATCCACCTCCTGCTCATGCCAACCCCCACCAACGCTTCCTCGCAAATTTTCCTGGCGGGGGATGGTTCAGCAGATAACTTCTTAACCCACGCGCCAGATGGATTCTTAAGAACGTCATCATCCGCGGGCGCGGAAGTAATCGCGCGCATAGTCATGCGGATGGGAATCACACCAGCCTTGATATAAAAGAATTTTTCAGCCCAGTCATGAAGGCTTTTGAAGGAAACAGTGCAGCACTTAACCTTCTGACTGCGCGGTGTGAATGAGAACCAAGAATCTTGGATTTTCGGCTTATAAAAATATTGAAAGCGCTGAGGGGTGGGCTCCTCGCGCTGAGCTTTGCACATGAACTCAAAATGAGTCATGCGCACTAGTCCACAGGGATGAACCTGAGATATATGAATCCCGTAAAACTGGAGGAGCGCACCTATAAACCTCGTCATTGGAAGACGAAGATTACAGTGGGTGAAAAAAATGAGAATATAAAGAGATATAGCCGGCGGGAGGATCCGCCGCCGTTTGCCCGGTCGCCGGGAGCAGAAGCCATACTCAGGGAGAAAACCCTGAGAGGCGACGAGATTATCAAAGTCAGATTGTTTCAACTTGCAGGGAATCTCATCCCATCTCTTCACCGCCTTGTTCTTCCCTCCCTCCTCCGACGAGGCCTCGGCAACCCGTTTGCCCTTGCCGGTCTTCTTCAAAGTAGACATAACCACTTATTTTACACGGCCTTTACTAGGGGAAATTGTGGTGTCTGGGTTATCAGACATACAATTGCGAATCGAACAATATGGTTACTTTAAGCACGGAAATCTGGAAGCAAAGATAATGGCTCTTAATCGGAATGTAAATTGAAGAAGCAAAAGCTCTGAAAATGACAATGGAGATGAAGAAAAAACCGTTCAAAAGGTTTGGTTTTATAGGCCCAGGGGAGAGAAAGAGAAACAAGTAATAATCAGATCTACGCTCACGCGCCCCCACGCGCAGGCGTAGGCCAACATAAGCGCGACACGTGTTCCTGACACTGTATGAGGATACGTGAAAGACAACTGTAGCACCTCGAGCACGCGAAAGGTCTGACACATAACGTCTCCATCTCTGATGCATGTCAGCATCAACTAACCACGTGCATTGACGATTCGTTTTAACCAAAGGGATTGAATTTCGCGCAACGCACATATGAGAAATGAAAAAGAAAAGACAAACCCTGTTAAAAGAGCAAACTATCAAGTCTAATATCTATCTTACCTCGCTCGCGCGAGACAAGACACACAATAGACTGGGGGGGCTTGAAGGGGTATGCACCCGCCTTAACATCGAGCAGGGCGGGTCAACCCACAAGATATAGACAAGAGGCTTGAAATCAGGATGTCATGAAGACACAAAGCCAAAACCTATGCGCATGGCGCATATCACATATGCTCACGCATATCACATATTCTCACGCATATCACATATGCTTACGCATATCACATGCTCACGCATATCACATCTGCGCATGAAACATCTGCGCGTGAGAATAAAGAGAAGACCTTGCGCATCCCCGGGATAGGCGCATAAATGACAACACAACAAATGAGACAATAGTCTAATCCAAATCAGGATAAGGACAACCATGATTGTACTCATCAGACAACCTTCCAGAAGGTATCTTTTAAGGAATAAAAAATGTGCTGATGTTGACAGCTGCCAATGAAGGGTGGACAACTCAGCAAAACCCATGTGCCACCACGTGATGGCATATGGGTCAGGTAAAATACCTTGGTCAGAGAATAATCAATGAAAAAGCACCAGGTGTCCTAAGTACACGTGGCGCGAAGCAATAGGAGGAGGCCAAAAAGGCCCTAATTGGGTCTGAGCCCAATCATTGGAAACCCTAATACTATAAATACCACACCACCTCCACAGTTGGGGTCAAGCAAGAAATAGATTCTGAATCCTTTACTCATTTTCACATTCTTATCTTCTCCTGCAATATCTTATTCTCACACCGGAGGGTTACCCCAAAGAGGACCCCTCTGTCCCTTTCTGAGGGGTAAGCTCACGGTGCTGTTCGTTTTGTAGGTGGAAGAACTCGTATCTCGGAAAACCATCGGTGATATAGCACACTCATACCCGAGGAACGTAGATCGAATACAAGTAAGTCGATACACGTTTCTTCATATTACAAAGTTCTATAGTATGTTTAGGAATTTTCTTTAAACAGTTTTAGAGTTCTATAGTTCTATTACAAGTTGAAAAAAATGTGTGCGCTGGTAAATAAGTAGCGCCGCATGCCAATGCATCATGTACAGTAGAAACTCGATAAATTAATACTCGATTATTTAATAAACTTTTTAAGATAATATTTTTTGCCGGTCCTGACTCGGGGATAGGGTGCTAAATTAATAATTCGCTAAAATTATAAGATAATACATTTTTGATAATTTCTTTAGACCCCGTATAAAATATAAACTAATAATTCCTTATATATAACATATTCCATATCTTGCTTTGAACTTTCCAAGCCAACCAATAGAAAAAGTAAAGTATGGAGTATCCACTGGATACATATCTTTCATGAACTTTTTCGCCTTCTCGATGATTAGTTCACCTGTCATATTCATATGTACTTGATATTGAAGAATCCATTCATAGAGAGATTTTTCTAGGTCAAGAAATTTTGCCGGTTTGTCTCGCTTAACATCGCCTCTTTCGGGAGCAAGTGAGAGATACTCTAAAGACTGCTTAACTGTATTCGATATTGTCGCTTGACTCACCTACAAACCATAGTTACTATGAACCCATTCTTGCAATTGCTTTTGAGTGAGACTTGGATTATCCTTGTTGTGCTTGCATAATGCTCTTCGAATCTCTTCTGTCATTGTTGTTTTTTTTCACACATTTAAGATGGGAAGCCATGTTGTGTGTATGATTTGTTTGTGTTAACCTATTTTGATCTTGTATTTATATAGAAAATATTTTTAATGTCCATAAAGTGATACATTGAACACAAGAAGCATAATAAGGTGGGAGATTGAAGGTTTCTTTCAAATTGGGCCGTTCATTTGATATACATGCATTGTATACAATAATTAAGTGGAAACTTGAAAGGTGTTTGTAAACTAAGTATTCTACTATAAATTAATAAAATATATAAATAATAAAATATATAAATTAATAATTATTAATTTATTGATTAATTAATAACTCTTTTAATTAATAAATTTTGGTGGTCCCAAGTGTATTATTTTATAGAGTTTCTACTGTAAGTGCAAAACTATGCGATTTTTACGTAATGTTGCTAGATATATAAATTTACAAATTTAATCAATGGACGTTGTTAGGAATTAAAAAAGTCAAAGTATAATGGTAACTGAAGAGGTAGGTCCCAGCAGAGCCCAGTTGGACCCGCAAGACTCACCTTGAAGAGGGACGTCTGCGCAGAAACCAACTGGATCCGCAGGACCCACCATGCTCAGAGACGTGACGTCCTTACGCGCAGTACGCAAGCTGTTCCCGCAGGAAATGCCTCCCAATGGTGAAGGACTCCGCCTGTTCCCGTAGCTTCGGATACAAGCCATCAGGGAAGGCCACCCGCGCAGCAAGGCTACACGCACAAGGCACTTAGCTCTCATATCACTCAGTGTCACCTGAAGGAATGAGCAAAGCCGGGAACAATCCCGCACAAGGGCGGGAGGGGGAATACTCCCGCCCAAATAAGCCAGTCCGTACGATACGGAAGATCTTCTGTACTGTACCTGACGAGGTATGGGCAAAAGATCTGACTAAAGATACGACAGCTTATTGACAACAGTATGGCGAGCAGCATGCTCCTGTACTGTATGTCACTATTAGCCGCTGCCTACTCACCAACTCCTGTCATACCACGTGCATAGCCGGCAGTTGGTGAAAAAGGAATAGTACACAGCAGGCCTGGTCACTATCAGCCGCTGCCTACCCACCAACTACCAGCAGGGCACGTGCGTAGGCCACTGTTGGTGGAACAGGAATACTGTTGCAGCCGGCCATACCTTCTTGGAAACCTACCTTCGGCTATAAATACCCCAAATGGTATGATCATCTTATCTTAACACATCACATCATATCTTATCATATTATACCTGATATCTGCTCTAGCAATCTCTTAATATACATTTATATTTAAAGAGCAATCTAGTCTGATTCTCACGCCGGAGGGTGGTCACAAGGAGGAACCCCCCCTTCTCAGTGACAAGCTCACGGTGTCTGTTTTGCAGGTTATCAGAAGAACCATCTTTACCAGGTCTAACCCCCCGTGGGAAACATCTATCTAACCCCCAGGTTACCCGTAATCTGCCCGGGGTCCGGTTAGTGTTTCTTCAGTAACTTTTTTTAGTCGACAAGTTTGTTTTTGGTGATTTTCTTTAAATACACACTTGAGGTGATTGGTGATTAGTTAATAAAAAGAATAAGTTGTTTTTATACATGTTGTACATAAAGTAGCTGGTTGGTTATTGTAATAGAGAATTACAAAGATATTGCTTTATCAAATCATATCTTCTAAACATGTCATTTTTTACAACGAAAGAGAGAAGTTAATAGTTGACAATTGAAAACTAGATGCATTTAGCTTTTCTCCTGAAAA
Organism: Bidens hawaiensis; assembly: GCF_021521415.1. Classification (NCBI taxonomy): domain Eukaryota; kingdom Viridiplantae; phylum Streptophyta; class Magnoliopsida; order Asterales; family Asteraceae; genus Bidens; species Bidens hawaiensis. Next base: position 177,790 of record NW_027491634.1, read on the forward strand.
TGATGAAATTTTATTAAAACAACTTTAGAAAGAAGCGAGAAACCAATAACCAAAAAGTCTTACAACTTAACGAGTTAAAGCAAACTATGAAGGTTGAGATTACACCAATATCTCTAAGTCAATTAAGGAAGTTTTGCTCTATGTTACCTCAAAGGAAACCAAACATCTTGATGCCTTTAATGTGGTTGAAATTTTTTTTTATCATTTTTCGCTTGTCACAAAAACCAACTTGTGGTCATGAAAACTGATTGTATCGCTTTCTTGATGTTGCGCCAACTATTTATCTTATTAGCACATACCCAATGAAAAGATGTAACTCGGAGGAATCCGACTCCGACGCGAACCCTCGCCATAGGGCAAAAGGGAAGCGTAAGGAAACGGACTCCCAACCGAGAAGGCATTTTGGAGAAGCCTTCAAACCAAAAAACACAGGTGGAAGTCCACGTGACTTCTCCAAAACATTCAGACCAAACGTTGCAAATGCGGGAACGTCCAAATTTGCAAGGGACATTGCGGAAGCAATTGCCCCAAAAAGTGCCAAACAAATGTCCAGCATAGGCACATATGATGGTATATCTGACCCAGATGATCATTTGAACAGATTCAAAGCGGGGGCAACCGTCAGTAGTTGGACGGAACCTACGTGGTGTTACATGTTCCAAATGACGCTGGTTGGGGCTGCTAGAGCGTGGTTCGATCGTCTACCGGTCAACCACATCTACGACTGGGCAGACTTCCAACAGAAGTTTAGCCAACACTTCAGCCAGCAAAGAAAGTATACCGAGGAGCAATAGACAATCCTCAAATGCATTCGAGAGGAAGATGAATCCTTGCTAGACTTCATCACTCGCTTCAACTCGAAGAAGCTAAGTCTGGGTAACATTAGCGAAGATCTTGTTCGCGCTGCTTTTATTCAGGGCGCGAACGACCCATAGCTCATCCGCACCTTAACAGGTAAAGATGGCATGCCATCCACATGGGATGCCATCATGACAGCAGCTAAACGCTTTGCGGAAACGGAGAAGCAACTGGGTAGAGATCTCCCACAGAGCACAAACCTCTACACCCAGAAAACAAGAGAAGACAACGTCCTTACCGCCCGATTAAACAAAAAGCGGAAGCTAGGCATTTGGCAGTCAAGGGTAAACTTTGACACCTCATCCGGCTTGCAACATCGGTTAGGCGGAAGGGATAATGTACAGTCAAACCAGAACTCCAGATGGACGCCGCTCACAAAAAGCGTCACCGAGATATTCGCCACTGAGGAGCTCCCATGGCCAAAGCCTCCAATAATCCGACATCGTCACAATGCCGATCAGAGCAAATACTGTGACTTTCACATGACAAAAGGCCACAACACTGAAGAATGCATAGACGTAAAAGACATGGTCGAAGCATTTGTCAGAGATGGGACGCTCGCACACCTCGTGGCGCAATGAACGCTGAGCAGGCTGATGCGTGTAGAACCCCAGCAGGGGAAAACACGAATAAAAATTCCAGCTTCAATGTGGAGACTACATGCTGCGTAAAGAACGAGATCCCGAACCAGGTGCGTATCGGCTCGATGGCACTCCCATCCCAACAACATGGAAGGGAGCTCAATTACACAGTTTGCATATAAATCAATTCCAAATTTGTAAAGAAAAGGCCAAGAGCCACTTCTAATGGAAATGATTCTCCTTAGAACATCGACGCTGATGATTTTACATTTATACTTTATGAACTATCAACACTGATGCCGGTTTTCACCGCATACATAAGTGAAAGTCGTTGCGTGGGGAAGGCGGCAAAACCCGCATAAACCCAAAAAACGGCAAACCTTCACGCAGGTCAGTTGAAGGAGAAAAGTGCAGTCATCCTACTAAATGAAAGTGCCGGTCTATCCGCATGAATCATGAGAGGAAACTGAACACTAACCTATTGACAACCGCGCGTCGAACGGTTAACTTAAAAAAGAATTTCTAACTAAAGGATGAGGAAAACCTACACGCAGGTCAGATATAGGTAAAGTTTAGCCATCCTACTAAGTGCAAGTGACGGTCCTACCCGCACAATCACGAAAGAGGAAGCAAAACTTCAACCTATTATCTACCACGTTCAAAGGTTAACTTATCCTAAATACTTGGAAATTTCATTAAGGATGAGGAAAACCTACACGCAGGTCAGATATAGGTAAAGTTTAGCCATCCTACTAAGTGCAAGTGACGGTCCTACCCGCACAATCACGAAAGAGGAAGCAAAACTTCAACCTATTATCTACCACGTTCAAAGGTTAACTTATTCTAAACACTTGGAAAATTGCTAATTTAAACTAAAGTATGCAAGTCATATAACGTTTACAAAGCAAGGAATCCAATGAAAGTAGCAGTCTTACCCGCAAAAAGATTTATATTTCACAATGATTCATTACAAGAATGGCCGGGTAACTACCCGCCGACAAGAAAATAAATCTATACAAGATAAATCTATCCTAGCAGTGGGAAGGGATCTTTAGGATCAAGCTTCAGGGCCACTTCCACTTGGACCAGCACCATCAGTAGATCGTGGCAGTTCAAGGAAAGCTTTAAGGATAGCTAACCCATCATCAGTAGCAGCAACTTGATTCACCTTCTCCACCACCGGATGCGGGAAGGCGGCGTACTGATTCACTGCTTGGTCGTAAACAGCTTCAGTATCAACATTGTACAAAGGGAAGTTGGAAGGCGGGATGCCTTTCTCAACGAACCCTAGACCAAGCAGGAAGCCGGCCTTTTCCCCATCCTCGTGAGAAGCGTTGAGGGCTGCGCTCATAGCATCATCATAAGAGGTCTCTGAGAAGACCCGATGCACAACCTACAAGAAAATATACAAGTGTCAAAACCTTTTCTATTTACAAAGAAAAGCGTGAAGACATGAAGCTAAACATACCTGAGACAACGCTTCTCGAAGAAGCCATTCCTTGGCAACCAGAGCTTCTTGGAGGGCAGCTTGAGCTTCGTTACGGGCGCGTTCGGCTTCACTCTTGTTAAGGTTGGCAAGCAACACTTCTTTAGCCGCAGCCTCTTCGACGCCCTTTAGCTTCCGCTCAGTATGGTCAAGCACCCCCCTCTGGTCCAAGATCTCCTGGAGCTTTTTGGCATCTTCCATCGCCAAGGCATCATGAGCCTGCTGGAGAGCCTCTAATTTGGCTTTAAGCTCTTCATTCTCCACGCGTAGAGGCTCAGCAACAGCTTCAGCCTTGGTGGCCCTCTCGGTTGCGTTCCTTGCAGTTTCCTTAGCCAGCCGAAGCTGTTCATTAACAGCTTGGGCAGCCTTGGAACGGGCCTCGAGTCGAGCCTGAACTTCAACCTCGAGGGCCTTGAAAGCCTTCTCCTTTTCCGCAGCCACTGCGGAAAGCCTTTGGTTCTCATCCCGGACAGCCCGCGCCTGAGCCACTTCTTTAAGGCGAGCTGCTTTTAACTTGTCGTTTTCACGACAAAGCAGCTCGACGCGCGGCTGCATCCGGGCCAGGAGAACCCGAAGCTCATTGGTTAGCCTACCCTCCTGGTAGCTAGCCATGGCTTCCCCCAACGCACCACTGGGAGCAGCGTGACGAGCCCATTCCACGCACTCCACAGGGGTGCGAAGGGTTGTTCCTCGGCGAATGTTCCATCGTGGAACATACACTTCATTGGAATCCGACACTGCAAAAAACATAAAGCAGTTAGGAAAAGATGATAAATATATATATATATATATATATAATGGGCCAAAAGAACCCTACGCACCTGTAGGGTCAATAACAGGCCGATAGCCGCCGAACCCATCACCTGAACCCAAGGGAAATCCATCCAAGAGGTCAGGCAGATGGGAAGGTGGCAGAGATTGGCGAGAAGCCCCATGCGTACCTGATGGATCGGCCGTCGTTGCCGATGACGGGGGCATGGTAGCAGCCGCCGCGGTCGCCGCCGCGGAATCCGCAGCAAAAGTAACCGCCGGCTCGGTGAAAGATGCTGTAAAAATAGCACTCACAGCCGGCGGTGACGTCATCTCAGCTGGAACAGTCGGCTCAAAGGAGTGAGCAACTGAACCAGCGGAAGCAGGCGCAGGCGCCTGGGTCGACGCCTCAGGTAGGCTGACCAAGCCTACCATCATTGGCGGAGAAGTACTCCTCTGCGCTCCACCCTGGAATGCTTCAACATCCACGCCTGCGTAAAGAAGATAAGTGTTAAACGACATTAAACTATAAAGCTAAAGATAAAGGAAGTTTGTACTTACGGGTTTTCTTGAGCCTAAAGGTACGGAGAGGCGGGGACGAACCCGATGGAGCCGGCCTCTTTGCGCCGGTCACCGTCGTCTTCTTGGGCTCTCCGGAGGTGACAGTCGCAACCTCCGGAGCGGTGGTCTTATCACCATCGGGATTCCCCGCCACCTCTTCGCTCTCGGTCTCCGAATCAGACCGAGGCGCTGGATCGGCAGTGGAGGCCACCTTCTCCTTCCCCTTCCCGCCGGCAGCCTTCTTCTTCCGCACCAACGGAGGACCATCTGCGAATTCCTCATCAGAACATACGATTAAAGGAATTCCAGCAGAGGTTTCAACATTGAGGGGTCGAGGGTCGAATAGCGCCTTACCTGTCCGCCTGGCGCTAAGGATCTCGTGGCCTAGCGGATAGACCTCCACGAACCGATCCGCCGTTTGTTCTAGGATGGGCAACTCGTTCTCGTCTAGAGCGCGAGTACCCATCCGAGCGGGACCGTCAGCCTCCCGCGGGTTCAGGAGCGACTGCAAGTCGTTCCCCTCTGAAATAAACAGGGAAAAAGTTAGAAGGGATTCTAAATCAACAAAAAGAAACAAAGCATACCGTAAGGAACAGAGTTCGAACCGTATTCGAGGACGATTGGGATCTTATGCGCATCCGCCTCCTTCCACACCCGGCTCATCCCCAGCATCACCATCCCGGACTCCGCAAACCGGTAAACCGGAGATTGGACTCGGGATATCTTCGAAAACCATTCCGCCTCCTCGTAGTTGGAGGCGTGAAGGCTAGGAAGGGCTTGCCCGTTCTTGAATTTCATGGCAAGGGGGATGGCGCGAGTGGAGATGTAGAAGAACTCCCGCTTCCACGCGCGAAGACTGCGCTCGGTTGCGCAAATCTTCAAACCCTTTATCCGGGTTATCAACGTATACCACCCCTGGATGCACCTCCAAGTGTAGAAGGTCATCAGGCGGTCAACATAGGGCTCAATGCCCAGAATCCGGCACACCCACTCGAAGTGCCGAATCTTGGCAATCGCCATCGGGTGCACCTCGGTCAGGTGCACACCGTGCCTCTCAAGGACACGGAAAACAAACTTTGTCAATTGGAACCTAAGATTCCCATAAACAAAGAATGCAGCATAAACCCCGATCTTGCCTCTGGGGGCATCATACACAGTCTGGTGGGGTTCAGGAAACTCAGGCTCGAGAGACTCGAGCATGAACTTCCTGACGATGTACTGATACAGATCGCCAGGCAGAGCACACTGGCACTCGCCAGCAGTACTCTTGTCATCGGCTGTAGATTCGAGATCACGAGACGACATCTTGCAAAAAGAAATAAGAAAACGATTTCAAGAGAATGCTCGACTGAAAGATGAGTATTCGCCGGAAATCGTTCTTAAGATGAAGAGAAGAGTGAAAGTGTGGATTACAAAGAACCCTCTCCCCCTTTATATACTAATCGCAATTAATGCGATGAATTTAATGTGGAGGAGAGAGAAATCGAATGTGCAATGAAACTATGACACGTGGCAAAAAGCAAGCTGGCAACAGCTGTTGACAGGACGCGTACCATTAATTTCGCGGCCACGCGCCCGAAAAATCGCGCCCACGCGCCTGAAATAGCGTCTGGAATGACCATGTACTGTCACGTCACCATAACTTCCTGCACGTCCTGACACAGTCAGAAGAAACCGTCGCACGACGTTTTAGAGGTTTGGACTGTTCTTATCCTCACCAACTCTTCGAATTTCAAAAAAATTCAAAAAGATTCAAAAGTAAGCGGGAAAATACCCCTTACCTTGGCAACCAAGTAACCGTAAGACGGATGCGGGTACAGTGTTAAGGCAAAACCCTTCACATACCTAGCACCCGCAGGGAATTGAAGCCAAGAATAACTTGGCAACCAACCGTAAGACGGTTGCGGGTACAGTGTTAAGGCAAAACCCTTCACATACCTAGCACCCGCAGGGAATTGAAGCCAAGAATAACTTGGCAACCAAGTAACCGTAAGACAGATGCGGGTACAGTGTTAAGGCAAAACCCTTCACATACCTAGCACCCCCAGAGAATTGAAGCCAAGAATAACTTGGCAACCAAGTAACTATAAGACGGGTGCGGGTACAGTGTTAAGGCAAAACCCTTCACATACCTAGCACCCGCAGGGAATTGACGCCAGGAATACCTTGGAAGTAAAGTAACCGTAAGACGAGCGCGGGTACAGTGTTAAGGCAAAACCCTTCACATACCTAGCGCTCCGCTGGGAATTGAAACCAAGAAGGATCTTCTGGGCAATGCTTGCGGAAACGGAAATAACATCCCCGCATAGCGGGAACGTCGAGAACTACATCGTTTGAGGCTCCAGGCGGGAATTGTTGGTTTTAACATAATTGATCACTATGTTCAAAACTACCAAAACCTCAGGGAGAATCCACACAAGTGGGACTCAACGCTCCTGACTTGCGAGGAGGTTACAAACCTACACGCATCATACCCAAAGACCAGGCAGGAAAGTCGGGAATTTCTGCAAGTGACAAGGACTTCTGCGGGAAGAATCCCCATGGAAAACCTTTAAAAAAAAAACCTTTTTCAAAACCCTTTGCTTAAAGTCCAAAAGTTCACCTCACTTTATTAAACACTCATGAGAAGAACATTGGACTGGGGGGACTTGAAGAGGTAGGTCCCAGCAGAGCCCAGTTGGACCCGCAAGACTCACCTTGAAGAGGGACGTCTGCGCAGAAACCAACTGGATCCGCAGGACCCACCATGCTCAGAGACGTGACGTCCTTACGCGCAGTACGCAAGCTGTTCCCGCAGGAAATGCCTCCCAATGGTGAAGGACTCCGCCTGTTCCCGCAGCTTCGGATACAAGCCATCAGGGAAGGCCACCCGCGCAGCAAGGCTACACGCACAAGGCACTTAGCTCTCATATCACTCAGTGTCACCTGAAGGAATGAGCAAAGCCGGGAACAATCCCGCACAAGGGCGGGAGGGGGAATACTCCCGCCCAAATAAGCCAGTCCGTACGATACGGAAGATCTTCTGTACTGTACCTGACGAGGTATGGGCAAAAGATTTGACTAAAGATACGACAGCTTATTGACAACAGTATGGCGAGCAGCATGCTCCTGTACTGTATGTCACTATTAGCCGCTGCCTACTCACCAACTCCTGTCATACCACGTGCATAGCCGGCAGTTGGTGAAAAAGGAATAGTACACAGCAGGCCTGGTCACTATCAGCCGCTGCCTACCCACCAACTACCAGCAGGGCACGTGCGTAGGCCACTGTTGGTGGAACAGGAATACTGTTGCAGCCGGCCATACCTTCTTGGAAACCTACATTCGGCTATAAATACCCCAAATGGTATGATCATCTTATCTTAACACATCACATCATATCTTATCATATTATACCTGATATCTGCTCTAGCAATCTCTTAATATACATTTATATTTAAAGAGCAATCTAGTCTGATTCTCACGCCGGAGGGTGGTCACAAGGAGGAACCCCCCCTTCTCAGTGACAAGCTCACGGTGTCTGTTTTGCAGGTTATCAGAAGAACCATCTTTACCAGGTCTAACCCCCCGTGGGAAACATCTATCTAACCCCCAGGTTACCCGTAATCTGCCCGGGGTCCGGTTAGTGTTTCTTCAGTAACTTTTTTTAGTCGACAAGTTTGTTTTTGGTGATTTTCTTTAAATACACACTTGAGGTGATTGGTGATTAGTTAATAAAAAGAATAAGTTGTTTTTATACATGTTGTACATAAAGTAGCTGGTTGGTTATTGTAATAGAGAATTACAAAGATATTGCTTTATCAAATCATATCTTCTAAACATGTCATTTTTTACAACGAAAGAGAGAAGTTAATAGTTGACAATTGAAAACTAGATGCATTTAGCTTTTCTCCTGAAAATGATGAAATTTTATTAAAACAACTTTAGAAAGAAGCGAGAAACCAATAACCAAAAAGTCTTACAACTTAACGAGTTAAAGCAAACTATGAAGGTTGAGATTACACCAATATCTCTAAGTCAATTAAGGAAGTTTTGCTCTATGTTACCTCAAAGGAAACCAAACATCTTGATGCCTTTAATGTGGTTGAAATTTTTTTTTATCATTTTTCGCTTGTCACAAAAACCAACTTGTGGTCATGAAAACTGATTGTATCGCTTTCTTGATGTTGCGCCAACTATTTATCTTATTAGCACATACCCAATGAAAAGATGTAACTCACTAGAAGGTTATCCACCGTTCCCGTTGTTCGCCCACAAAAAGCGTATATTGGATTGATGGTATTTAATTCCTGTTTGACAAGCCTTCTAATGTAGGTGTTTTCTGAAAATCACTCTTTAACAAAAGAACTTGACCTTCAATTGTATCTAGTTTGCCCATTCATGACTGTACCCTAAATAAACAAACATATTATTTTCGGTTCCCTTCTTCAATGCACGAATCGTAAAGCCTCTTGAGTCATCCTCCCATTAAGTCCATGTTTCGACTCTGTCCGAGATGTGACCGAGCCAAGAAAACTTTTACATTGTTGAAGCTCAGTGCATTCAGTGGCGGATCCAGGATTTTTTTTTCAAGTTGTGCACTACTTTTAGATGCTTAAATTTCATGGAATCAGATATAAATATTTCGGGTCGGTTCGATGATTCGGGTCGGTTCATTACATAATAAAAATACGATAAAATAATAAAAAAGACACCATCATTTGAAATTAAAAAACACATAATATAAATACAACTGCCTTCACGAGTTAAAAAAATACTTATAGTTGTTCCCTACGAGTCTTCATCTATTGAAATTGTTATTAATATAAATACGATCGTTCGGCCAGATGCCTAGACTACCAAAGGAAAGAGGCGTGGCGCCTGCATGATCATGGTAGAGAGGGGAGCGAGGCAGAGAACAGCGTTTATAATTGTATCATGGTTTAAGAATTTTGGTTTATGCAATCCTAAAAAGTTGCAAAGAGAAAAAAATTGGTGTAAAACAGATTTGAAGTCTAAAAAGATGCATAGAAAAACAAATAGCGTAAAATAGATTTGAACCTTTGACCTTCAATTAACCGACTTAAAGGTTTACCCACCAGATCAACAACTTATATTAAAATTAGGATGGTTCATCTAATTTATAAGGTGATTCATCTATTATTTTCTATATACCAACACACTATTATTTCGAAACTTAGGTGATTCCTGGGAACCACCCATTTACATGGTGGATCCGCCCATGAGTGCATTTCACCTGATATCGATCCCTTGATTCTTTTTAATTAACAACAATAATAATACTAATAATAATCTTTTTCTAAATTATATGAAGCCAGTAATCAAAAAACGAATCCATGGATGTTTGAAACGACTTATTAATCGATTTATTAATCATTATAGAATAGGATATAAATCACATATCACATTGATGCTAGATTGTCGCTATCTAGTCAAAAACGATAATAATCAGTGTCCTAATCACCTTAAACTAGTCAGGGTAAGTAGGGTGTCGAACCACGAGAAGTATGTGGCCAGTGTAATGTGAAACCGATTTCTAACATTATGAAGTAAACTGTCAACAGTGCTGATCACACTAGCAATTGATTTGGTTTAACAGTAAACAAGTAATTAAGCGAAGATTCAATCAATAAGCAAAGCAAATCACACCAGGGAATTCGAATAAGCAATTAACAGTATTCTCATGCAACCTAACAGATTAATTATCCTAAGTCAACTAAAGATTGTTTAACGAGCTACACCGTAGGCATCAACAATCGCTAACACACGGCACTGGTTATCAAACGGTCCCTGCCAGTGTGACTCAATTAAGGGCAATTGTATGGTTTCTTGTAATTAACTAGCCAACACAACCCTACGAGCAATTATTATAGCAACCGACAAACTAATCGTTCTGATCGATAAAAACCTAAACCGACCGAATGCACGGAAATACTAAACATCAATACTCATAGATTAACAAACGATAATTACAATTAGTTGTTCTAGTACATGAGGAAAATACTGAAAAACTACAAACTTTACATCCCGGGTATGACTCGAAAGGATTAGCCGCGATTCATCATCTCTCGGTCTTTAATCTTGATGTTATAGATCACATAAGTGAAGTAGAGATGATTGGAATTGATGGTTTTCTCCTTTGTTGCTCTCGAAATGGTCTGGTAACTGCTTCCAGTGATCTCTTTTCTCAAACCCTAACCTTTTCCTTATATAGGGTTTTAAATTTGCGAATCCCTTGGTTTTATTTGGTATGTTACTCTAATTTCAGCAAATGGTACTTTGGCTTAGCAAATGATACTCTAACTTTAGAGTATGATACTCTAAATAAGCAAACAATACTTTAAAAACTTATAATGTATGATACTCTAAATAAGCAAATGGTACGCTCCTCTTATGTTAAGCACATCATACTCTGTTTCCAGCATATAATACTCTGAAATCAACTTTTAACCAAATCCTCAGGTTTTGATCATACGCTATCACACATCATCCCGGGTCCTCATTCTGTGCTCGTACATGTCCATATTAACTGCTTTAATCATATGTGACCTAAAATATAACAAACACATATGAAGTATCAATGTTTATGAAATAAACAACTAAAACAAGTAAAATAAACACACGAACATTGTACAAATTAACCGAACATCACACATATCCTCAAAATCTCCGATGTCAGATTCCATTGTTCATTTACCTATGGTAATTTTGAAGTTATGGGAAATTGCATCTTAAAGTTTTATTATTTTAATTTAATAGATCGATCCACTGAAAAATATTAAAATAACATTCACAAATTACAAACTTTATTATTTGCCAACGTCACAAATTCAAAATTCGAAAAACTTACCGTTAATCCTCCTCCTTATAAAACCCACCCATTCCCTCTTCATCTTCATTTCCAAACCCTAATAACTGATTTCGCACAAATGGAGTCCACCAAAACAGCAATGGAGTGTTTCGAGAAGCTCGAGAAGGTCGGCGAAGGCACCTACGGCAAAGTCTACAAAGCCAGAGATCGCGCCACCGGCAAAATCGTCGCTCTTAAGAAAACCAAACTTCACGAAGACGAAGAAGGCGTTCCTCCTACAACGCTTCGAGAGATCTCCATCTTACGAATGCTCTCCCGTGATCCTCATGTCGTTAAGTATGTATTCGATCTCGTGTTTTTATACTCATTTCTTCCTAGGGTTTCATGAATCCTTACATGTTAATTTGAATCATTATTGATAGATTTATGCTTCAATTTGTTAATATACAGATTAATTCGTTGTAATCAAATTGAAGATGAGAGATCTAGGGTTTATGCTTCTATTTTGCAATAATTTATGCTTCAATTTGTAAATATACTGATTGTTTCTTTGTAATGTTGTAATCAGTTTGTAAATTGATTACATATTTAGGGTTTAAAACTGTGTTAATCATGTTTAATTGAAATAATGATGACTAATTGTGGATTTTACTGATAATAATGACATTAAACATGCTGATGAATGTGAAGACAGATTTAGGGTTTAAATGTGTTAATCTTAATCATGCTTAGTTGAAATGATAATGATTAATTGTGGATTAATTTAGGTTTTAAATTTTAAACTAGTGATTTCATGTTTTTGTTTAAATTGATGAGGCCAGATTTAGGGTTTAATTGAAATGATGATTACTAATTTTGGATTGACTGATAATAACAACATCAAACAGGCTGATGGATGTGAAACAAGGAATCAACAAGAATGGAAATACTATGTTGTACCTGGTGTTTGAGTATATGGAAACCGATTTGAAGAAATTTATCCGATCTTACCGTCAAACCGGTGAAAACATTCCACCCAAAGTCGTCAAGGTACAATTATTAACAAATTTTCTCTTCTTTCTGCAATTAATATACACCTGTTATATAGTTTAGTAATATCTGTTTTTGGTATTTGATCCAGAGCTTGATGTACCAGCTTTGTCAAGGTGTTGCTTTCTGTCATTCTCATGGTATACTGCACAGGGATCTTAAACCGCATAATCTTTTAATGGACCGAAAGACATTGACGCTTAAAATAGCCGATCTTGGACTATCTCGAGCTTATAAAGTACCGGTCCCGAAGTATACTCATGAGGTATAAATGTGTAAAGTTCTGTATTATAGATCATATAGCTTTCATATCTTGTTAGTTGACAGTTTATTGTAAATTCAACCACTGCAGATTTTGACCCTTTGGTACCGGGCTCCCGAGGTCCTTTTGGGGTCCACCCATTATTCAACTGCAGTTGATATGTGGTCTGTCGGTTGCATATTCGGTACGTGTGTCTTCATCTTCTTGGTTTGACTACATAGAGATTGTTGATAATATTAGCAGGCCTGTAGATGAGCGAACTAACATGAACAGAGCATGCTTGTGTTCATTCGTTTCACTTTAACCGAACAAAAGATGGGTTTCTTGTTTCGAGTTCATTCGTTTAAGAAAATGAATGTGTGTTCATGTTTGTGTATTAACAATATAAACACGAATGGTTCACGAATGAACATAGCCGAGCTAAAATGAATTAAAAAAAAATAAATCTGAACAACAATGTATTGGGCTTAAAAAGTTGTTAAATCTAGACTAAAAATGCAATGGGCTTAAAAATTTAACATAACAAGTGTAAATGAACGAACTTGAACGAGCATTCACGAACATAAATGAACAAATGAGACATGTTTTCATGCTCATTCGTGTATTAAATAAACACACATAAACGAACTTCTCGTGGAATCACGAACGGTTCAATGAACGTTCGGTTCAATTACATGCCTAAGTATTAGTTGTACCTGATCAAGTGGTTTGCTCTTTGAATTTGTAGCTGAACTAGTAATGAAAACTGCCATTTTTGCTGGTGATTCCGAGCTGCAACAGTTGCTGCACATTTTCAGGTTGGTTAACAATAACGGGAAATCATATCTCATTGATAAAATTTATGTAAACATAAGTTTTTGATTATTATTTTTTGTGCATTCAGGTTATTGGGTACTCCCAATGAGGAAATGTGGCCCGGTGTGAGCAAGCTCAAGGACTGGCACGAGTATCCACAATGGAAACCGAAGCCCGTTTCAACTTCGGTACCAAATCTTGATGCAGATGGTCTTGATCTTCTTTCGGTAAGTAATAATAATTTTAATTGGCTTATAAATTTATCAAGTTATTTGAACTAGTATATATGTTTTTATGCAGAAAATGTTTGAGTATGAACCATTAAAAAGGATTTCAGCTAAGAAAGCAATGGAACACCCGTACTTTGATGATCTTGACAAGAATCAACTATGAAGTATCTCGTTCTTATTGCTTGTCTCGAGCAAAATCGTACTTTTGTTCTAATCTTGAATGTAACTTCTAATTTGCTTGTTTTATTGTGGTGAGAATTCTTGAAAAGTACTAATTGATTTGTGTTTTGTTACTTAGGTTGTTGTATTCTGCATTTTTAAATTAATTCAAATTTTATTTTATTTTAGCAACCTGAGTCGAGTTTGAAACGAATTTGCACGAGTACTGACTGTTATTAACCTGGACTTTTGGTGAGGCTGAGGCTGATGTTGTATACGCTAATCTTTTGTACAAGATACTAAAAGTTACCAAACACATCATATGAAAACAAAGGCATAAAGTTTCTGCACTAATAGTAGCTTAATAACATCTTGTTAAAAAGTGGTAATATAGTAAACATGTGAGTGAAGAATTTGGTGAAGGAAATATGTCATGAACGTAATTATTGATTTTGTTTTGTAGCTTAACTAGGTTATATAAACCCTTAGAAAAATTGAATCCCACTCATTATCTTATTATTATTATTATTATTATTATTATATGATTTTGAATCTTCAAGTTGCGATAATCATATACAAAACACACATCAAAACTCTTGAAAAATCACAAGAGCTGAAAATATAAACAAACTGCTTCTAATTATATTGTTGTGTCAGTTTTAACATATTTTGCTATTAAACTAACAACGGCAAGAGTTTCTATCGGCAAAAAATTTTTTTTTACCAAAGGATGAAAATTAAGGGTTAATGATATTAAATTATTAACCAATAAAAAATAAACTTGTTTGGCTTACTTCATGTCTTTTTTTCTAATTCATGCCTTAGGTTATAAAATTAGAAGCAGTGACAATTGCATATTTGGTAATATCGGCAAAGAAAGTGTAATAATAAAGTGAATAGTATCACAATTTTTTTTTGCTTCAAATATGTCATCTTACTAAACTTTTAATTTTAGACGATCTTGACACATTTTACTCAACTCCAACATATAAAAAACTAAACTGTTATAGTGAGTTTTATATTTGTGTGTAAAAGTAAAAACAAAAAAGTGTAAAGAAAACATGTTCCGAACCAAATGTAATATTTTTCTTAAAATAGCCAGTTTTGACCCTAACTTGTACCGACCAAAATGGTTCTTATGTGTTGCGCCGATTGACACGACCCGTCCGTTTTGCAAGTTATAAGAGAACACAAGTAGCAAATTTGACCCGTTTACTTAAAGGGTTAAATACAAGTTGAATTTGCCTGAAATGTTCCAGGTCATACTAAAAGTGGGCTTGTTTCAAATGGAACTTGGTGACCCATTACGTAAATCAGAGTAAAAAAAACTGTTGGAAATTTTTTATTTACAACAAATAACTATCTCACTGAAAACCAAACCATCATTCCTCCCATATATCAAACAATTTTGAGATTCTTGTATGAAAATATAACACAAACAAATCATAATAATAAACAACCAGCTTAAAAGAACAAATTAGTATTTTGAACACCCTGCTCATTATCTTACTTCTTATAATGATTTTGTATAAAATCGGTTTGCAATATCCATAATTAAAACCATTTTCCTATCATTTATAATAGTCTAAGTATTCTTTATGGCCTCAACTTGCAAGATTTAAAACAAAAAATATATATGTGTTATGCCTATAACTGACAACACAATGTCTTGCTTCATGGAAACAAATAGATATAAACATATAAAGGAAACAAAACTCACCATGACACCACTCTATTTTAGGGATCAAAACAACTCATATTCTATATCAGCTTGGCCCAAAACTCTAGTTGATGCAAGTTCGTGACAATGAATAAGCACAATTAATTTCACTATTAGTTAACATGTGATAAAAAAAATGCACATAATTATTAGATTTGATAGAAAGAGTACTGATATACACCATCATCAATCTGCTATTCTCCGTGAGTCTAAATTATGTCACTTTAGGAAAAGTTATCAATACGTATAAAAAGTTTATTATATATAATTAATAGTAAAAATAATCAACCGAGATGAACCATTTTCGTATTGCTCAGAATAAAGACGAATTATGGCACCTTCTGAACCGACCACTAATAAACTAAAAATATACAACACAAATTTACACACACTAAAGTGAGTTTCAAAAGTTCTACAAACGTTCTTTTATTTCTAATATTTTTTTACTTTATTTGCTATTAAAAAATGATAGATATATCATTAATATGAAATATTTAAAATATTTATTAGTAAAGACGAATTATGGCACATTCTGAACTGGTCACTAATAAACTAAAAATATACAACACAAATTTACACCCACTAAAGTGAGTTTCAAAAGTTCTACATGCGTTCTTTTATTTTTATTTTTTTACTTTATTTGCTATTAAAAATTATAGATATATCATTAATATGAAATGTTTATAAACTGCTATTGAATTCTTTCGGCGAAATCAACCAAAACCGTTCCTCATTACTCCGGTGGTAATCAATTGTCCGGCAAATCTTAATTGCCAATTGAATGTTGTAGTGGTGTGACCCGTTATCTATACCAATTGAAACCGACCGACGACGATTGAATCATGTCTCCTATAAAAAAAACCCTAGATGCTTTACAGTTGCGTATCTCTCTGCTACGAACCACCACCGACCCCATCGTTCACAAGGTCTCCAGCCGTCGTCATCTAGAGTTCCAATTGAGGGAGACAAAGCGAAGGATGTCAACTACCATGGTCGCAGTTGGGCTTTAAACTTACACTATGACATGGTCGTCCAGTATTCGACGTTCAAACACAAATCTTAAAATTTGTTGTTGGTGGAGCCACATATATCCCACGACTCTTCTCTTACTTCAACAAAAATGAGTATGCATTGCTATTTGGGTACTAATTTAGATGATTTAGTTGAATTGAGCATGATACGCAAGTTTAGAGATTGATGTTTTATTATTATTGCAAATTATATCAAGTGGTTTCTTAACAGGAAATATAAAGCCTCCGCTACTTGCTTACATGACATTACGATCATATTGAAGGCAGATTATGAAAACACATATTTTGTTACAGGTTTGTTATTGCATTTATCTACAGTTCATATGTTATGATTTTAGATCGAGGCATATTATGACTTTATGTATTTACATAATGTTGATCTTAGGGAATTTTGGGCCTGGAGTATATGTAGAAGATTGTATATTTGAAGATTTAACCATTAGGTTCAGTGGTAAGAACTTATTTGATTCAACTCATTTGAAGAGTTTCATTAAATTACATGATTTTACAACCTTGTTTTCATTTGTAAATTAATGTGTACATCCAGATAGTGCGATCAGATGACCTGCTTGCAGGGAATTTGAAGGTATTATTTTTTCTTTGAATTGTATTTCATTAACTTTAAGATTATAATTATAAATAATTAATATGGTAATACTAATAGTTAAAAACCAAAAGTCTTCGAATGGTTATTGCCCTTTTAATCAAATGTTTTGACATATCTACAATCTACATTTTTTAGCATTTTCATTCCCTATTGCTATATTCATCTTTACATATAAAAAAGAATGACCGAGCTGATAGATTTGAATTCGGCTTGGTTGTAAACGAGTAAGCAGATTGGTTCGGTTTGTAAATGTTTGGGCTTGGGCTTGTGTTAGATGAGCTTGATATAAAATGTTTTCCGGGTTGGTTCAATTTGCTAAAGGGGCCAAGCATTAGTTAAACAAATGCTTGCTCAAAATTAAAAATACAAAGCTGAACCCAAACCAAAAAACTGAAGCCGAAAGGTGTTAAAAACTGCTTTTGGTTTTTAATTCAGATTGAGCCCAAAACAGACCTGCGCCCCTCCATTTTAATTACAGAATTTAGTTAAACGTTAGTCCCAGTCTCTTACAACCATGAATCGTTTTGTAGTATGATTTGGCCCCATCCAACACGGGTTCGGTTAGCTCACTTGAAAAGAAGATAGAAGACAAGCCCATTAGCTGTTGTGAGTCTTGGTAAAACTAATAAAGGTGAACTTGATCAAATTTAAATTTTGTATGTACACTTAGAATGACAAGGATATGAAAGTGACTGTCACATGTAAGCGGTCCCAGTTATGTGACGTTGATATTTCTCGCGATTTGTGCTCAGATTACGATTGTTTCCGGCTTCCATTTTGGAACCCAGGCAGCGGTGATGGCGGATGAAAGAATGTGATGTTGCACGCGCCACCTTTGTGGCCCCGGTTTTGATTGTTCTAATGGCTGAGCTGGCGAACATTGTTGTTTTTCCTGCATTATATGATGTGCATTTTCTATCAAGAGTTTTACATGTGGTGATGCAGCCATTGCTGAGGTTATGAGCCTATAATGGTCACATGAGGCTCCATTGTTAACAACTTTGTTACTTGAATCTATGAGGCAATGATGTGAATCTGAGCCTGCGAGTTTTGTTTGCTACATCCATACAATTTGATGGTTTGTGCTTTCGTGTTCTATGTAATCATTTTATTGACGTATGGCATTGCAGCCATAGGTCTTTAGCTCATCCATTGTAGTTGTTGTTGTTTAAAGACCATGGACAGAGTTGAATTTATGAATCACCTTGGTCTTTAATGTGTTGCATTATGCAACTATGACACATTTACCTTGCATGAGGCGTGACTATCGCTCCTATTTTGGAGGCGATGATGAAAAAACTGCCAAGTTTGTTGTTTTGGCATGGCAATTTAGTTGCAGCCATGACGACCTAGCGTTTATGAACCTTCTAATACTTTCTTTGATGAAATTACGGTTTTACGGTTTGTGCTTTCATGTTCTATGTAATTATCATGTTGCTTATTTCATACGTGGGTTAAAAATATGGGCAATTATCATTATTTTATTGACTTGTGGCATTGCAGCCATAGGTCTTTAGCTCATCCGTTGTAGTTGTTGTTTAAAGACCATAGATAGAGTTGAGTTTATGAATCACATTTACCTTGCATGAGGCGTGACCATTGTTCCTATTTTGGAGGCGATGATGAAAAAAACTACTACGTTTGTTGTTTTGGCATGGCAATTTAGTTGCAGCCATGACGACCTAGCGTTTATGAGCCTTCTAAGACTTTCTTTGATGAAATTACGGTTTTACGCCCCCTCCCCGCGGAAATGTCGGTCATTCAAAATGCAAAAAGAAGCCGCATGTGAGACATCGTTTTGGTATCTTCCTCCTATGCCCTTTTTCCCTTTATTTTAAAGGGAGCTCATAAGTTGCTTGATAAAATGCTTATAATTTATTTTCACATCATTATGTGCAACTATCATCTTACCTGTACAAAGATAGGGTTTAGGCTTAGCTATATGAAAGAAAAAAGGCTTGACTTTGAAGAGCTTGCTTTACCAAACTCCACAAAGGTATTGTTTCTCTCATAGCACTTCCAAATTAATTTTTAAACCATATAATACCAATGTTTCAAGTAGACGTTGACAGCGGCTTTAAATATATGTGGATTTACGCGAAGTTTAATACCTCATTTTTTGATTTAGGTTGTTATATTGTGAGTTACTTGCCCACCCTTATCTAGATGCCTCATTATGCATACTATTTGTCCAACTATAACACTAATTTAGTAAGTCCACAATGACAGTGGTCTAGAAATAGCGTTTGTTGTCCACGTGACCCATTTAAGTGATTCAAACCATTTGGCTCATGTGAATTCGTTGACCCGTTTTGAATACACTTCTAAGTACGTTTCACTTTGATCGAGTTTGAAGTTTGACATGTTCATTTGTTTCCGTTTTTTCTTCTAAATTATATTTGCTGCTATTGCTAAGATAGATGGTCGTTTTGCAGGTAATGGAGATATTGAATTTGCCACCCTTAATTGATGCAGCTCAAAAGGTTTATGTTTTACATATCATAATAAATTGATTGCTTGTTTTTCCCTCAGTTCAATTAGTTACAGAAAGTGAAAATGCAATGGCCTATGCCTATCTTGACTTCATCATAGCAAAAGTCAAAGTTAGTAAATATTTAATTAACATTCAAAAACATCTTATCTTTGTGTTTTATTTGTATTATTAATGAAATTATGATATTGCAGTGATTGAAATTGGTGAAGGTGTCGATAAAATGAACAGCTTTTAATAGCTTTGAGGGCGATCAGCGAGCGCATAAGAATGGGTTTATTTGGCTTTCCTGCTTTGCTCATGCTCTATGAACTTCAGATGAGTGTTGGAGATTATTAATGAACTTAAGGAAGTGCAACTTTTAGGTGATGCTAAAGTGGAGGAGTTGGAGATTAACATATTTCTTGGGTGACTGTGATTGATCAAGAGTCATGACTGAGAATACAAGTTTGAAATATTAGGTTCTGTGTTATGCCACACCACTAACACAAAGCTACTATAAACAATGTTGGTTGTTTTTTGTTTTGCCTCAAACATGATTTTGTTGAACAATTCCAAATTGATAATTGTAAATTGGTTGTTTTTAATTTACTTTGCATGCCTTTTATTTTGCCTCACACAAAACTACTATAACCTATTTTGGTTCCCTTTGTCGGTACATAACAAACCAAACCCCTACCAACCAAATCCCCGTCGCCTCTCCCACCGCAATGCGCGGACACCTCTACTAGTATATTATGTATAAGTTATTGAAGAGGTAGGTCCCAGCAGAGCCCAGTTGGTCCCGCAAGACTCACCTTAAACAGGGACGTCTGCGCAAAGACCAACTGGATCCGCAGGACCAACCATGCTCAGAGACGTGACGTCCTTACGCGCAGTACGCAAGCTGTTCCCGCAGGAAATGCCTCCCATGGTGAAGGACTCCGCCTGTTCCCGCAGCCTCGGATACAAGCCATGAGGGAAGGCCACCCGCGCAGCATGGCTACACGCACTAGGTACTTAGCTCTCGATCATTCAGTGTCACCTGAAGGAATGAGCAAAGCCGGGAGCAATCCCGCACAGAGGCGGGAGGGGGAATACTCCCGCCCAAATAAGCCAGTCTGTATACTGAAGGACCTTTTACTGTACCTGACGAGGTATGGGCGAAAGATCTGATCAGAGATACGACAGCTCACTGATACAGTATGGCGAGCAGCATGCTCCTGTACTGTATCACTATTAGCCGCTGCCTACTCACCAACTACTGTCATACCACGTGCGTAGCCGGCAGTTGGTGGAAAGGGAATAGTATACAGCAGGCCTGGTCACTATCAGCCACTGCCTACCCACCAACTACCAGCAGGGCACGTGCGTAGGCTACTGTTGATGAACAGGAACACTGTTGCAGCCGGCCATACCTCCTTGGAAACCTACCTTCGGCTATAAATACCCCAAATGGTATGATCATCTCAACATTACATTATCACATTATCATCATATTATACCTGATATCTGCTCTAGCAATCTCTTAATATACTTTTATATTTAAAGAGCAATCTAGTCTGATTCTCACGCCGGAGGGTGGTCACAAGGAGGAACCCCCCCCCCCCCCCTTCTCAGTGACGAGCTCACGGTGTCTGTTTTGCAGGTTATCAGAAGAACCATCTTCCAAGGGTCTAACCCCTCGTGGGAAACATCTATCCAACTCCCAGGTTACCAGTAATCTGTCAGGGGTCCGGTTAGTGTTTCTTCATTGGCGCCATCCGTGGGAAAAGCTAGAACTACAATTTTCTCCAGTTTTTTCAAACTTTTACAAAGATGGTTAGAGAAATTCCGGTAACCACAACCCCAGCTACTAGGGGGAATACCGGCAACACAGTTTTTACGAACACTACCCCGGCTACCGAAGTAAATTTTACGAACACTACTCCACTTACCAAAAGCTGGGGCAAGTGCAGTAAATGATCGCCTACTGGGATCCACCGATACCCAGTTTGAGAAACGAAGACTCCCCCGCCAGACTCTCGATGAAGTTAAGGCATGGGCGGAGGCACGACAAAAGGAATTCCAGGCTGAGTTGGACGAACGCTTGCGTTCCGTGCAACAGGCCGACGAATTCGAGTACTGGGAGGATGACTCGGAGGAATCCGACTCCGACGCGAACCCTCGCCATAGGGCAAAAGGGAAGCGTAAGGAAACGGAATCCCAACCGAAAAGGCATTTTGGACAAGCCTTCAAACCAAAAAGCACAGGTGGAAGTCCACGAGACTTCTCCAAAACGTTCAGACCAAACGTTGCAAATGCAGGAACGTCCAAATTTGCAAGGGACATTGCTGAAGCAATCGCCCCAAAGAGTGCCAAACAAATGCCCAACATAGGCACATATGACGGTATATCTGATCCAGACGATCATTTGAACAGGTTCATAGCGGGGGCAACCGTCAGCAATTGGACGGAACCCACGTGGTGTTACATGTTCCAAATGACGCTTGTGGGGGCTGCTAGAGCTTGGTTTGATCGCCTACCGGTCAACCACATCTACGACTGGGCAGACTTCCAGCAGAAGTTTAGCCAACACTTCAGCCAGCAACGGAAGTATACCGAGGAGCAATGGACAATCCTCAAATGCATACGAGAGGAAGATGAATCTCTGCCAAACTTCATCACTCGCTTCAACTCAAAGAAGCTAAGTTTGGGCAATATCAGCGAAGATCTTGTTCGCGCTGCCTTCATCCAGGGCGCACATGACCCAGAGCTCATCCGCACCCTAACGGGTAAAGATGGCATGCCATCCACATGGGATGGCATCATGACAGCAGCAAAACGCTATGCGGAAACAGAGAAGCAACTGGGTAGAGATCTCCCACAGAGCACAAACCTCTACACTCAGAAGACGAGAGAAGACAACGTCCTCACCGCCAGACTAAATAAAAAGCGAAAGCTAGGCATTTGGCAGTCAAGGGTAAACTTTGACACCTCATCCGGCTTGCAACATCGAGTGGGCGGAAGGGATAATGTACAGTCGCACCGGAACTCCAGATGGACGCCACTCACCAAAAGCGTCACTGAGATATTCGCCACTGAAGAGCTCCCATGGCCAAAGCCTCCAATAATCCGACATCGTCACGATGCTGATCGGAGCAAATACTGTGACTTCCACAAGACAAAAGGCCACAACACTGAAGAATGCATAGATGTAAAAGACATGGTCGAAGCATTTGTCAGAGATGGGACGCTCGCACACCTCGTGGCGCAATAAAGGCTGAGCAGGCGGATGCGTGTAGAACCCCAGCTGGGGAAAACGAATAAAAATTCCAGCTTCAACATTGAGACTACATGCTGCGTAAAGAACGAGATCCCGAACCAGGTGCGTATCGGCTCGATGGCACTCCCATCCCAACATGGAAGGGAGCTCATTTACACAGTCTGCATGTAAATCAATTCCAATTTGTAAAGAAAAGGCCAAGAGCCACTTCTAATGGAAATGATTCTCTTTAAGAACATCGAAGCTGATGATTTTACATTCATACTTTTCTGAACACTAATATGCCGGTTTTCACCGCATAATTACGTGAAGTCATTGCATGGGAAGGCGGTCCTACCCGCACGAACCCAATAACGTGACAAACCTTCACGCAGGTCAGTTTGGGAAAAAGTTCAGCACCCAAAAATGAAAGTGCCGGTCTATCCGCATGAATCATTAAAGGAAACTGAATAATAACCTATCAACAACCGCGCGTCGAACGGTTAAACTATGCAACACTGGTGACGGCGTTCACATTACGTGAAGTCGTTGCGTGGGAAGGCGGTCCTACCCGCACGAACCCAATAACTTGACAAACCTTCACGCAGGTCAGTTGAAGGGGAAGAGTTCAATTATCCTATTAAATGAAAGTGCCAGTCTATCCGCATGAATCATGAAAGGAAACCGAACACTAACCTATCGACAACCGCGCGTCGAACGGTTCAAAACAAAATTCTTAAAAAGGATAAGAAAAACCTACACGCAGGTCAGATATGGGTAAAGTTTTGCCATCCTACTAAGTGCAAGTGACGGTTCTACCCGCACAATCACGAAAGAGGAAGCAAAACTTCACACCTATTATCAACCACGTTCAAAGGTTAACTTATCCTCATAGGATGAGGAAAACCTACACGCAGGTCAGATATGGGTAAAGTTTTGCCATCCTACTAAGTGCAAGTGACGGTTCTACCCGCACAATCACGAAAGAGGAAGCAAAACTTCACACCTATTATCAACCACGTTCAAAGGTTAACTTATCCTCATAGGATGAGGAAAACCTACACGCAGGTCAGATATGGGTAAAGTTTTGCCATCCTACTAAGTGCAAGTGACGGTTCTACCCGCACAATCACGAAAGAGGAAGCAAAACTTCACACCTATTATCAACCACGTTCAAAGGTTAACTTATCCTCAAAAGGTGAGAAAAACCTACACGCAGGTCAGATAAGTGTAAAGTTTTGCCATCCTACTAAGTGCAAGTGACGGTTCTACCCGCACAATCACAAAAGAGGAAGCAAAACTTCACACCTATTATCAACCACGTTCAAAGGTTAACTTATCCTCAAAAGGATGAGGAAAACCTACACGCAGGTCAGATAAGGGTAAAGTTTTGCCATCCTACTAAGTGCAAGTGACGGTTTTACCCGCACAATCACGAAAGAGGAAGCAAAAACTCTAATCCATTATCAACCACGTTCAAAGGTTAACTTATCTTAATGCCTTAGAAATTTCGAAAAGGAAAACCTACACGCAGGTCAGATGAAGGTTAAAGTTTAGCCATCCTACCAAGTGCTAGTGACGGTTCTACCCGCACAATCACGAAGGAGGAAGCGAAACTTTAACCCATTATCAACCACGTTCAAAGGTTCTTATTCTAAACACTTGGAAAATTGCTAATTTAAACTAAGTATGCAAGTCATAAGTTTATAAAGCAAGGAACCCAAAGAAGGAAATAACAATCTTATACGCAAAAAGATTAATATTTCAAGAATATATTACAAGAATGGCCGGGTAACTACCCGCCTAAAAAAAAAAAAAAAAAAAAAAAACTATACAAGTCTATCTTAGCAATGGGAAGGGATCTTCAGGATCAAGCTTCAGGGCCGCTTCCACTTGGACCCGCTCCGTCAGAAGAACGGGGTGGTTCGAGGAACGCTTTGAGGACAGCTAACCCATCATCAGCAGCAGCTACTTCGTCCACCTTTTCCACCACTGGATGCGGGAAGGCGGCGTATTGGTTCAATGCTTGGTCATAAATGGCTTCGGTATCCACATTGAACAAAGGGAAGTTGGAAGGCGGGACGCCTTTCTCAACAAACCCTAGACCAAGCAAGAAGCCGGCCTTTTCCCCATCCTCATGAGAAGCGTTGAGGGCTGCGGTCATAGCATCATCGTAAGAGGTCTCTGAAAAGACCCGACGCACAACCTACAAAGAAAAAATACAAGTATTAGAACCTTTTCTTACAAAAGAAAAGCGAGAAGATAAAGCTAAACATACCTGAGGCAACGCTTCTCGAAGAAGCCATTGGAGGGCAGCTTGAGCTTCGTTATGGGCGCGTTCGGCTTCGCTCTTGTTAAGGTTGGCAAGTAAAACTTCCTTTGCGGCAGCCTCTTCGACGCCCTTAAGTTTCCGCTCGGTGTGGTCAAGCACCCCCCTCTGGTCCAGGATTTCCTGGAGTTTCTTGGCATCTTCCATTGCCAAGGCATCATGAGCGCGTTGGAGAGCCTCTAATTTGGCCTTGAGCTCCTCATTCTCCACACGCAAAGGCTCAGCAACGGCTTCAGCCTTGGCAGCCCTCTCGGTTGCGTTTCGCGCAGTCTCCCTGGCCAGCCGAAGCTGTTCATTCACAGCTTGGGCAGCCTTGGAGCGGGCCTCGAGTCGCGCCTGAACTTCAACCTCGAGGGCCTTGAAGGCCTTCTCCTTGTCGGCGGCAGCTGCCGCCAGCTGTTGGTTCTCCTCCCGGAGAGCACGCGCCTCAGATACGTCCTTGGCGCGAGCTGCTTTCAACTTGTCGTTTTCACGACAAAGCAGCTCGACGCGCGGCTGCATCCGGGCTTGGAGAACCCGAAGCTCATTGGTTAGCCTACCCTCCTGGTAGCTAGCCATGGCTTCCCCCAACGCACCATGAGGAGCAGCGTGGCGAGCCCAGTCCACGCACTCCACAGGGGTACGAAGGGTTGTTCCTCGGCGTATGTTCCATCGCGGAACATACACTTCATTGGAATCCGACACTGCAAAAGAAACCAAGGCAGT
The DNA here is from genome assembly GCF_021521415.1 of Bidens hawaiensis. Taxonomy (NCBI): domain Eukaryota; kingdom Viridiplantae; phylum Streptophyta; class Magnoliopsida; order Asterales; family Asteraceae; genus Bidens; species Bidens hawaiensis. The sequence goes on from NW_027491634.1 coordinate 203,418, forward strand.
AAGGAAAAGATGATAAAAAACATAAGGGAAAAAGAAAGGAACCCTACGCACCTGTAGGGTCAATGACAGGCCGATAGCCGCCAAACCCATCACCTGAACCTAAAGGAAATCCATCCAACAGGTCAGGCAGACGGGAAGGGGGCAAAGATCGGCGGGAAGCCCTGCGCGTACCTGATGGTCCGGCCGTAGGTGCCGGTGGCGCGGGCATGGTGGCAGCCGCCGTGGTCGCCGTTGTGGTCGCCGCCGCGGTCGCCGCCTCCTCAGCAGCAGCAGTAACCGCCGGCTCCGTGAAGGATGCTGTAAAAATCGCACTCACGGCCGGCGGTGACGTCATCTCGGCCGGAACAGTTGGCTCAAAGGAACGAGCAACTGGACCAGCGGATGCAGGCGCAGGCGCCTGGGTCGACGCCTCAGGAAGGCTGACCGAGCCTACCGTCATTGGCGGGGAGATACTCCCCTGCGCCTCACCCCGGAATGCGTCAACATCCACGCCTGCACAAAGAAGAAAGTGTTAGATAAATTTAAGAAGTAATAAATCTGCAAAGACATTATGATTGTACTTACGGGTTTTCTTGACCCTGAACGTACGGACGGGCGGGGAGGAACCCGATGGAGCCGGCCTCTTGGTACCGGTCACCGTCGTCTTCGTTGGTTCTCCGGAGGTAACGGTCGTAGCCTCCGGAACAGTGGTCTCCTCACCACCGGGCTTCCCCTCCACCTCTTCACTATCTGACTCCGAGTCAGATAGAACCACCGGACCAGCCGTGGAGGCCTTCTCCTTCCCTTTCCCGCCGGCAGCAGCTTTCTTCTTCCGCACCAATGGAGGAGCATCTGAGGATTCCTCAGAAGAAGACAGGTCAAGAATTCCAACAGCGGGTACAGCATTAAGGGGTTGAGGAAAGAATATCGCCTTACCTGGCCGCCGGTGGCTCAGGATCTCGTGGCCCAGCGGATAGACCTCCACAAAACGATCCGCCGTTTGCTCCAGGATGGGCAACTCGCCCTCGTCCAGAGCACGAGTACCCATCCGCGCGGGACCGTCGGTTTCCCGCGGGAACAGAAGCGACTCCAAATTATTTCCCTCTGAAAGAAAAGAAACAGTTAGAAGACAAACTTGTATCAAAAAGAAAGACAAGACATACCATAGGGAATAGAGTTCAAACCGTATTCGAGAAGGATGGGAACCTGAGACGCATCTTTCCACACCCGGCTCATCCCTAACATAACCATCCCGGATTCCGCAAACCGGTAAACCGGAGATTGGATCCGGGATATCTTCGAAAACCATTCCGCCTCCTGGTAGTTGGGGGCGTGAAGGCTCGGTATCGCTTGGCCATTTTTAAACTTCATGGCAAGGGGGATGGCGCGGGCAGAAATGTAGAAGAATTCCTGCTTCCACGCGCGAAGACTGCGCTCGGTGTCGCAAATCTTCAGACCCTTAATACGGGTCGTCAAGGTGTACCACCCCTGGATGCACCTCCAGGTATAGAAGGTCATCAGGCGGTCCACATGGGGCTCGATGCCCAAAATCCGGCACACCCACTCAAAATGGCGAATCTTGGCGATCGCCATGGGGTGCAGCTCGGTCAAATGAACACCATGCCTCTCAAGGACACGGTAAACGAATTTTGTCAACGGGAATCTAAGATTCCCATAGACAAAAAATGCAGCATAAACCCCGATCTTGCCTCTGGGGGCATCATACACGGTCTGGTGGGATTCAGGAAACTCAGGCTCGAGATGATCGAGCATGAACTTCCTGACAACATACCGGTACTGATCGCCGGGCAGAGCACACTGGCACTCGCCAGCAGTACCCCTGTCGTCAGCTATAGCCTCAGCATCACGAGAAGACATCTTGAAGAGGAGTGAAAAGTGTGAATTGCAAATAACCCTCTACCCCTTTATATAGTAATCGCAATTAATGCGGTGAATTTAATGCGGAGGAGAGAGAAATCGAATGTGCAATGAAACTATGACACGTGGCAAAAAGCAAGCTGGCAACAGCTGTTGAAAGGACGTGTGCCAGTAATTTCGCGGCCACGCGCCCGAAAAATCGCGCCCACGCGCCTGAAAAAGCGACTGGAATGACCATGTTCTGTCACGTCACCATAACTTCCTGCACGTCCTGACACAGTCAGAAGAAACCGTCGCACGACGTTTCAGAGGTTTGGACTGTTCTGATCTTTTCACCAACTCTTCGAATTTCAAAATTCAAAATTCGAAAATATTAAAAAGTAAGCGGGAAAATACCCCTTTACCCCTTGGCAAACAAGTAACCGTAAGACGGATGCGGGTACAGTGTAAAGGCAAAACCCTTCACATACCTAGCACCCGCAGGGAATTGAAGCCAAATAAACCTTGGCAAACAAGTAACCGTAAGACGGATGCGGGTACAGTGTAAAGGCAAAACCCTTCACATACCTAGCACCCGCAGGGAATTGAAACCAAATAAACCTTGGCGAACAAGTAACCGTAAGACGGCCGCGGGTACAGTGTTAAGGCAAAACCCTTCACATACCTAGCACCCGCAGGGAATTGAAGCCAAGTATTCCTCGGCAACCAAGTAACTACAAGACGGGTGCGGATACAGTGTAAAGGCAAAACCCTCCACATACCTAGCACCCGCAGGGAATTGACGCCAGGAATACCTTGGAAGTAAAGTAACCGTAAGACGAGCGCAGGTACAGTGTCAAGGCAAAACCCTTCACATACCTAACGCTCCGCTGGGAATTGAAACCAAGAAGGATCTTCTGGGCAATGCTTGCGGAAACGGAAATAACATCCCCGCATAGCGGGAACGTCGAGAAGTACGTTGTTGGAAGTTCCAAGATGGAATTGATGGTTTTAACATAATTGATCACTATGTTCAAAACTACCAAAACCTCATGGAAAATACATACAACTGGGACTCAATGCTCCTGACTTGCGAGGAGGTTACAGACCTACCCGCATCATACCCAAAGACCAAGCAGGAAACTCGGGCATTTCTGCAAGTGACAAGGACTTCCGCGGAAAGAATCCCCATGGAAAACCTTACAAAACCCTTTTCAAAACCCTTTGCTCAAGTCCAAAAGTTCACCTCACTTTATTAAACACGCATGAGAAGAACATTGGACTGGGGGGACTTGAAGAGGTAGGTCCCAGCAGAGCCCAGTTGGTCCCGCAAGACTCACCTTAAACAGGGACGTCTGCGCAAAGACCAACTGGATCCGCAGGACCAACCATGCTCAGAGACGTGACGTCCTTATGCGCAGTACGCAAGCTGTTCCCGCAGGAAATGCCTCCCATGGTGAAGGACTCCGCCTGTTCCCGCAGCCTCGGATACAAGCCATGAGGGAAGGCCACCCGCGCAGCATGGCTACACGCACTAGGTACTTAGCTCTCGATCATTCAGTGTCACCTGAAGGAATGAGCAAAGCCGGGAGCAATCCCGCACAGAGGCGGGAGGGGGAATACTCCCGCCCAAATAAGCCAGTCTGTATACTGAAGGACCTTTTACTGTACCTGACGAGGTATGGGCGAAAGATCTGATCAGAGATACGACAGCTCACTGATACAGTATGGCGAGCAGCATGCTCCTGTACTGTATCACTATTAGCCGCTGCCTACTCACCAACTACTGTCATACCACGTGCGTAGCCGGCAGTTGGTGGAAAGGGAATAGTATACAGCAGGCCTGGTCACTATCAGCCGCTGCCTACCCACCAACTACCAGCAGGGCACGTGCGTAGGCTACTGTTGATGAACAGGAACACTGTTGCAGCCGGCCATACCTCCTTGGAAACCTACCTTCGGCTATAAATACCCCAAATGGTATGATCATCTCAACATTACATTATCACATTATCATCATATTATACCTGATATCTGCTCTAGCAATCTCTTAATATACTTTTATATTTAAAGAGCAATCTAGTCTGATTCTCACGCCGGAGGGTGGTCACAAGGAGGAACCCCCCCCCTTCTCAGTGACGAGCTCACGGTGTCTGTTTTGCAGGTTATCAGAAGAACCATCTTCCAAGGGTCTAACCCCTCGTGGGAAACATCTATCCAACTCCCAGGTTACCAGTAATCTGTCAGGGGTCCGGTTAGTGTTTCTTCAGTTATTAAATGGAGGAGGTTAAAATGTACATAACTGATTAAAACGTTTACATTTCTTATAACTTTTGTCTTAAATAAAACAAGTGAAAATCAAGTCTAAACTTATTAGTTCAATGGTAACTCAATAACTTTCCTTATGAAAGAGGTCATGGGTTTGATTATGGCCTAGAGTAATTTGCTCCAGGTTGAACACGAAGATTTTTCACAGTTTTACGTTTCCTCCTACATAGATGGACCCAGCCAACACTCACCACGGTTTGTTCATCAGACAAAAAAGTATTTCTGAATGTCAACCTTTATCATTCCAGAAAAAAAAGCCTCCAAAATAAATTATTATTAAATGTAATTGTCATTACAGATCTCAAATCACAACCGTTCACATGTATTAAATGCTTTAAAAACCGGTATTTTATTCATACTGAATGTCAACCTTTATCATTCCAGAAAAAAAAGCCTCCAAAATAAATTATTATTAAATGTAATTGTCATTACAGATCTCAAATCACAACCGTTCACATGTATTAAATGCTTTAAAAACCGGTATTTTATTCATACTGCATTGGGTTAAAAAATGGTACAACCCGATTCAGTTGTATCGAGAGGTTCAACCGGGTTGACTAATTTACTATATAATTTCATATATATGCAACTTTAACTCAAAAAATAGCCAAAAAGTACATGAATCCATAATCAAAATAATCGAAAAGCTAGTTCGTAGAAAAAAATAATACAAAAAGTATTTGATTTTCAAACAAAGTTTTTAATAAAATAAAAGTGTGTTAGATTTATGACATTGTTTACTGGTTTACTCGTTTTAATTTGATATCCTAGGCTAAAATTCATTTTTAAAAAATATAAGCCTCATAAAATATAAAAAAAAACATTAGGCTTAAAACCGGTACGTCGGTTTAAACCACTATTTAAAAAAAATGACAGTTGAATGCTTTATAAAACCGTCTAAAAATACCAGTCTCAAAATCTACCGGCTACCTATTCGAAACCTGTTATAATCGGTTCAACCGGCTGATACATCCCGGTTTTAAAACATCAGTTGGGGGTAATATAGTCCTTTCACAGACGCAACAAACTCTATCCACGTGGTATCCAGACGATGACTCATTCTCTATTTCTCTGAATTTGACCCGATGGATGACAGCAGACACCACTAACACCACCGTGCTTTCTTCTCCGGCGTACCTCTCATCCAACCACCACCCGCCACCTGCCTCAATAGCACATTTACAAAAACCCTACCTACACACCATTACTCATAACATAACAACAAACAAACAAACCCTAGCTAGCTCCACGCGCAATGTAAGCTTACGAACCTCAATACTTTCTGTAATTTGCTTCGAATCTCAATTAAATTGTGTCATCGTGCTCCTATTTTTGTCATGAATCGTAGTTTGACCTGCTGATTTTGTGCTAATTGCTACTTTTTGACGGTAGGAACCTAGGGTTTGTCTCTGAATTAGGGTTTTATAATTTAATTGGTTCTAATTTTGTGGAAATGTACTCATTGTTGTGAAACTCGCAAGGCCGTAGGGTACTGGCTAGCGATTAATCAGGATTAATCGGCTTGGAATTTTATATGTATTTTCAAAATTATATATGCTTGTGTGTATATATGCATAGCATTCTTTTCAGAATAAAAAAACATGTGGAGAACTCTGAGAACCGCATAAAGCATGTGTACCTGATGCATTAGTGATTTAATGAGATAGTGGATGAGTGGTTATGTAATCGCCTTCTGCATAACACTTGAAGCAAAAGTTACAAGTGCATTATATGATTTTTGCTGTTCTCAACGTTTTTTTGGTTCTCATTTGAATGTTACAAAAAAATTTTCAAAATTTGTGTATAAATTTTCAAAGTTCTTAATTGGATTGAAATAATAAGTGTACCTTTTCTAATAAAAACGTTTTTATCAATTTTTATTGGATTTGACTGATTACCGATTTTAGGGGCCGATTAGTTGAAATCGCATTGGCTGCCCAGCGATTAGCGACTAATCAGCGCCTAGAACCGATTTTTACAAATAAAACACTGTTTTGGTAGAGAAAGAGAGTTTGAGATGGAGGATGCTGGAAAGGTTCTAGAAGATGAAGTGGTTGGTGTGGAACATGTAGAAGACAAACAAAAAGAGTCTCTTGGTTTAGTTGACACACTATTAGATGAAATTGGGATTGAGCAAGAAGGTGCAAGTAAGAAGGATGAAGAGGAGATGCAAGCTAACGAAATCGAGCAGGAATCACGTGTGGATGAGGTTCATGATAGTGAGAAAGATGCTTCAGCAATTGGTGATGATAAGATTGATGATAGTGTGAATGATGGTCATGATGATTCTATGAAGACACCAGAGATTAACAATGAAGAAGATGAAAAGCATCAAGAACTTGTGGTACATTCACCTAATAAAGTTAAAGAGGAGACACAAGCTAACAATTTCGAGCAGGAATCGCATGTGGATGAGGTTCATGATAGTGAGAAAGATGCTTCAGCAATGGATGATGATAAGATTGATGATAATATGAATGATGGTCATGATGATTCTATGAAGATGCCAGAGAATAACAATGAAGGAGATAAAAAACATCAAGAGCTTGTGGAACATTCACCTAATAAAGCTGAAGAGGAGATGCAGGTTAACAAAATTGAGCAGGAATCGCATGTGGATGTGGTTCATGATGCTTCAATGATGGGTGATGATAAGATAGATGCTGCAGATATGGATGATGCTCATGATGGTACTATGAAGATGCCAGATAATAACAATGAAGCAGATCATACTCAAGATGAAAAACATCAAGAGTTTGTGGAATTTACACCTGTTAAAGCTGAGGATCATAATACAGAGACATTGAAGAACGAGGTAGAGGACACAAAGGTAATTTTACATTGAAATATTCTACATATTTAGTGAATCTTTAGCTATTTTAACAAGATGGTGTTTGGTATGTTATGATTAGATGGATGAGGGTTATGAATCTGGGACTGAAGAGGATCAAGAAATATTCATGAAAGAGTTGGAAGCTGTGTATAAGGAGAAAAACTTGGAATTTAAGCCTCTAAAGTTTTATGGACAACCGCTAAATTGCCTTAAGTAAGCTTATTGGTTCACATTCATATTATTCTGCTTTTGGGTGAAGACTCATTTTATTGTTGTATTTTTGTTATAGGTTGTGGAGGTCGGTTATCAAATTGGGAGGATATGACCGGGTATACCTTATCTTTTCCTTCTGCATCATTAGGCATAAAGAATTCTTATGTTAATAGCAAACGAATTTTTTTTGAAAGAAAAAAAGCATGTAAATTAATTTATGTTATTGTATTTTTAATGAATAATGTTATTTTTAATGCATTTGATTGAAGATTGATCTAATATCTGTTCTGAATATATTAGCAATATGATCTATCAGTTTTTTGGGAAAATTGAAATGATAATGTAATTCTTGAGAAACTGGTGAAGTACTATGCAATGTACATATTTTCTATTGATTTATTCAACATTCTCTCTCTCTTCAGGTAACTGGATCCAAATTGTGGCGATATATAGGCGAATCTTTCAATCCACCTAAGTAAGAACCAAGAAGATGAGTTTACTATTCAATACCATCTATCTACTGTTTTAATTAAAGCAGAAACAGATTATCTTGGTCACTTTTGTTTTCTCTCTTGTACATGTAAAAAAAAAAGGTACTGATATATTATACGATTATCATGCTAATAATCCTTTATGGTTTATATTCTGAAGGACTTGCACAACTGTCTCGTATACATTTCGCCAGTTTTATGAAAAGGTAATGATTATATTACATTTTTTTTTAACTGAAGTTCCAAAATCCAGCAACTTTTCATCCTGGTAATATATTTTGAAGGCATCACAAGCTCTAAATTATTAATTTCTTGATCACCGGTTGCTATTTAACTTTTTGTTTATTTGTAGGCACTTCTCGAGTACGAAAGACATAAGGTCCAGATTGGTGAGCTTGAATTCCCTCTTGCACCTGTCTTCCCAGATGCCCCTATTCTTGAAAATGAGGTTTGTTGATAGAATTTTCAGTTTTTATATATATACCACAGGCCAAACATACTTGATTTTATAAATGGCTTGTGCAGGCAAACGGTCATCAGACCCCGGGTTCAGGATCCGGACCAGGTAGGGCACGGAGGGACGCTGCAGCTCGAGACATGCAGGGTTGGCATGCTCAACGTCTTTCAGGTTTTGGTGAGGTTGGTTAGCCAATCATTGAGTAGATTCAGGGGCATTTTTCTGTCATTTTACAACTCTGCAGTGATAATATTCAAGAGTAATCACAAAAAGAATGCTGCAATGATGAATTGACATATTGTATTTCACTTTTTCAGGAAAAGAATTCCAACAATTCACAGAAGCGCGAAAGAAGTCTTAAGAGCATCGGTAATGCCCACCTGTCAAGTTATAATTATTTATTAAAAATAAAATTATACATCAAGAAAATGTGTTCTAATCGAGTAATGATATCACATATAGTGTCACTAAAACAAAAGAGACCAAGTGAAGTGGAGCATTCTGTGAAAGCTGCACGAACCGAAACATCCAGGCAGTTGAGTACCAAATATTTTTCGTCTCCCAATTTCATATATTCATCACATTTTCGTTTTGTTTATTTAAACGTGTATTAACATTTGCCTACCTTTATAATCATGATAGAGCTGTCTCAACTGTTGCTGATGTCGGTCCTCCTGCCGATTGGGTTAAAATAAACGTGCTTGTAACAGTAAGTATTATCAAACCTGTAACATTCATAACAAGCATTTGACTTTTTCAGTTACTAGATGTCAAAGTTGACTATTTGTATGAACAGAAAGATTGCTTTGAGGTGTATGCACTAGTTCCAGGCCTTTTGCGAGAAGAGGTTAGAAATTAACTTGTTACTCTTACGAATAGTTGACCTAATTGCTGACCAGTAGTTGACTTTCTATATTGCTTTTCTGATGGATTAGGTACGCGTCCAGTCAGATCCTGCTGGGCGCCTTGTCATCACAGGTCAACCAGAGCAACTTGACAATCCATGGGGTATTACACCTTTCAAAAAGGTTTGTTGGGGACAGAATGGTCCATTTATGTTTTTCATAACTAATAATTATTCAATTAATAACATCAATTATGTTAATGGGTCAAAATTTCTCATCTTGTTTATGTTTGGGTATGTAATAATATTTACAGGTGATTAGCTTACCATCAAGAATCGATCCGCTTCGCACATCCGCAATTGTGAGCTTACATGGACGGCTGTTGGTTCGTGTGCCTTTTGAGCAGTCAAACTATTAAGTTTTTTAACTCATCAGTAATTAGGATTTTAAAAGTGGTAACAGGAAAATATTTAGTGTTAATTTATCTTTAAAGATGGTTTGTTGTCGTGTATGGTTTACAGTAAAGTAGTTCAGGTTTTGAACACTTTGATAAAATACAGTTTTTATGTCTGCATTCGTGAAATCTGTGAGCAAGTTTTATGTAGAGTTTTGTTGGTTAACTTATTATCTTGTGTGAAACTCTGATTACATAGGCTCTCACAAGGCTTGCAAATGACTGATATGTAGGAGCCTTGTTTTAATAAACTTGCGATGTTTTGAGGCAATTAGGTCCCGAAGGCTGGAATGAGCTATAGGCGTGAACAAGTCACCGACTCACCAAGTATTTAAATGAATTGTAGACAATAATTTCATAGATAGTTATTTCTTGAATACCAGATGATAAGACAACAAATTAATATGTTAAACCTTTATACAGAAAGTCTTTACAACCAAATTATTTGTCAAGTAACAAATATACAACAAAAGAAGACTTCATATGCAACCTAAGCAACAAATATGCAATGAAAGACTTTATATACAAACCTAAGAACCCCCAGAAGCCAAAGCGTAAATAATTAAAAAAAAAAAAAAGTCAAACAAACAAACCAACCAACCAAATGATAAAATGTTGCCTGATGAAAATAAAATAAAAGAAAACGGGTCGGGCAGTATGGTGGCAGCATAAGTGCCCTGAAGTTAGTCATTTGACTAGTTTGATCACTGGGCCGCCTTAACTGCAAACCAGAATAATGTTAAGGGTTAAGCCATAAAAACCCTCTGCCACAAGAAGAATTAACATAGTATGGCAGTTCGTTAGGTTTTATCGATTTGTTAACTTCTCTCGCCTCGGCATTAACAATATAGAATAGACAAAGTGACAAGCACACGACGATTGAATCTTGTCTTGTATAGAAATATACATGCACCTGTACGCGCTATATTACTGCAAATGCATCCATTTCATCTTCCAAAAGCAGGAATGCTTCATTACTGAATACTGATCAATAACTCTTTAGTTCAGGCGCATAAATGCTAAAAGCACCAAAATGAATAGCAATTTATACATTCTCTCTCAACCAACCACACATTTAAATTTCACTTATATTAGATTGAACAAAAATCATTTGAGATATATAAGCTTGGTCCTCATACAGGGGCATTATTACAATGCAGAAGTTATCTGCAAAACTGAATAATTATCAACTTTCCCTTACTAAACTTCTTGAAATTTAACACCAAAAGTTTCACAATCACTGTATAGTGTATACCACACATCAAACCTCTTCCATCAATGCTCATTCCCATCACTTTTCAGGATTATTACTTTTGTTTTTGTTTCCATATATAAGCCCAGTTTCCTACATAATCAAACAATAAATTCAGTTATTTCTATCTAAATCAAAAACAGCAGCAATTGGATCCATAGTCATAAATCGTGGTACGCTCTGGTACGGGTACGCGGTTCGCTAAAGGTAACGTATTCGGTACGGAGGGGGGTAGGTTCATTTCGGTACGAACCGGTACGGTGTACCATGTAGTTCGGTTCGAGGCGGAATTAAAATTAAATATAAAATTTATATATCTTATAAAAATAAAATTATATATCTTAAAAAGCATTTCCAGGATATTGTGTATATATATACATATATTTATCAATAATTTATGAGGATTATCTTGTAAAAATATGTATTTGTGTAGTAAAGCTTGGGGTTAACTTTTATAAAAATAGAAAGTTGAGGGTGAAAAATGACATTTTGTTTGAAGAAAAGAGTGAAAAGAAAAGGGAACGACGTTTCAGTTTTAGGGTTTTCAAAGTTTCAGATTTGGGATGGCCACAATTCCATAAATCCGGCCAAATCTGGCAGGCGGCCAATCGGAGAGGCGTTCAATCGATATACTATCAGTTCTGATTCGCGATTTTTGTTTCAATCGTAGCGACGGATTGGCGATTTCTGGTTCACGATTTAGGGTTCAATCGGAGCGACGTTCCGGCGATTTGGATCGCGAATTCGCCGGCGACCGGCACGCTTGCGATTTCCGATTGGGTACAAAACGTACCAATACGAAAATCACGCTACTTGAGCGATTTATGTGACTATGATTGGATCATCAATTTCGTACTCATTTCCGAATCAAAAAAGTTTTTGATACCTAGATGTAGGGTGTTCAGTATTCAAATACGACTCGAAAAACTCGAAATTCGATTTGAATTGAATTCTGTTTCTGAATACATGACTTTCATATTATGTATCAAACACGTTTTTATACGTAAAATTTTCAAGTAGACAGATTATAACCCCTCCTCGACCTACTCAGGACCGAAATTGCCGAAAAATGGTTGGAGTTGGCTGAAACTAACCAAAAATAGGGCGGGAATTAGCACCGGAATTAGGGCCGATTAGGCCCGACTAGGTCAGTTTAGGTCCATTAAGTCGATTAGCGATTAATCCGGCGATTACCAAAATATTAATCAGTGGATGTCCGATTAGTGAGTAGTTTCCGATTAATACCAACGTTTCCAACACTGATACACACACACACGCAAAACTACAAAAGAGCTAATAAGTTCTGACATTTAATATTCAATCTAATGATCAACCAGCCCAAGAAACAATTACCCAAAATCACTAAAGGTGCAAAATTCTAAATTCATAATCAAGTAATCGGATACAAGTTTCTATTCAATTTCTAACTCATTTTGTTTTTTACTTCGTTTAAGAATTTGTTACTTGATTTTAACTTCTAAATCAGTTTGTCAACTGTGGGTGTTCAGTGTTTGAATCGGACTCAAAAAAACTCAAAATTGATTCGAATCAATTCAAGTTCAGTAATCTAATTCGAATCCAGCTTAAAATTTCGAATCAAATTCTATTCGAATTCAGTAACTGAATATCCGATCTAACTCGAATCCAGCTTCAAAATTTCGAAATTCGGACAATTCGATTCGTTGAATACCCCCACATAGACCAATCAATTTTGATGTTCATCAACCATACTATATTAATATTCATTCCTGTTATCATTATAACATAATAATAACAGAATCAAACCTGAGGATCCGGAATCGGCTTCGTTTTCTCGACGTACTGATACCGATCAGACACAGCCGCAAGCGCAGCTCTCTCCTGAAATTAAACCACAATTAACAACAAATGATCATCAGCTGATCAATTCAACAACAACCCATCATACATAAAGGTTAAAAATGTATACTTGTTGTTCTCTTTTGAGCTCTTGTGAGGGTTTGATCCACAGGAAGTACGCTAGGGTTCCGGCGACGACCCAAGATGCGAGGTTGCTGCCGCCGCGAAGACCGCCCATTGCATTTCCGACGGCCGACCGGACATTGCCGATTGATTTCTTCCAACCGCTGGCCATTGTTAGGGTTTTGAGGTAATTTAGGGTTCTGAATGATGATTTCTCAACATTAGATTGTGAATGTGAAGGTAACCGACTTCTTGCAGTCATGTCTTCGGGTCGTGTTATTCGGAGCCTATATAAATTTTAGAGAAAATTAGTGTTTGTGTGGTTTTAGGGCGGAAACATAACGAGGCCTCGAAATAATTTTTGAACTGGTTGAGTCCCCGTGGTTTCAATAAAATGAAAGTTTACCCTGAAAGTTAAGTAAGGTAGGGACTCAAATGGTTCATTTCTGAAACCACAGGGACTCAATCAGTTCAAAATTTTTTTCGGGGACTCATTGTGCCTACGTCTTAAAACCACAGGGACGCAAACAGTAATTTTCTCTAAATTTTATTTTTAAATTTATTATAAGCAGACATGATATTTTTTTATAATTAAAACTTATAAATATTGTAAAGTTAAAATACAAACGGGACAAAAATAAGAAATATGAGAAGAATTTGAGATTACATACATTTTAAAAAAAATTATAATTTAAAATATAAATAAAAAACAAAAAAATGTTAAAAACCAAAATGTTTCCCCGTCATTGACGTTCCAATAAAAAAAATCGACGAAAAAACACAATGCCGAGATAAAAGAAACAATTATGAAAATTAACAAAAAACACAATTATAAATAAAAAAGACATAATAGATCATGAAATATGACACCATGCCAAACAAAATATAACACAATGTTGAGTAATATAACACAATATAAAAAAAAGACACAATGTCAAAAGGAAAAAAAAACACAATCAATAACAAGAATAAATAAAAAACACATTGATAAACAAAAAGACACAATAATATACTTAGCATTGTATCCTTTTTTTATTATTATTTTTGGAGCGAGAGAGATAGGAAAAACATTATCGTTTTTTTTTTTAGTTTATTTTTTTTTATTTTAAGTTATGATTTTTTAATTAATTTTTTTAAAAAGTTTTTTTTATCACAAATGTTTCTCATAATTCTCATTTTTAATCTCATTTGTAGAATAACTAGATGTGGATAGTGAAAGTAACCCCCTTGTTTTTGAAAAGTGCAGATAATAATACTTGAATAGTTTCAGAGTAGCTTTCACATTACCTCATAGTTCAAGGACTAAAGTTGTGCACTTTATCCAACGGATACACCGTCATCATACTCCAACCACCGGTTTTGCAGAACCAACTGCCAATAATGCACACTCTGCTCCTCCCTCCACCGTCCGCCACCCGCTTCCTCCGCCACCGCACCGTCCCCCAACCACCACTCTCCACCACCTCTCACAAACTCTCACCTCTCCGTTCATCCTCACTCTCCTTATCAGAAGATGACGTCATCACCCATCCCGATGACGTCGTCCCACCTTCACACTCCAACCGCCGCTACGACTTCTCTCCTCTCCTCCAATTCCTCTCCACCGAGTCACAACTCACCGAGTCACAGTTCGCCGAGTCAGAACTCACTGAGTCACAATTCGTCGAGTCTTACCGATCAGTCTCACCGTCACTGTGGCATTACCTTCTGAAAACCCTAGCGTCTTCACAAACCTCAATTTCAACCACACACGCTCTCATCGACTGGCTTCACAAACACAACTTATGCTTATCACACGAGTTCATGTACTCGATTCTAATCCACGCGCTCGGACGCTCCGAGATGCTCTACGAAGCGTTTCTGCTTTCGCAGAAACAAACCCTAGCACCGGTCACATACAACATTCTAATCGGCGCGTGTGCGCGTAATGATGACTTAGAAAAAGCCATTATTCTGTTAAACAGAATGCGCGCCGAAGGCGACCAGCCGGATTTAATGAATTACAGTTTAATTATTCAGTCGTTGGTCCGTAAGGACCAGATTGATTCAGGATTGTTACAGAAGTTGTATAACGAAATGGTTTCGGATGCTATAGAGTTAGATGTACAGTTGTTGAATGATATTGTGTTAGGTTTTACGAGAGCGGGTGATGTGGATAGAGCTATGCATTTTTTAGGTGTGATTCAGGGGAACGGATTGACTGCGAAGGTTTCCACTGTGGTTTCGGTTATTTCGTTGTTGGGTGGGTTGGGGAGAGCCGAGGAGGCGGAAGCGGTTTTTGAAGAGATTAGTGATGGTGGGTTGAGACCGAGGACTAGGGCGTATAATGCTGTGTTGAAAGCTTATGTTAATAGTGGTAGTTTGCGTGATGCGGAGTGGGTTGTTGATGAGATGGAGAGGAATGCGGTTTTGCCGGATGAGTATACTTATTGTTTGTTGATTGAGGCTTATGGAGATGCGGGTAGGTGGGAGAGTGCGAGGATTGTGTTGAAAGAGATGGAAGCGAATAATGTGAAGCCGACTTCGTATGTTTTTAGTAGGATTTTGATAAGTTATCGTGATAGAGGCGAGTGGCAAAGGTTGTTTCAAGTTTTGAAGGAGATGCAGAGGTGCGGTGTGAAGCCGGATCGGCAGTTTTATAATGTGATGATTGATACGTTTGGGAAGTATAATTGTGTTGATAACGCGTTAGCGATATTGGAAAGGATGATAGACGAAGGGATTGAGCCGGATACGGTTACTTGGAACACGCTAATAGACTGTCATTGTAAATCAGGGCATCATAATAAAGCAGAGGAATTGTTTGATGAAATGCAGCAAAGAGGGTGTGAGCCTTGTGTTGCTACGTATAATATTATGATTAACTCGTTTGGTGAGCAAGAAAGGTGGGAGGGGGTGAGAGGGTTGTTAAGGAAGATGAAAAGCGAGGGTTTGCAGCCGAACGTGATAACTTATACAACATTAGTTGATATATATGGAAAGTCGGGGCGGTTTATGGATGCTACTGAATGTTTGGAGGATATGAAGTCTGCTGGTTTGAAGCCGACTTCAACGATTTATAATGCTCTGATTAACGCCTATGCTCAAAGGGTAATTTGGTCCTGTACTTTCTTAACTCTTTCTAATTATAAACACAAGTTTTATGAATGTCCCGTTTTGTCGTTAACACACACACACACACACACACGCATATAGGGGATAGTTCTGTTCAGAAGACATTTGTTTTCGCGAGGTATGAAAGAACAAAATAAATCTGAAAAAAAAATTAAAATACAAGAAAATGATTGAAATGCAATGTTCACTCATCTCTTATTAACATTCTAAAAAATATGTTAACGAAGTTCGTTTATTTATAGAATCTACACATGCGTAAATCATGTGTAGGTATATTTCCTACACACAACTTACACATGTTTAGGCAAACGTTTAAAAATGTAAAAAAAAAAAACACCTGAACAAATTAGTTTAATGGCTTTTTATGTACATAACATAGACATTTTTGTATGTAAGGAGTAAAAGTTTAAAAAGTATGAATCATTGATAGAAAAAATAAAACGATTTAGGTTTGTTCCTTTTGTTCTCGTAATAATTTGGTCTTCTCTAATGAACCTTTCTATATAACCGCTTTATGCATCGGCCATCGCCTAGTTAAAGCAACAAGTACAAGTGTTTTTTATGTGGCTAGTTTACTAAATAAAACCAGTTATATAGATATATTTGTGTATGTATGCATACGAGGATGTTTTAAATATCTAAATTAGTACTCCCTTTTCAAAAGATTATTGCAAAGATGTTAGAGAACCCTCATATACATAAGTTCTACAAAATGAAAATGAAAGTGAAGAAACAACTTCTCATTATTAATATTTGTACATTGAGCAGGGTCTATCTGAGGAAGCACTGAATGCATTTAGGGTCATGAGAAGTGATGGTTTGAAACCTAGTAATTTAGCTCTTAATGCATTAATAAATGCCTTTTGTGAAGATAGGAGAGATGTTGAAGCATTTGCAGTCTTACGCTCAATGAAAGAAAATGTAAGCTTCTACAAGAACCTCATTTAGCTCTTTTCTAATTATAATTATGCAAATTAGTGAATATAAACTTGTTATTTTCTAACTACAGGACCTAAAACCTGATGTTGTCACATACACCACTCTTATGAAAGCTCTAATTCGTGTGGAGAAATTTGATGAGGTATGGAATCTGCACAAGGGCAATTTAGTCATTTTAAACACGTGTCCATTATCCTATAAAATGGTGTTGAATTTCAGGTCCCTGGTGTTTATGAAGAAATGATATTGTCCGGGTGCACCCCTGACCGCAAAGCTAGAGCCAAGCTACGGTCTGCACTCAAGTATATGAGACAAAGACTGAAATCAGAGTTCCACTCCACGAGCTCATTGGCCCGGTCAAAGTACTGATATCACCATTCACGAACCAACCGGGTGAGCTTGTTTACTTTTGTAGCTTACTTGCACTACCGGAACAATATTCATTGTTCACCAGGTGGCTCTTCTTACTTGTAAAAGTTTCCATGTTGAAAAGTCAAAGGGTCAAACAAGAAAATACTACAAACTTGGAGGTGTAGATACAAAATGCAAATGGGAGTCTGAATTTATTTAAGTTGTTAAAATACAAGCATACACAAGTACTTATAATGGTCTCAATTCATTCTTTGGATTATTTGTGCATATGCATGTTCTAGGTGATAATTTTGTAACTCTAAATATCAAGTGAAAAATTGTGTATTTGAGTCTGTTTACCTTAGGGTTATTTATTTATTTATTTATTTATTTTTGTGACAAGAATTGAATACATTTGAAAGATAAATATTGAGCATAGTGTCACGGTTCACTTTACTTCCTTTATGGTTACTTGTTAGCATATAGCTGGCAAGAAGTGATGATAACATAACTTATTATATTTTAATTATCGGATGTTATCATGCATCGCACACTAGTGGTAGTCTTGTTCTCGTTATGTTCGTGAGTGTTCTAATGCAACAGGACCAATTACGATCACTGAATGCGAATAAGCCACGTGTGAGAAAATGTCTTGCTATGTAATTCTTACATGCTACCACAAGCAGAAAGTCTTGTGGTCATTTTTTATATACAACAATATGCCATCTGCTAAGACATGAATCTTTTTATATACAACAATGTCCGAAGACATGAATCTTCACAAGTATCTTAAAAAGAACATGTTTCAAAGGACATACAAAAAAAAGATTTCCAAAACATAACATTGAGTTGAACCATCTCAAGTTTCAATTACTTACAAGATCCTTTTGGAAGTAGGAAGCCTAATTTATTATTCATTACAAACACCATGCCATCCGTGAAGGACCTGACAAATTATTTAGCTACAAATACTCCGTCGATCAAGGGTTGGACTTATTAACTCGTTGAATATATCTTCAAACTGTCGATATATAAATTATTATATTATTGCATATGCTATTCCAAATCAACAAACTAAAGGTTCTGAACAACCTGAGTTTGAAGTGTCACCACATATGTCGAGACAGAGACACTTGATTAAACGTTCAAAACAACTCTACATACACCTAGACCAAGTGAGAGGTAACCTTGTTGAATCACATAACCATTAACACCTAAATAGATTGATTATATTTATTATATCAGGCATATATCACTTTTCTAAATAAGTATTTTGACCCTTGTTTTATGTGGATAACACGAAATCAACTTTAAATCTAACTATATATGCTTAAAAGAAAAAAGAAAAGACGAATTATATTTTAAATTAATGATAAAGAAAATAAAATGACATAAAAAAACACAATAACATTAAATAAAAATTTAAAAAAAAAGAAAGAAGCAAACATGGTTGAATGAAAATGTTGTAACAAAAAGTATGAAAATACTTATTCTTGGCTATGCAAAACTTGTTTAACTAGCAAAACTTGTTAGATTAAAGTCATATAGCACATATAACTTTTAGACCATCTTAAATGATTCAGGTTTTGATTAAAGTCATATAGCACATATAACTTTTAGACCATCTTAAATGATTCGTTTAACAACTCGTATAAACCATATTTTATTTTTATAAAAGTTGGTATAACAATTTTCACATCATACAACCTTATACGAGTATACGACCTGTTATACGGCTTGTATATAATTCGAAAAGAAGGAAGGAGTTGTTTGTGGATTAGGCTAAATGTATCCCCCTCGTATACTTGTCATACCCTCTTCTCTAGACTTTCAATGTCTTTAACAATTTTATTTGACATATTACTACCCTATAATATTTTTTGTAAAGCTTATCATAATAATATAATATTTATTATCATTATTAAATATATTTTAAGAAATAATGATATATTCTCTTTATAAAAACGATAAAACGATTTGTATATTTTTATCTTATTATATGTCTCCCGCTCAACAAAAAAAAAACCTTGAATATATTTTGTTAGGTTCGGGCGTATAAGATTATTGATAGGTTAGAAAAGAACCAACTTGTTGATCAATTCGATGTTGTTTAATCTGTTTTATAGATTAAAAACAATACGATTTTTTTTAAATGTAAGCTATCTCTAAAAACAATTTAAGAAGAAAACATATTCTAAAGTATTAGAACACTTATAAAATTGTTTTTTTTTCTTTTTAGATAAAAAATGTCTTTTTACATAAACAAATTTTTTTATCATTAAAAAAAACAAAGAAAAAGTTTTATGATATAAAAAAAAGGAAAAGGAAAACTCTTTAAAGAATAAAAAAAAACTTTTTAAAGTAATAATGATAATAAAAAATAACAAAATTGTAATAGAAAAAAAAATATTTGAATCGTATTAACCAATGTTTTAAAAACCGGATTTAGTTTAAAAATGGTACAACCGGTTGAACCGGAATGTGTCGAGAGGTTCAACTGGGTTAAATAATTTATTTTGTAATTCCATACAGATACAATTTCAATTAAAAAAAAAATACCTAAAGTATATTAATAAACATCGCACTTGAACCAAGTATCATGAAAAATGGTCGAATTAGATTGAAAGTTTGTACTTTGTATACGAAATCAGTCAGTTACAATAGACATAAATAAACCAACAGTGAATTTGTATAATACAAAATAGGTTGATTAACGAATTGCCTTTTACCGTGTTTACTCATTTCAATTTTATCCGGCTATGTTAAAAGCCATTTTTAAAAAATATTGGTCGCGAAAAATATAAAAAATCTCTTGGGTTTAAAACCAGTTTGCCGGTTTAAATCGGTATTTTTAAAAAAATCGGCGGTACGATGTTTTAGCAAACCATTCAAAAATGCGGGGCTCTAAATACCGGTTGCCTTACGAAAATCCGGTTTAACCAGTTCAACCGGCTGGTACGTACATGTTTTTAAAATATTGGTATTAACGCAAAACTAAGTTTAGTAAAAATGAAGAAGAGGTAGAAGCACCTTTTTTTGACAAAAGTGCCCTTAGACTTAATTTCACTGTAATAAAAGAATTAGCAAGGTGCTCTCCACTTTGAAAACCCTTCTGCATCCCTTGCCGCCGATCACCGTAGACACAGTCGGAGAATCAGTCCAGAATGAGTCGGAGCTTAGGGATTCCGGTGAAGCTGCTACACGAGGCCGCCGGACACATAGTCACCGTAGAACTCAAGAGCGGCGAAGTTTACAGAGGAAGCATGATTGAATGCGAAGACAACTGGAACTGCCAGCTCGAAAACATCACCTTCACCGCTAAGGTTACTATCTTCCGATTCATGAATATATATACAATCAATTACCGTTTCAGTTTCTTCTATTGCTATCGTTCATTAAGTACATAACATAAACCCTAAGTTTTCATCAGTAGATCTGCAACTGCACGGATAACATTTTATGACTTGTAATGAAGAGTTCGTGACTATTGAATACCGAATTGGTTAACTGTATGTTTGTAAACCCTAAACCCTAACAATAGCTATATGAATGCGATTGTTGTGCCTAGGGGTGCATACGAGCCGAGCGAGCTACTCGAGATTGGATTGATAAGAAGCTCGAAATGAGCTGAGCCTTATCGAGGCCAAGCCTGAAATAAAGCTCGCTTAGGTATCGAGCTTTCTATGGGAAGATTGGTTAGGCTTGCCTAGCCTTAACAAGCCTTGTGTATTTTTAAGTTTTTACTTTTTTGGACTTATATGTATTAATTTTACACTGCAGAGACGAGCTTTGGCTCTTTTAAGGTTCCTCATACATTCTCGAGTCGAGTCGATCTTAGGCTTGTCTAAGGCTTTCTCAATGTATAAAAAAGTAACTAAAATTACTTATAAATTAATAAATGATAAACGAGCCCAGATGCGCCGAGCTCAAGCTTTAGAAAAAATGTTCGAAACGCACTCGTGAGTCAAAACGAGTCGAACTCGGGCTCAGCTTGTTGACTCATGCCTGTTTATCAGCAGACTTGGATATAAATATTTGCTAGATAATGGTTAAAGACAATAACAGAAGTTCAGTAGATATTCAACATATTTTTTATTATGGAATCAAATTGTTTTTATTGAAAGATGGAAACAATTTTATCATAATGCTGTTCTTCATGTCTGCAGGATGGGAAGGTGGCTCAACTTGAACATGTGTTTATCCGGGGCAGCAAAGTCAGGTGTGTATTCATTTTTTGAGATTAGCCTTCAGTTTTATGAGGAAAATACTAAGGCATCTTAGGTGTTTTTTTCTCAGTTTTTTGTTCTAGTTATCCTTTTGGTTTTAAAAAGGCTGATATGTAACCGAGATTAGTCTTTTTGAAAACTCATGGTATATTTTTTGTTCTAGTTATCCTTTTGGTTTTAAAAAGCTGATATGTAACCGAGATTAGTCTTTTTGAAAACTCATGGTATCAAATTGCAATCAATGATAACCGATACTTATATATCTCATACGCATGTGCGATCAAACAACAATGTTTGTATCCTATGTAATATATATCATATGATCTTTATGAGCCATTTACATGTTGCTCATTCTTACACTGTACACTAAATGAGTTGACTTTGTCAAATCTTTGCAGGTTCATGATCATACCAGACATGCTTAAGAACGCTCCGATGTTCAAACGTTTAGAAGCTAGAATTAAGGTACCATCTTTGACTGTCCCAACATGCGATTTGTGAATGTTTTTGATAAGCATACATATTTCTAATTTATACTCTTTTTTTTCTTAAAAGGGGAAAGGTTCAGCACTTGGTGTTGGTCGGGGCCGTGCTGTTGCTATGCGAGCTAGGGTAAGTGTTTTTTTTACATTATTACTGGAAACAGATTTTAAGTCATGAAAATATTCCAAGTGATGATGATTTGCTTTTATGCAGGCGCAGGCTGCTGGTCGTGGAGCTGCGGGTCCTGGTAGAGGAAGGTGATATGTTTGTGAATCATAATCAAATTTATCACATCACTGGTTCCTAGTAATCATTTCCAGTTAGGTTATCGTTATTGTTTTTGATTTGTAAGATTGGATCAATGTTTGATATAAAGTTTAAGCATGATTTCTGAATGTGTACTTGTTTGATGCTCAAAGATGCTTCAAAACCTGTTATTGTAAACTCATTCTACTGATTTACAGCAGTTGTCCAATTTTTTATTTCTCTCGTCTTTCAGTAGTTCAACCTAATTTGAAGGGTTTTACTCCCATTATATTTTCACAAAAGGCGTCATTTATAGTCATTTTATACATTGCTTTTTGTTAAGGTTTGTGGCTTGATTTTTGTATATATATCATATTATCTTATGTTTAATATGATTTTAGACACCGTTGTAATGGTTTGAGCACACCCTTGTAATCGCATGTTGTCATGCTTCGAGCATGGACAAACACATCATTACTCATTAGACGCTAGATGCAATGTTGTAGTTGGTTTAAGCATACCCTTACATTTAGGGGTGTTTACGGTTCAGTTTGAAACCGAGAAACTCCATAACCGGTCATTGGTTTGGTTTCAAAGGTTTGGTTTCACGGTCCCGTTGCACACCCCTACCCACTTGTGTCACTTTGGGTGGATATTAGCAATAAAAGATTTGAGTTAGACCTTGCGCAAAGGTTGTCCGCTTGAACCCGAGCCCACCTGGGTTTTCGTCCCATCGTGTGTTACACCAAAGAGTTTCGCTCTTGTGGTTGCACAACGACTGTCAAGTGGCAGCCAATGGTATGGTTTCTCGGGGAAACGCCTAAGCCAAACTCTAAAAGTTAGCGTTGGCCCAGTTAAAAAAATATAGTCTGGCTAAAGTATGACCACGGCGCTCTCCAAATTTGAAGAATATGTTATCTTAAATACAACCTTTCTAAAAAAAATAATTAACAATTATTACTTAACTAGATTTTCTATTAGGCACGTTGCGCCCGGGCAGTTGGCAAAACCCTATCGTTGAAACACAGGCTTTGGTAAACCTGAGCGTTACGACGATGAGTCGACATGAATTTGGTCAGTATCGGTTGCGTTCTTCACGATATAGACACCATTGGTAAATTTGAGCGTTAAAACCCAAAAAATTAATTCGTCAAATTAATATATAAAAACATTAACATATAAGAAAACAAAATATTAAAGACGATGTTTATTTAGTTGGCAAACCCGAGCGGTGGTAAAACATTGAGGTGGTAATTTGACACGAATTCAGTCGATTTTGATTACTTACATACTATACTAGAACTAAAAAACGAAAAAAATGTAAAAATTGAGGTGGACCAACGACCAAATTTGGGGGGGGGGGTTGGTCGGTAAACTTGCGCATTGGTCAAACCCGAACGTTGTTGGTCATTGGCTTTAAATAAGGCCGTGAGTCTACGCGTACTCGGTTAGTTTCTTTCAGATTTGTTATGATACGAGAACTAAAACATAAAAAACATGTCCTCCTACCACATTCCGTTCGAAATCCAAACGGAAATCATCAAGCGTGTTCTTCCTGTCAAATCTCTGATTCGTTTCAGATCCGTTTGCCAACGATGGAAGTCGTTGATCGACAGCTCCGAATTCATCACTCAACACAGCCTCCACCCCGCTCACCCGCACCATCTGTTGCTAAGGTACAAGGTTTCTTCTGAGCCAAATTATGTTTCAATCGCTGACGATTATTGTTTCCCTCAGCACAAGCTTTCCCATATTGTACCGCCCATTGTTAAGCCAAACCTTCGTCTGCTCGATTGCTCTGGTGTGTTTGTGCGAACTTCCTCTCGAACCGAATGAACCGATTCGGATTGTTGTTTGGAATCCGTCCATTAGAAAATCTGTTGCTATAGTGCCCCCCGGAACAGGAGCAACTGTTGTTGGTTTCGGAGTTTGTCCTAAGACTAGTGACCCTAAGATAGTTGCGATTATAGGTGATTCGAAGGCGCAGGTTTTTACATTAAGCACTAGAGCGTGGAGAAGCGTTCCAATGAATCTGCCTCTGTCTAATACGTTATTTAGATTTTTTTTCTCTCGCAGTCAGGTAGTTATTGATGGGGTTATTCATTTTGATGTTTATGAAAAGAATGTTGATTTTCATCAAACGATTGTTACATTTGATTTGACTAGTGAGGAGTTCGGAGAAGTGGATTTTCCAGATGCTGTTGGTTTATTTGGCGTTGGATATGTCGAGATCTCTAAGCTCAAGGAGTCTCTTGCTGTGATTGAATACTGTAAAGATAATGGGGGGGTACGAATTTGTAACGTATGGGTGATGTTGAAAAATGGTGGCTCGGAATCATCTTTTACAAAACTATTCACTATTACAGACATGTCATTTTCTCATGTAATTGGATTTAGGAAGAATGGCCAACCGGTAATAGATTTAAAATTTAGTTCGGAAACAGAATTTCAAGTTTATGACCCCGACTCAGATAACATGAATGGTCTTGGGATTTATGGTTCACATGCTAACATGGCCAACTACACAGAATCTCTATTTCTGCTTAATCACTCCGATTCTATCATTCAATGACAGCGATAACGATGATGATAGCCGCTATGATTCTATGATTCAGTCTCTATTTACTGTTTTGTTATTTTATTTAGAAAGACTTGACTTTTGTTACTAAATTTTATTGCAAATGCATGCAAACAACCTTGAGTCCTTATATTATATTTCCCTGCAAGTATAGGTGCTAAGATGTGAGCTTCTATATCAAAAATATATCTTCTAAACATGGTAGAAATCCTTGTGTTGGGTTGTTATATTTCTCGAGTTTGGACTTGTTTATTAAGTCGCTATAGTATGCATATAAGGATAGGCTTCATGTATTGACTGTATGTGCATACTCCAGTATATTATGCACCATTCATCTTACTTTTTAATATGTATACATATAGAAGAAACTCTTAAGTGGTGATATTTTAACTTACATATAATATTTATAGAGTTACTAACTATTAAACAGTATGGTTACTGAAGAAACATTAATTGACCCTGAGCAGATTATGGATAATCTGGGGGTTAAATAGATGTTTCCCACGAGGGTTATGTCCGGCAAGATGGTTCTTCTGATGACCTGCAAAACAGACACCGTGAGCTCGTCACTGAGAAGGGGGGGGGGGTACCTCCTTGTGACCACCCTCCAGCGTGAGAATCAGACTAGATTGCTCTTGAATATAAGTGTATATTAAGAGATTGCTAGAGAAGATAAGATGTGATAAGGTAATGTAATGTAATGTCCTTACCATTCCAAGGTGTTGGAGTATTTATAGCCGAATGTAGGTTTCCAAGAAGGTACAGCCGGCTGAATAGTATTCCTGTTCTGCCAACTGTGGGCTACGCACATGCCATGCTGGCAGTTGGTGGGTAGGCAGCGGCTGATAGGGACCAGGCCAGCTGTGTACTATTCCTTTTCCACCAACTGCAGGCTATGCACGTGCTACGACAGGTTGGTGAGTAGGCAGCGGCTAATAGTGACAGGGGTTGGTGAGTAGGCAGCGGCTGATAGTGACCAGGCCGGCTGTGTACTATTCCTTTGTCACAGTGAGCTGTCGCTGCTTTGGTCAGACCTTTTGTCCATACCTCGTCAGGTACAGTACAAAAGGTCCTCCAGTAGCGTACGGACTGGCTCATTTGGGCGGGAGTATTCCCGGCTTTGGGCGGGAGTGTTCCCGGCTTGCTCACTCCTTCTTCAGGTGACATTACTGAATTATTTAAGAGTTAAGTGCCTTGTGCGTGTAGCCTTGCTGCGCAGGTAGCCTTCCCTGATGGCTTGTATCCGCAGCTGCGGGAACAGGCGGGGTACTTCACCATTGGGAGGCTTTTCCTGCGGGAACAGCTTGCGTACTGCGCGTAAGGACGTCACGTCTCTGAGCATGGTGGGTCCTGCGGATCCAGTTGGTTTCTGCGCAGGCGTCCCTCTTCAAGGTGAGTCTTGCGAGTTTAGCCTTTGCGCAGACGTCCCTGTTGAAGGTGAGTCTTGCGGGTTCAACTGCACAGACGTCCCTATTTGAGGTGAGTCTTGCGGGTCCAACTGGGCTCTGCTGGGACCTACCTCTTCTGTTACCTAAATGCATAATAACTCCTAGATGCAATCTGGGCCTAAGAGATGCAAGGTACTGGAAGGGGTCTCTTCTTTATTCAAGCAAAAAGAGAGGCATTCATAGTGAAGTTGTTTCAAAAAGTGGCAAAGAAATAAATGATGACACGAAAGTTGGGATTTAACAAGTATACCATAATTTATATAAACAACAATTTTTAGGAATAGGATGTTGTATACCATGATTTTTCGTACAACATGACACATGTAGTTTAGGCCAACAATATATGCGTATGTTAGATTAAATATGATTTCAAACACATTGTTGTAGTGATTTGAGCGCACCATTATAATCACACATCGCCATGCGGCGGGCATGGACAACGAGAGCACATCATTTGACATTAGACACAATGTTGTAGTACGAGTTGGTTTAAGCGGACCGTTGTAACAAATTTACACATACGATTTAATTAGATAAGTCAGATGCGACATATACTTAGGGGGCGCTTGGGATTCTTATTTTACTCCTTACAAGTTTTCATTAAGTTAATAAGTTACAAAAGTGTAATTTATGGAACATTTTCTCTCACAATATAAGCAATCCCAAATACCTTATTACTTTTAAAAAGTTAATAAGTTATAAGTTG
The DNA here is from genome assembly GCF_021521415.1 of Bidens hawaiensis. Taxonomy (NCBI): domain Eukaryota; kingdom Viridiplantae; phylum Streptophyta; class Magnoliopsida; order Asterales; family Asteraceae; genus Bidens; species Bidens hawaiensis. The sequence goes on from NW_027491634.1 coordinate 230,159, forward strand.
GTGGAAATAAACAATCCCAAACACCCCCTTAAAATAAATTAAAGATAACAATATTCTCTATTTTATAACATATCTTTTATAAAAAAACATTTAAACTATATAAAAGTTATCCGGGTTTAAAATGACTAGGCTTAAAATGACTAGCATTACTGAAATAGTGGAATTTAAGTTTTAAAGACACTTTAATATTTTTTTTCACAGACAAATCACTTTTTTATATTAACTTTAAGAGCATGTATAACGGGCAACACGGCCTGAGGTCTACATGTATGTGGTAGTCGCGGATGAGCAAGCAAACGGACTCCACCGTTGTCGAAGAAAGTCCGGAAAGAAGGGTTTGTGGGTGCGACTAGTAAGTGTACGCAAATGGCCTTCTCCAACAACTACCTCAATAAATAAAAAAAAAAAACAAACTGAATAAAAATCAATTAAAATTTAAAATTAAATATTAGTTTATTAAGTTGTTAATTACAATAAAGAAAGAATTGTGGTTTTCGTCCTTGTAGTTTGTTTAAATTTGCTATATCAGTTCAAAAGTTTCAAAGTCGCTATTTTCATCCTAAAGGATTCATTTATGTCACAATTTTTGTCCATAAGGTTTCGTTTTCATTGCGATTTCCGTCCCTGTTAAAATATGCTATTTCAGCCCGAAATATGCTAACGAAAAGGACGAAAATTGCAATGAAAACTGAAACATCAGGGACGAAAATAATAAAATTTAAACTTCTAAACCGAAATGACAAATTTAAACAAACCACATGAACAAAAACCGAAAACCGAAAACCCATTCCACAAACTTCTGATTGGGCTTTCTTCCATACATACCATTGGAGCCAAACCTTTGTTTTGAAAACCCACCCCCAATGCCATGTCAGTCTACACCTGGCGCCGTCTCTCTTTGGATCCACCCAATTTACACCTAAAAATGGTAATAAGCTAAATCTTCAACCTATATTCACTTCAAATCCATTTCATTAATGGATTTATTCGATTGTATTCAATATAAACTTTCGCATCTCTTCGCATTAAACTGTTTATTACTAATTGATTAAGTTTCATGCTTGTTGCTCTCTGTTACGAACGTTATTCTGTTGCGCTTAGTTTAGAAACGGTTAGTGATTCATAACCGTTAGTTGAATCCATTAAGTTTAAGTTTCTGTTAATTTAGAAACCGTTAGTTGCTTGATTTATATAAATCGGTTAAGTTTAATGCTCGTTGCTCTCAATTACAACTAGGAGTGTAAATGCGCAGAGCCTAGCCCGAGTGAGTCGTTTTTTCAAGCCAGGGCTTGCTGCTCGTTTGTTATTTATTAATTAGTTTATATATGTTTTGTATTTTGAGAAAAACCTTAAACATGCCTAAGCTCAGCTATGCTGTGTGAAATTAATTCGTAGAGGTCTAAAAGAGGTAAAACTTAAAAATGCACCGAGCCTAAACAAGCTTTTCCTACAAGCTCGCCTTTGTTTCAGGCTTGGGCTCGGCTAGTTTTGAGTTTTTTATCGATCCGATCTTGAGTTGCTTGTGAGCAGCTCGGCTCGTTTGCGCCCCTAATTATAATCCTCATTTCGCTGTTACTTTAGAACGGTTACCGTTTGTTGCTAAATTTTGTAAACCAACTAAGTTTCCTCATTGCTCTCGATCACAAATCTCATTTTGCTCTTACTTTAGAGACTGTTAGCAATCGATTACTGTTCATTGCTTGATTTTATAAATCGATACTGCAATTCATGTTTAAATTACTTCAAATTTTACAGCTTCAGTATGTATGCATTATTTTTTTGGTAATTTCTAAGCTTATTTCAGTATTGATTTCTTAACATTTTATTGATGATTTTACTCATGTTACCAGGCTGATTAAACAAATTTGTGGAGAATTTGTTTACCAAACAATCATAATGACCAGCTCTGAGATTAACAATACTGATATCGCGAATAATATAGCTGGCGCAACCACATTGCATAAACAACCGGTTTTCACAACCAAAAAAACAGCACTAAGAGAGGTGCAGAACAATAATAATAACTTAGCACGCGACAGTTGTTCAGAAGGTTTACTTCCAGCTCATGCGTCTAAAATAAGTGGTACTAAAAGGGCTACACCCGACTATGCTTCATCGCCTATCTTGTCCAAAAATGTTGCAAGCGCGCATTTATATGTTCCTAGTACATATGATGGATACCAAGGGAAGAATGTGGGTTATTCACAATCTGCAAATTTGCCTCAAACTAAACAAGAAGTGAGCCAGATAAATGGGAAGAATATGCATTACAGTTCTGTCATGTCACCAAATCAAATGGCTTCAAGGACATCGGCTTCTCGCTTTAACGAGTCTAAAGATGAACAGAGGGCAGACCGGTTGGTTAATTTGCAGAATTTCATCAATCAGTGTGATGCCTCTGATTATAGAGATAATATTCAATGTATGTTTCTTTGGTTTACTTTTCTTATTTGGATTACTACAGAAAATACGAAGTTTAATAATTTATGAATATATATTGATCTTTGATTCTTTTTATCCTCACAGTGCTGTTGCGTTTATCGCCTGCGGAGCTTAGCAGACACGCTGTTGAGTTAGAGAAAAGAGCGATTCAGTTGACCATAGAAGAAGGTATGGAAAAAAGTCAAATTGTACAAATCTCTTTTGGCTTTTAAAGTCAAATGAGTTGAAAATAGTCAAAATACCATTCTGGTAATTTAAAAAAAATGGAATCTTGTTAAATAGATCAACATTGTTAATAAAGTTTTGCTTTTTATATAAACTGATTTTTTTTAATATTCTTGCAGCATAGAACTCAAAATTTGATTATTATTATTGTTGTTGTTGTTGTTGTTGTTGTTATTATTATTATTATTCGTCGTCATCATCTGTATTTGAATCTAAAGTTTTGTTCGGTTGCAGGAAAAGAAATGCAACGAATGCAAGCATTAAACATTTTGGGGAAGCCTTCAATAACCAGAAATCCAATGCCAATAACACAACATATCCAACGTAAGAATTGAGTTCCTAGGTAAATTTAACATTGCCACGCCATCACGCCACATTTTTCGTATTAATTTCTTTTTTCTAAAAAAGCTTTGTATCTTCTAAAATGAATTTATGCATTATGTGATGCTGGGTTTACTTCTTTTGAATTTATTCAGTTTAGTTTTGTTTTTGTTTTAGATGTTTAGCTTTAGAATTCATTTGAAATTGTTACTCTAGAAATCCTTTATTGTAATCAATTGATTTGTTTAAAAGTGACCACTTGATAAGTTTGATTTTATCTATGAGACAAGCTTGAGACAGTTTAAACCGGTTGGGTTGTAATTTTAATTAGTTTGTTGAATGAAAATCATTGACATGTGCATATTGGTTTTAAACACAAACTAGTTTGGGTTAGAAACTGGTCCAAGTAGGTCAAAGCATGGTCAAAACCGGTTTAGAATAAATTGAATCAGATTGGGTATTGGTTTTGAGGCAATGAAGTCCAGCCCTGTCTGGACCAGTTTTGGTCGGGTTGGGACTGGTTTGGTTAGGATTAGGATTAGGATTAGGATTAGGATTGGATTGGATTATTCATAAACACAAACTTAACTAGGGATGAGCAGATAGGACTAGACGTGCACAAAAAAGCCGGTTCCGGAACCTAACTGGTGGAACCGAACCGGAACCGGTTCCAGTTCCAACCCGGTTGGAACAATACCCGGTTTGGGTATTTTTGTACCCGAAAATCGTACCCGGTTCTCCTATTTGTATGTCAGTACCAGTTCCAACCCGGTTCCTACCCGGTTCTTAATTGGAACCGGTTCGGTTCGTACCCGGAAAAACCGGTTCCGACGGGTTTTTTTTGAAGGGTCAAACAAAAGTCAAACTAGCCGTTGGAACCGGTTCCAACGGTAATATAGCCGTTGGAACCGGTTTTTTAGACACCAATTAGCCGTTGGAACCGGTTCCAACGGTAATATAGCCGTTGGAACCGGTTTTTGAGACAATAGATCCGTTGGAACCGGTTCCAACGGTAATATAGCCGTTGGAACCGGTTTTTGATGCCCAAACCTATATATAACTTGTTTCCATTAAAAACTAACTATTACAAACCTATATATAACTTGTTTCCTATATTTAAAAACTAACTATTACAAACATTATTAAAACATAAACGATACTAAACATAACAACTAAAACATAAAAAACAAAGTCCGTCGTTTTAATCCGGGAATACTTATTTTTGGGTTGTAGAGCCGGACGACTCTCCCACTTCCGTTTTTTTAGCTTCCAATCTTCTTTTCTCTCGACAATACTTATTCGTATGTTTTCGTAATGTCGAGTTGGACCCTGCTTTAAGAAACTTCGAGCAATATTTGCAACGTGCCAACTCATGTGAGTCGGTCATGAGACACAAATCGTAATGAACCCAAACATCGGGGCATCTTGTTGTTTCGATCACCATAACAACGTCATCATTGGTTGCCATTTGTTGTCGGTTTAAGGTTAATTGTGGTTTGGAGTGTGTTTTATAGTTTTGGAAGTTGTTTAACAAGTAAACAAACAAACCTTGCTATTTATAGTAAGAAAATAACCTATTTATAGTTAAAAAACCGGTTCCAACGGTCAAAAACGGCTATGTAGCCGTTGGAACCGGTTCCTAACGGCTCTAATATTTAAATTTCAAAAAAAACCGGTGGAACCGGTTTTTACGTAAAAACCGGTTCCGGTTCATACCCTACCCGGTTCTTAAAAGTTCGCATATCTGGGCATCAGTTCGGGTCGGGAACCGAACCGGTTCTTGATTGGAACCGGTGCCATTTTACAACCCGGTGTGAAAAAACCGGTTTGGAACCGGTTCGGGTTTTCCATTTGAACCCGATTTGTGCACCTCTAGATAGGACTGTGTACCATTGATACTAATTCGTTGCCCACCTTTTGGGGTTTCGGCATCGGTACGGTACTGGTTTTTACTGAATATTTTGTCTTATGTATTGGTATTGTACATAACATTTTCGGTACCAGTACCGGTACTCAATTCTGACGATTTTGGGGATTTGTATTTTACCGAGCTCATCCCTAAACTTAACAAAAATAACTATTTCAACACTTTAGAATTTAGATAACACCATAAATTAAAATACATTGAAAGAAATGCATGTGTTAACTTGTTTTTATTCGTCTGCTCGTTATTATGTGATTAATATTCGTCACCGGAACCCGAGCTGTATTGTGGGTACTCATCAAATACAAAATTTGCTCCCCAACTGCATCAACGTTCTAATCCCACATGATTCCATCATTTGCAATTGAAGTTTGATTGTGATCCGATTCGTTTTTCAACACCTTGCGCTATTTAAAGGCAATGCGTTTTTTTATGAAGTGGTGTTTGCTTCTTTTCCAAAAATTTTACCACAATACTTGCAATGAGTCTTCTTTGAACCGACTTCTGTATCACATATACTGTTGCGACGTGTTTATTTTAACCTACGTTTCTACATAAATATTATTTAAAACTTAGCCTCACAAATTTCCCATCACATCAACACCCTCGCCATAGAGTAAGAGGCTATTGTCTATTAGTTCCACGAGCATCTCATGATCATCTACATGTTGTCTTTAAGCTAGAAACATGATGACGTTGCTATCCAGTTACATCATTTCACATGTGTCGGTATTGTAATTATCAAGCTTTGAATAGTTGAAAAAAGACCATTGGCGTTTTTGTTTGAATATTCTTTTTCTTTGAAAGATTCTAAAATTAATTTTAAATTTTAGTTGTTTAATCAATGAATGCCTTGAAAGGGCAATTGGCTCTACACCTTTATTTTATTATTTATAACCAAGTTTGGCTCTACAAGTCGAGTAAATTCCGTAATGAAATAGTTTTTGAGATGCATCTACCAGACAAAATTCAACGAACTTTTATTGATCGAGCTTGTTCATTTTGGGTGTATTATTTAGCTAGATTAAAAACTCGTGTATTACAAGGGTAAAGAGAATACTAAATAGTTGGTAATATAAATTTAGTCATTATAAATTGGTATTTTAGTAAAAGGTATGATTGATCTATTAAGGAGCAAGTAAGATAATCGGAAAAAGGAATCTGACTTGTAGAGTTATGCATGTGTCGTAACAAGTTGCTTATTTATGAGATGCATGAAAATTAAAAAGCTATTGTTTAAATATAACTTTCTTAATCGTGCTTTGTTGTTACTTTAGAAAGTAGGAGTGTTCACTTTCAGGTTAGGAGAGTTTTGACGAAAATACTCGGTCAAGCCTCCTACCACGGGTTTGGCCCTTTTGGGAAATGAAACTAAAAAGAATTAAGTTGGTTCGATTTTGACAGCATGAATTGAACTGCTTTTTTTTCTAATCATTAGTTTGTATTAAAATTTTAATATCATAAAATTTGTTTCGTTATTAAAAAGGGGCTACTAATGCAAAAATTATAAAAAGGAAAGACCAAACAACCGGTTTATGCAACCAGTATCAAGTTTTAAAGAAAAGCGAACCTCAAAGTGTCAAACTAAATCGCTGTTATAAACCAATTGAATTATAATTGGTTTAAACGGTTTATAACATATTTTTTTCTTTTTAACAATCAATAAAGTCCAACCACCTGAGCACACCTATTAACAAAAAATCACTCATAGACGGAGCTGATGACCCAGCCAACCAATTGTTTAAAAGAAAACTCATCTTTCAAAAATCCACTATGATAAAACATTTGGATTATGTGAAGTAATTACTCAAATTAACTAACGAAGATTCTATCAAATAACAGAGCTGACGAAATCACCTATTCTCTCACGAAAAATACCCACGCTCCCACTAACACGTGTAGATCACGGACCAAGAAATAAGAAGTTTGACGCAAATGTTGAGCACGCGCTATGATGATGTTGTCGTATCTCCGGCATTTAATATTTTTTATTTGTTTTTCGTCAAGTTAAAAATAATAATAGATTCTCTTTAGCAGGTAGTGAGAGAAAGTAGAGGATTGAGATTTATTTATTATATTTTAGTTTCACATTTGGCCTAAGTTTTTGTAAAGTTTTATTTTGTCACATTTGTTTGTGATTTTCATAGCGATCTATACTTACAAAACAGGGGGAAAGTTTTACAAAACAGGGGAAAAGTTAACGTACAAATGAAATTAACGTGCTAAACATGAGAATCAAGTAGAGTAATTATATAATTACATCATAGAGTAATTACGTAATTACTCTTGATGTAATTATATAATTACTCTACTTGATTCTCATGTTTAGCACGTTAATTTTATTTGTATTTGATCAAAACCCTACAAAACAGTGAATAAATTGCATTAGTTTCACGTTGAATTGAATTCTCAACGCTTTCCAAAAAGGCTTATTCTCAAGTTAATTGAGTCATAGAGCAGTATACTGTATACTATATTGATTGAGTTACGTATTTCTTATATATAATAAGAGATTGTTTTTTAAATATGTGAGGTTCTAGCTCTTTTGGTATTCTTAGAGTTCAAACCCAAGGATTTGGTATATTTAAAGGATGTTTGTTTAAAGGAGCATATAAATTTAAAGGATGTTTGTTTGGTTGGATAATGAATAGGTAAGAAATTGATCCGTTCAAGTAAAGGAATTGAGATTCTTACAAGTTAGTGAAAGAATCCAACAAAAGGATCCAAAATCTTCACTCCTCACACTGCAATTATCACCACCACCATCATGCCACTACCATCACCCCCACCGGACCACCATCGTAGTTACCACCGCCACTACTATATTCCAACTTCTTTTAATAATTTTATGAAATCAAAATATGATTGTTTTGTCCACCAAATATATGAACAAATTAAAAAAATGAAATATAGACACTTTTAATAGGACAAAGGAAGTACTTCCGAAACATTTAAGTCACTTTTACTGATAAATCCATAGGGGCCGAACTGTTAACCTATTAGTTTATTGACAAACCATGAGTTTTGCTTCAACTACCAACACTTAAAAAGTTGAACAAAACACAATTATTTATTAATCTTACATCAGCATTAATATTTTAGTTCTGTACATGTATTCCCCTTGAATCATCATCATCACACTTCAACCTTAAAAATTGAATCTTTCATCCTCAAACCAAGGATCTTGATCAACTTTGGGATTCCCTTGGTGGGACTTCTCAGATTGTAAATCTTGAACAACCAACAAAACATCAAGCTTGGAAAAAGATTATAAGGTAGAATATATATAAACATGATTCCATGTTTGTATCTAAATTTGACAACAAAAAACTTTTTTGCTCAGAAGAAAAGTTTGGCGCCTTTTTTTATTTTCAATAGTATAATCTCAAGAACATGAAACATCAGGTGTTAAATTGTTGATCATATATTTTCACTTATAGTTTGAAATATTATTGGGTTTTCTTGACTATTTGATTTCCATCTTTTTCCTTATCATGCTATTGATTGATCTTTTTGCTGATCTTCTGATTATTATTTTACATGTTTGACAATTTACATAAGTCAAAATAGCAAATATTTGAAGAATATCAAGATCTTCTGCTGTATTTATCGTGTTGTGTTCGAATGATTAGGTAATTCTAAAGAACCCTTTGATATATGTTTTTTTTTGCATGTTATTTTACATTTTTGACTGATTACAGAAGTCAACATAGCAATTTGTAACGGATCCTTTTGATTTTCCAAGGGTTTTTTGTTATCATTTTATGTATGATATATTGATTGATCTTTTTGCATCTGATGATGATTATATGTTTATCATTTGGAATAGTCAAAATAGTAAATCTTGTCAAAATAATTTGATTTTTCCTAGTGTTAATTTAACATGTTATACAACTTTGTTGTTATTTTTTACTTGGATATCTTCATAGATTGATTATTGCAACTGTTTATGATCATTTTACATGTTTGACCGTTACAAAAATCAAAACAAACAAACAAACAAATGCACCTAGTATAAATTAGTGATGTCTAGTTCTGAATTTAAAGAATTTTTTCTCCCATTTTTGACAGATTCCGGCTTTAGAATTTGAATAACAAATCTTTTGCCTTTGGAAATATAAATTGGGGAGGCTTATTAAAAAGTAGCCATGAATAAATACGTTTTCACATTCGAAAATTCATCTAATTCACCTATGGATTTTGATTACATGGATGAACTCTTGTTGGATGGATGTTGGTTACCAACAATCAACGGATCTGAAATCTCGAACAATAATCCCTCTCCTTCCAACCCTTTTGATCCTTCATTTCAATGGCCTAAACTGGAATCCAACATCGAACAACCGGTGCCAAATGATCTTGAAGAAGATATGCCAAAATCCCATGTCAAAAGCCTTATAAAATCACCAGACACCGATGACGAATTTGTTTCTGAATCTAGCAAACAATGATGGATTGCACCAATGGCAAGTTCTGCTGGCTCTTCATTGTCTATGATGGAAAGATTGTTTTATGTAATCAGCAACATAAGACGATACGCGATTGACAAGAATGCACTTATTCAAGTATGGTTACCTGAAACTAGAGAAGGAAGCAAAGTTTTAAGCACGAGCCAAAGGCTTTTCTCACTTGACTTGAGTTGCCCTCGACTTTCTTATTATAGAAACGTATCGGAAAATTATCATTTTTCGACTGAAGGGGATGTTAAAGACAGTGTAGGATTGCCTGGAAGGGTGTTTATGCAAAAAGTGCCAGAGTGGACTCCTGATGTTCGGCTTTTTAAGGTTGAAGAGTATTCAAGAGTTTCTCATGCACAAGAACATGATGTTCGTGGGAGTTTTGCGGTTCCGGTTTTTGATCAGGATGTTAAGAATTGCATTGGTGTTGTTGAGGTTGTTATGACTACTCAGAAAAGTAAATATACTATAGAGATTCAAAGTCTTTGTAAGGCTCTTGAGGTATGCTATTTATAGTTTTTCAAGATTATTGGTATTTAAAAGGTTTAATCCACTGGTTTGCTGCTCTAACCTCTTGAAGGCCACCTGTCCGGTGCACGCTAAGATTTACCGTTAGTTAGCAAAGTACTGTTCAGGGTGTAAACAAGCCATCACGCTCATGAGCTACTTGAGATCGGCTCGCTAAAGGCTCGCTTGTGCCTAAAAATAAGCTTGGCTAATACATGAGCCCGAGCTACATTTATTGAGCTTCAGCTAGTTCACGAGCCTAAACAAGCCTAATGTTTTTATATAATTATTGTTATGTATAAAGTTATGATAAAATAACTAAATATATATATATGCTACTATAAGGTTTTTAATTAAAATGTATAAAAAATAATTAACATGTGTATACAATCCGAGCTCAAGTATGTAAATATCTCACGAGCCAAACTTGAGCTTAGCAATAGAGCTAGAAACGAGCTGAACTCGAGTTTTGGTAAGTTAAATAATCCAAGCTCAAGCCTAGTCGAGCTCGAGCTTAGCTCGACTCGCGCACACCCTAGTCATGACAGGCCACGTGAGTTCTTTGGTAACAGATTTTTTATGGTTAACAAGCTCTAATCCATAACACTTTCATGATTCTGATAGGCAGTTGACCTCATGAGTTCTGAAGATTCAAACACACAAAAAATCAAGGTAATTGGAAGCTAAATTCAGGAAAAAAAAAAGAAGCCACAAAATTCAAGCAATTAGTACTAAAATTTTAAATTTCTGATTATTATTAGGAATATGATGGCTTCTATCATCCTGCATTACCAGATATTCTCGAAACCCTGAAATGTGCATGCATGATTCATAATCTACCACTAGCTCAAACATGGATCCCATGCATCAAACAAGGGGGCAAAGGCGGCTGCCGGCACTCAAACGAGAACATAATCCGCTGCATCTCCACGGTTGATTCTGCTTCATACGTATCTGACCATCGATTTAAAGATTTTCAAGAAGCTTGCTCTGAGCATCACTTATTTATAGGCCAAGGTGTTGTAGGCAAAGCTTTCACAACCAATGAGCTGTTTTGTTACTCACCTGATGTCACCTCATACTTGAAAACCGAGTACCCGCTTGCTCATCATGCTAAAATCTTTGACTTGCATGCTGCTGTGGCTATTCGGGTCCGAACCATGTATGCTGCCATGGTTGACTTTGTGTTGGAGTTCTTCTTGCCTGTTGACTGCAAGAACCGTGAAGAACAAAAGACGATGATTGATTCGTTGTTGGTTATTATACGGAAGGTTTGTGGAAGCGTGAGGATCATTGCAGAGATGGGGATCTTGGAAGAGAGTGCTAATGAAGGTTTAGTTGCAGTTTCTGATTTAGAACCGGTGCCAAAAGTACAAGAAACCGATGGCCATGATCACGGTCCAATTTCAGGGTCAGGTTCTGGTCCAGAAATTGAGAAACGACGTCCTGGTCCGAAGCTGGAGAAAACTATTACTTTGGAAATGATACGGCAACAATTTGCTGGCAGCTTAAAAGAAGCTGCCAGGAATATTGGTGGTATGCGTATATGTTTATCATCTTTATAGTTATTATGATTTGATTTATTATTTATAGTTCATTTTGTACCATTATTATTATTTTCTTGTAATCTCTTTATCAGTTATTTTGAATTATGCTGATGTTTTTTCATGCAAACAACCATCATTTGATCTTAAATCTTGACTCACATTATTATAATTGCAGTTTGTCCGACGACTCTGAAACGAATATGCAGGCAGCACGGGATACAGCGTTGGCCCTCTCGAAAGATCAAGAAAGTCGGCCACTCGCTAAAAAAGATCCAACTTGTAATGGAGTCGATCCATGGTGGGTCGAGTTCCATTGATCAGATCGGGTCTTCTTTCTATTCAAACTTTCCTAAACTTGCCTCTCCCAACCCGTCCAAGCAGACCCATTATCCTTTTCCAGCTACAAATGTCGAAACTTTCTACTCTAAGCCCATTGACCAAGCCACTGCCCCCACTTCATGTAGCCCGAGTTCAAGTTCCGATCCTTCTTTATCTGGTGGAACCCACAATGTACCGATCTTAAACAAGGTTACTGGTGACGGTGCTCTAAAAAGAACCAAAAGCGATGCAGACATTTATGCATTAAACAATCAAAATCAAGAAGCAAAGATCTTTCAACGATCTCAGAGCCATAAATTGCTGACTGAACCACGGGTTCAACCAGATGGTCATCTTTGGAGTGTAAAAGTGACATTTGGGGAAGAGAAGGCTCGATTTCGGATGCAAAAAGATTGGGGTTACAATGAATTATTGCAAGAAATTGCAAAAAGGTTTTGTTTGAGTGATATCAATAGGTATCAGTTAAAGTATCTGGATGATGATTCTGAATGGGTGTTAATAACTTGTGATGATGATGTAGAAGAGTGTCTCGATGTGTACCGGTCGTTTAAAAAAAGTGGGACCATTTGGCTCACTCTTCGTGAGCCACGACTTCGTGTTGGTAGTAGTTTAGGTAGCAACATGCCCCTCGTAAAGGGGAGTTTTGATTTCTAGGCTGTTTTGTTAATTACATGTAAAAATAGGTAAGTCGAGGGGCTGTCAAAATCGTGCCCATGTGATTTTCATGAAACCTTGTCGCGCCTGGTCCTAAGTTATCCCGATTTACCTACTTCTACAAGTAATTAATAAACCACCTAGAATCAAGGTGGTTTTGCTAAACCACCTAAAGATACAAAAAAAATAATGTAGGGTTTTTCAAGGGTTTGGTCCTGCGAAGCTATCGAGTTTGCCATGGTTCTTGACTTTTCAATGCATTGTGATGTTGTGCGGTATGCATTTTCAGATTGTACATTGCAAGGAGTTGCTGGAACTGATGCTGTTATTTTTAGTTTGCAGCAAAGGAAGTTTGTGTAATATATTAAATGTGTAGTATATATTAAATAGGAGATAAGAGATGCAACTTGCATTGCATGGTGTATAAGTTATTATTACATGTATCGCAAATGTATGTTACGATTGTGTGTATTGACTATGCAAGCTATATATTACTTCGTATTGGTTTTTTGTAATTAAACATCCATATCATAGGTTTAATGTTCCATCATAGGTTTTTTGTAATTCAACATCCATGGTTTAGTCTATTAGATCTTGGAGCACCTCCAATGGGCTTCCGTTGGCGGTTAATGATCTCGCGTGGAGGAGATCAAGAGGGATGTGGTGGCGGATGTGGAGGTAAAGTTTTGAGAAAATTGTTACGTGTGTCCGGGACCTATGAGGTTTCTCATAACTTATGTCATGTTACACTGTTTTTATTCATATATTACAGGCCACATACCTCCTAACAGATCAAAAATTATGCTTGGGCTTTTAATTTTTTAATCCATTTTATTTAGTTGCTCCAACCATTAAAAATATGAATCTACTAACTTTCTGCCTTCAAGTTTTAAATCTTCTAATTTCATTGTTTCATATATTTATCTATACAATTATATTTAAGTTATGATGCCAAATTAATTACATATAATTTCTGATGTCAAATTAATAATACTTCAAGAATACAATCACTTGATAGCCTATATTGGTCTATCCTGCTCAACATGCACCATAGGCAATAGATATTTCTATATCAGCATGCATATAGGGAAATTTCAAATACAAATCCTCCAGATGTTACAAGAAAATAAATTTTATGGCCAATCATGCATCATAAATCTGAATCCATCTTTGTTGCTTGAAAGACCCTTAACAAAACCACCAACCTTGTCTCTCGTTCTCATATTAAGTTTCCCATATATATTTCGGTTTTGGTTTGGTCTTGCTTCAAACAGATGAGCACTCTTATGGTTTTAATGATAGCAATTACTCAAGTAATTGGTATTAGCCTTTGACAGGTTCTTGATTCCTTGCAAACGCAACACTACTTCTTCCATAGAAGGTCGATTCTTGGGTTCTTGTTCAAGACAATTTATGGCGAGGGCAATGGCTTTACTGGCTCCTTTTGAAGGGTAAACTTGTTCCAACCGTGGATCCATAATTCTTCGGAGTTTTATTTCACCACTTAAGATAGGTCTAATACAATTTGCGAAGTTATGATTTATAGAATGCTGAATTGCATCAAAAACTTTTATCCCTGTTATCAGCTCCATCATCACCACTCCAAAACCGTAAACATCGCTCTTAAAAGATAGGCAACCTGCAATTGCATCCTGACATTATTGTTATAAATTATAAAACCACGTACGTAGTAATAAAGAATAACGATTATAAATAATAGACTTCATAACATAAATGTATATTTAGAATGTATTGTGTTATCATTATTTGAGTATAATTGTAATAGTATAGGAGATATGTATCTTCACCCTATATAAGGGGATATTGTTAATGAGAATGGACGATGGATAATATTCTAAAATCCTTCATGGTATCATTGAGCCAACCCTAACCCTACCACCCTTCTCAGCCGTCATCTTCCTCCCTCCCTTCTCTACTGCTATATTTTTTTTTTCTGCTTCTCTCCCTCATTCTTCCAGTCCCTTACCAGCCCTTACCAGATTATACCTTAACTGCAACATACATCCAATGGATGCTAAACTTCACCCTGCAGTTGCTATCTCCAATATCAAGAATTTCATCCCTATTGTTCTTGACAATGAAACTGCTCGATTTGTTACTTGGTTCGAATTATTCCGGGTCCACTGCATTGCTTTTCAAGTACTTGACCACATGGAACCCAACAAATCTCCGCTTGATGTTCTGGTGATAAGGCAAAAGTCGAGGAAGTTACTCTGTGGAACCGACTCGATGCTATAGTATTACAGTGGATATATGGGACAATATCTACTGATCTCCTTCAAACAATCATTAAACCAAAAGCCACTGCCTATAATGCTTGGCTTGCCCTTGAAACTCTATTCCAAGATAACAAGCCTTCCCGAGCCCTTCATCTACAACACAAAATCACCAACACTCGATTAGAGAATTTTCCTGACATGGAATCTTATTGCAGAGAGATTAAGGTATTGGTTGATCAACTAACCAATGTTGATGCTCCACTCTCAAATCAACAATTGGTGCTTCAACTTTTCATGGGATTAACCGAACAATATGAAACAACGGCTGCCATACTTCAGAACAAGAAACCATTCCCAGACTTCAACGACGCCCGCTCTAGTTTATGTGCAGCTGAATCACAGAAGGCACACTGAAGAGGTAGGTCCCAGCAGAGCCCAGTTGGACCCGCAAGACTCACCTTGAAAAGGGACGTCTGCGCAGAAACCAACTGGATCCGCAGGACCAACCATGCTCAGAGACGTGACGTCCTTACGCGCAGTACGCAAGCTGTTCCCGCAGGAAATGCCTCCCAATAGTGAAGGACTCTGCCTGTTCCCGCAGTTGCGGATACAAGCCATCAGGGAAGGCCACCCGCGCAGCAAGGCTACACGCACAAGGCACTTAGCTCTCAATCACTCAGTGTCACCTGAAGGAATGAGCAAAGCCGGGAATAATCCCGCACAAGGGCGGGAGGGGGAATACTCCCGCCCAAATAAGCCAGTCCATACGATACGGGAAGATCTTCTGTACTGTACCTGACGAGGTATGGGCAAAAGATCTGACTAAAGATACGACAGCTTATTGACAACAGTATGGCGAGCAGCATGCTCCTGTACTGTATGTCACTATTAGCCGCTGCCTACTCACCAACTCCTGTCATACCACGTGCATAGCCGGCAGTTGGTGGAAAAGGAATAGTACACAGCAGGCCTGGTCACTATCAGCAGCTGCCTACCCACCAACTACCAGCAGGGCACGTGCGTAGGCCACTGTTGGTAGAACAGGAATACTATTGCAGCCGGCCACACCTCCTTGGAAACCTACATTCGGCTATAAATACCACAAATGGTATGACCATCTCATCTTAACATATCTCATCATATTATACCTGATATCTGCTCTAGCAATCTCTTAATATACATTTATATTTAAAGAGCAATCTAGTCTGATTCTCACGCCGGAGGGTGGTCACAAGGAGGAACCCCCCCTTCTCAGTGACAAGCTCACGGTGTCTGTTTTGCAGGTTATAAGAAGAACCATCTTTACCGGGTCTAACCCCTCGTGGGAAACATCTATCTAACCCCCAGGTTACCCGTAATCTGCCCGGGGTCAGGTTAGTGTTTCTTCATTGGCGCCATCCGTGCATAAAAGCTAGAACTTCATTTTTCTCCAGTTTTTTCAAACTTCTGGAAAGATGGTTAAAGAAACTCCGGTAACCACAACCCCAGCTACTGGGGGGAATACCGGCTACACAGTTTTTACAAACACTACCCCGGTTACCCAAGCCGGGGCAAGTGAAGTAAATTTTACGAACACTACCCCAGTTACCCAAGCTGGGGCAAGTGCAGTAAATAATCGCTCACCGGGATTCACCGATACCCAGTTAGAGAAACGAACAAGACTCCCCCGCCAAACACTCGATGAAGTTAAGGCATGGGCGGAGGCACGTCAAAAGGAATTCCAAGCTGAGTTGGACGAACGCTTGCGTTCCGTCCAACAGGCTGACGAATTCGAAGAATACTTGGACGACTCGGAGGAATCCGACTCCGACGCGAACCCTCGCCATAGGGCAAAAGGGAAGCGTAAGGAAACGGACTCCCAACCGAGAAGGCATTTTGGAGAAGCCTTCAAACCAAAAAACACAGGTGGAAGTCCACGTGACTTCTCCAAAACATTCAGACCAACTGTGGCAAATGCGGGAACGTCCAAATTTGCAAGGGACATTGCGGAAGCAATCGCCCCGAAAAGTGCCAAACAGATGTCCAACATCGGCACTTATGATGGTATATCTGATCCAGACGATCATTTGAACAGGTTCATAGCGGGGGCAACCGTCAGCAATTGGACGGAACCTACGTGGTGTTACATGTTCCAAATGACGCTTGTTGGGCCAGCTAGAGCGTGGTTCGATCGTCTACCGGTCAACCACATCTACGACTGGGCAGACTTCCAGCAGAAGTTTAGCCAACACTTCAGCCAACAACGAAAGTATACCGAGGAGCAATGGACAATCCTCAAATGCATTCGAGAGGAAGATGAATCTTTGCCAGACTTCATCACTCGCTTCAACTCGAAGAAGCTAAGTCTGGGTAACATTAGCGAAGATCTTGTTCGCGCTGCCTTTATTCAAGGCGCGAACGACCCAGAGCTCATCCGCACCTTAACAGGTAAAGATGGCATGCCATCCACATGGGATGCCATCATGACAGCAGCTAAACGCTTTGCGGAAACGGAGAAACAACTGGGTAGAGATCTCCCACAGAGCACAAACCTCTACACCCAGAAAACAAGAGAAGACAACGTCCTTACCGCCCGATTAAACAAAAAGCGGAAGCTAGGCATTTGGCAGTCAAGGGTAAACTTTGACACCTCATCCGGCTTGCAACATCGGTTAGGCGGAAGGGGTAACGTACAGTCGAACCAGAACTCCAGATGGACGCCGCTCACCAAAAGCGTCACCGAGATATTCGCCACTGAGGAGCTCCCATGGCCAAAGCCTCCAATAATCCGACATCGTCCCAATGCCGATCGGAGCAAATACTGTGACTTTCACAGGACAAAAGGCCACAACACTGAAGAATGCACAGACGTAAAGGACATGGTCGAAGCATTTGTCAGAGATGGGACGCTCGCGCACCTCGTGGCGCAATGAACGCTGAGCAGGCTGATGCGTGTAGAACCCCAGCTGGGGAAAACACGAATAAAATTGCAGCTTTAATATGGAGACTACATGCTGCGTAAAGAACGAGATCCCGAACCAGGTATCGGCTCGATGGCACTCCCATCCCAACAACATGGAAGGGAGCTCAATTACACAGTTTGCATGTAAATCAATTCCAAATTTGTAAAGAAAAGGCCCAGAGCCACTTCTAATGGAAATGATTCTCCTTAGAACATCGACGCTGATGATTTTACATTTATACTTTTAACACTGATGCCGGTTTTCACCGCATACATAAGTGTGAGTCGTTGCGTGGGGAAGGCGGCAAAACCCGCATAAACCCAAAAAACGGCAAACCTTCACGCATGTCAGTTGAAGGGGAAAAGTTCAGTCATCCCACTAAATGAAAGTGCCGGTCTATCCGCATGAATCATGAGAGGAAACTGAACACTAACCTATTAACAACCGCGCGTCGAACGGTTAATTTATTCAACACGGATATGCCGGTTTTCACCGCATAAATACGTGGAAAGTCGTTGCGTGGGGAAGGCGGCAAAACCCGCATAAACCCAAAAAACGGCAAACCTTCACGCAGGTCAGTTGAAGGGGAAAAGTTCAGTCATCCCACTAAATGAAAGTGCCGGTCTATCCGCATGAATCATGAGAGGAAACTGAACACTAACCTATTAACAACCGCGCGTCGAACGGTTAATTTATTCAACACGGATATGCCGGTTTTCACCGCATAAATACGTGGAAAGTCGTTGCGTGGGGAAGGCGGCAAAACCCGCATAAACCCAAAACACGGCAAACCTTCACGCAGGTCAGTTGAAGGGGAAAAGTTCAGATCCCACTAAATGAAAGTGCCGGTCTATCCGCATGAATCATGAGAGGAAACTGAACACTAACCTATTGACAACCGCGCGTCGAACGGTTAACTTATTCAAAACAGAATTTCTAACAAAAGGATGAGGAAAACCTACACGCAGGTCAGATATAGGTAAAGTTTAGCCATCCTACTAAGTGCAAGTGACGGTCCTACCCGCACAATCACGAAAGGGAGCAAAACTTCACACCTATTATCTGCCACGTTCAAAGGTTAACTTATCCTAAACACTTAGAAATTTCAAAAAAGGATGAGGAAAACCTACACGCAGGTCAGATATAGGTAAAGTTTAGCCATCCTACTAAGTGCAAGTGACGGTCCTACCCGCACAATCACGAAAGAGGAAGCAAAACTTCAACCTATTATCTACCACGTTCAAAGGTTAACTTATTCTACACTTGGAAAATTGCTAATTTAAACTAAAGTATGCAAGTCATATAACGTTTATAAAGCAAGGAATCCAAAGAAAGTAGCGGTCTTACTCGCACAAAGATTTATATTTCACAATGATTCATTACAAGAATGGCCGGGTAACTACCCGCCTACAAGAAAATAAATCTATACAAGCTAAATCTATCCTAGCAGTGGGAAGGGATCTTCAGGATCAGGCTTCAGGGCCACTTCCACTTGGACCAGCACCATCAGTAGATCGTGGCAGTTCAAGGAAAGCTTTAAGGATGGCTAGCCCATCATCAGCAGCAGCAACTTGGTTCACCTTCTCCACCACCGGATGCGGGAAGGCGGCATACTGGTTCACTGCTTGGTCGTAAACAGCTTCAGTATCAACATTATACAAAGGGAAGTTGGAAGGCGGGACGCCTTTCTCAACGAACCCTAGACCAAGCAGGAAGCCGGCCTTTTCCCCATCCTCGTGAGAAGCGTTGAGGGCTGCGCTCATAGCATCGTCGTAAGACGTCTCCGTGAAGACTCGATGCACAACCTACAAAAAAGAAAATACAAGTATCAAAACCTTTTATCTACAAAGAAAAGCGTAAAGAAATGAAAAGCATACCTGAGACAACGCTTCTCGAAGAAGCCATTCCTTGGCAACCAGAGCTTCTTGGAGGGCAGCTTGAGCTTCGTTACGGGCGTGTTCGGCTTCACTCTTGTTGAGGTTGGCAAGCGACACTTCTTTAGCCGCAGCCTCTTCGACGCCCTTTAGCTTCCGCTCAGTATGGTCAAGCACCCCCCCTCTGGTCCAAGATCTCCTGGAGCTTTTTGGCGTCTTCCATCGCCAAGGCATCATGAGCCTGCTGGAGAGCCTCTAATTTGGCTTTAAGCTCTTCATTCTCCACGCGTAGAGGCTCAGCAACAGCTTCAGCCTTGGTGGCCCTCTCGGTTGCGTTCCTTGCAGTTTCCTTAGCCAGCCGAAGCTGTTCATTAACAGCTTGGGCAGCCTTGGAACGGGCCTCGAGCCGGGCCTGAACTTCAACCTCGAGGGCCTCGAAGGCCTTCTCCTTTTCCGCAGCAGCTGCGTTAAGCCTTTGGTTCTCCTCCCGGACAGCCCGCGCCTGAGCTACTTCTTTAATGCGAGCTGCTTTTAACTTGTCGTTTTCACGACAAAGCAGCTCGACGCGCGGCTGCATCCAGGCCAGGAGAACCCGAAGCTCATTGGTTAGCCTACCCTCCTGGTAGCTAGCCATGGCTTCCCCCAACGCACCACTGGGAGCAGCGTGACGAGCCCACTCCACGCACTCCACAGGGGTGCGAAGGGTTGTTCCTCGGCGAATGTTCCATCGTGGAACATACACTTCATTGGAATCCGACACTGCAAAAAACATAAAGCAGTTAGGAAAAGATGATAAAAAAAATATATATATATAAAATGGGCCAAAAGAACCCTACGCACCTGTAGGGTCAATAACAGGCCGATAGCCGCCAAACCCATCACCTGAACCCAACGGAAATCCATCCAAGAGGTCAGGCAGATGGGAAGGAGGCAGAGGTTGGCGATAAGCCCCATGCATACCTGAAGGTTCGGCCGTCGTTGCCGATGACGGAGGCATGGTAGAAGCCGCCGCGGAATCCGCAGCAAATGTAACCGCCGGCTCGGTGAAAGATGCGGTAAAAATAGCACTCACAGCCGGCGGTGACGTCATCACAGCTGGAACAGTCGGCTCAAAGGAGTGAGCAACTGAACCAGCGGAAGCAGGCGCAGGCGCCTGGGTCGTCGCCTCAGGTAGGCTGACCAGGCCTACCGTCATGGGCGGAGGGATACTCTGCGCTCCACCCTGGAATGCGTCAACATCCACGCCTGCACAGAGAAGATAAGTGTTAATGATATTAAGCTATGAAGTTAAAGAAAGGAAGTTTGTACTTACGGGTTTTCTTGAGCCTGAAAGTGCGGACGGGCGGGGATGAACCCGATGGAGCCGGCCTCTTCACGCCGGTCACCGTTGTCATCCTTGGCTCTCCGGAGGTGACAATCGTCGCAGCCTCCGGAGCGGCGGTCTTATCACCACCGGGATTCCCCGCCACCTCTGCGCTCTCGGTCTCCGAATCAGACCGAGGCGCCGGATCGGCAGTGGAGACCACCTTCTCCTTCCCCTTCCCGCTGGCAGCCTTCTTCTTCCGCACCAACGGATGACCATCTGCGGATTCCTCATCAGAACATACGATTAGAGGAATTCCAGCAGAGGTTTCAACATTGAGGGGTCGAGGGTCGAATAGCGCCTTACCTGGCCGCCTGGCGCTAAGGATCTCATGGCCTAGCGGATAGACCTCCACGAACCGATCCGCCGTTTGTTCTAGGATGGGCAACTCGTTCTCGTCTAGAGCGCGAGTACCCATCCGAGCGGGACCGTCAGCCTCCCGCGGGTACATGAGCGACTGCAAGTCGTTCCCCTCTGAAATAAACAGGAAAGAAGTTAGAAGAAATTCTAAATCAACAAAAGGAAACAGAGCATACCGTAAGGAACAGAGTTCGAACCGTATTCATGGACGATTGGGATTTTATGCGCATCCGCATCCTTCCACACCCGGCTCATCCCCAGCATCACCATCCCGGACTCCGCAAACCGGTAAACCGGATATTGGACTCGGGATATCTTCGAGAACCATTCCGCCTCCTGGTAGTTGGAGGCGTGAAGGCTGGGAAGTGCTTGCACATTCTTGAATTTCATGGCAAGGGGGATGGCGCGAGCGGAGATGTAGAAGAACTCCCGCTTCCACGAGCGAAGACTGCGCTCGGTTGCGCAAATCTTCAAACCCTTAATCCGGGTTATCAGAGTATACCACCCCTGGATGCACCTCCAAGAGTAGAAGGTCATCAGGCGGTCAACATAGGGCTCAATGCCCAGAATCCGGCACACCCACTCGAAGTGGCGAACCTTGGCAATCGCCATCGGATGCACCTCGGTCAGGTGCACACCGTGCCTCTCAAGGACACGGTAAACAAACTTTGTCAATGGGAACCTAAGATTCCCATAAACAAAGAATGCAGCATATACCCCGATCTTGCCTCTGGGGGCATCGTACACCGTCTGGTGGGGTTCAGGAAACTCAGGCTCGAGAGACTCGAGCATGAACTTCCTGACGACGTACTGATACAGATCGACAGGCAGAGCACACTGGCACTCGCCAGCAGTACTCTTGTCATCGGCTGTAGACTCGAGATCACGTGAAGACATCTTGCAGAAAGAAGAAAACGATTTCAAGGGAATGCTCGACTAAAAAGATGAGTATTCGTCGGAAATCGTTTTGAAGATGAAGAGATGAGTGAAAGTGTGGATTACAAAGAACCCTCTCCCCCTTTATATACTAATCGCAATTAATGCGATGAATTTAATGCGGAAGAGAGAGAAATCGAAGGTGCAATGAAACTATGACACGTGGCGAAAAGCAAGCTGGCAACAGCTGTTGAAAGGACGCGTACCATTAATTTCGCGGGCACGCGCCCGAAAAATCGCGCCCACGCGCCTGAAAAAGCGTCTGGAATGACCATGTACTGTCACGTCACCATAACTTCCTGCACGTCCTGACACAGTCAGAAGAAACCGTCGCACGACGTTTCAGAGGTTTGGACTGTTCTTATCCTTTCACCAACTCTTCGAATTTCAAAAAAAAAATTCAAAGATTCAAAAGTAAGCGGGAAAATACCCCTTAACTTGGCAACCAAGTAACCGTAAGACGGATGCGGGTACAGTGTTAAGGCAAAACCCTTCACATACCTAGCACCCGCAGGGAATTGAAGCCAAGAATAACTTGGCAACCAAGTAACCGTAAGACGGATGCGGGTACAGTGTAAAGGCAAAACCCTTCACATACCTAGCACCCGCAGGGAATTGAAGCCAAGAGTAACTTGGCAACCAAGTAACCGTAAGACGGATGCGGGTACAGTGTTAAGGCAAAACCCTTCACATACCTAGCACCCGCAGGGAATTGAAGCCAAGGATAACTTGGCAACCAAGTAACCGTAAGACGGATGCGGGTACAGTGTTAAGGCAAAACCCTTCACATACCTAGCACCCGCAGGGAATTGAAGCCAAGAGTACCTCGGCAACCAAGTAACTATAAGACGGGTGCGGGTACAGTGTTAAGGCAAAACCCTTCACATACCTAGCACCCGCAGGGAATTGACGCCAGGAATACCTTGGAAGTAAAGTAACCGTAAGACGAGCGCGGGTAGAGTGTCAAGGCAAAACCCTTCACATACCTAGCGCTCCGCTGGGAATTGAAACCAAGAAGGATCTTCTGGGCAATGCTTGCGGAAACGGAAATAACATCCCCGCATAGCGGGAACGTCGAGAACTACATTGTTTGAAGCTCCAGGATGGAATTGGTGGTTTTAACATAATTGATCACTATGTTCAAAACTACCAAAACCTCATGGAGAATCCACACAAGTGGGACTCAACGCTCCTGACTTGCGAGAAGGTTACAGACCTACCCGCATCATACCCAAAGATCAAGCAGGAAACTCGGGAATTTCTGCAAGTGACAAGGACTTCCGCGGGAAGAATCCCCATGGAAAACCTTAAAAAACCCTTTTCAAAACCCTTTGCTTAAGTCCAAAAGTTCACCTCACTTTATTAAACACTCATGAGAAGAACATTGGACTGGGGGGACTTGAAGAGGTAGGTCCCAGCAGAGCCCAGTTAGACCCGCAAGACTCACCTTGAAAAGGGACGTCTGCGCAGAAACCAACTGGATCCGCAGGACCAACCATGCTCAGAGACGTGACGTCCTTACGCGCAGTACGCAAGCTGTTCCCGCAGGAAATGCCTCCCAATGGTTAAGGACTCTGCCTGTTCCCGCAGTTGCGGATACAAGCCATCAGGGAAGGCCACCCGCGCAGCAAGGCTACACGCACAAGGCACTTAGCTCTCAATCACTCAGTGTCACCTGAAGGAATGAGCAAAGCCGGGAATAATCCCGCACAAGGGCGGGAGGGGGAATACTCCCGCCCAAATAAGCCAGTCCGTACGATACGGGAAGATCTTCTGTACTGTACCTGACGAGGTATGGGCAAAAGATCTGACTAAAGATACGACAGCTTATTGACAACAGTATGGCGAGCAGCATGCTCCTGTACTGTATGTCACTATTAGCCGCTGCCTACTCACCAACTCCTGTCATACCACGTGCATAGCCGGCAGTTGGTGGAAAAGGAATAGTACACAGCAGGCCTGGTCACTATCAGCCGCTGCCTACCCACCAACTACCAGCAGGGCACGTGCGTAGGCCACTGTTGGTAGAACAGGAATACTATTGCAGCCGGCCACACCTCCTTGGAAACCTACCTTCGGCTATAAATACCACAAATGGTATGACCATCTCATCTTAACATATCTCATCATATTATACCTGATATCTGCTCTAGCAATCTCTTAATATACATTTATATTTAAAGAGCAATCTAGTCTGATTCTCACGCCGGAGGGTGGTCACAAGGAGGAACCCCCCCCCCTTCTCAGTGACAAGCTCACGGTGTCTGTTTTGCAGGTTATCAGAAGAACCATCTTTAGCGGGTCTAACCCCTCGTGGGAAACATCTATCTAACCCCCAGGTTACCCGTAATCTGCCCGGGGTCAGGTTAGTGTTTCTTCACACACCAAACTTTACATGCATCTAAGGCGGCTGCCACAGCCTTACAAGCCTCTTCTACAAAATCTGATGCCTCAAACTCCGACCACAACTTTGCTCATAGTCGGGACTACTCTCGGCAGGAGGTTCACACTTCGGAACAGGGTCGTGGCAGGGGTCGTTCTCGTGGCAGGGGATGTGGTCGCCAATCTTATGGCCGTGGTCGGGGATCCCTCTACCTAACTCAACAAATTGGATTTTCTCCATGGCAACCGATGATGGCAACTAGCCCCTGGTACCAGTGGTCCACCCCACCATGTCCTTATCCAACAGCCGCTAGATCTCCTGCTCCTACCCAAGGCACTCACAGTATTCTGGGCCCACGCCCTACTTAAGCATACACAGCTGGCTATACTCCAACTGACATCGAGCAAGCTCTTCACACAATGTCTCTTTATCCACCGGAGCAACCTTGGTTCATGGACACGGGGGCAACAAACCATATGACCAACAACCCAGGTAACTTCTCGTCTTTTTTAATATGGGCATTTCTCGTAACATTATTGTTGGTGACGGTAATACCATTCCTGTTAGTGGATACGGCAATCAAACCTTAAAACCACCATACCCACCTTTTAAACTAAATAATGTCCTTTTAGTCCCTAATACCATTAAAAACCTTTTATCCGTCCGCCGTTTCACAACGGACAATCAAGTGTCTATTAAATTTGATCCGTTTGGCTTTCTTGTGAAGGACCTCAAGACCAAAGCTCGTATCCTACGCAACAATAGCTCTGGGGATCTCTATCCTCTCACACCTCAACAATTATCCAAGATTCGCTCTTCATCAACGTTTGCTGCCATATCTCAAGATGTCTGGCATCAACGATTAGGCCACCCTGGGCCAAAACTATTGAATTCTCTTAGAAAGTCTAGTTTTATTAATTTTGGTTGATTAAACAATAAACTATGTCAATCTTGTGTGTTTGGGAAATTTACTAGACTTTCATTTGTTGCCTCTTATACACTTACTTGTATGCCTTTTGACATAATCCATAGTGATCTATGGACGTCACCTGTTATTAGCATTGCTGGACACCGATATTATATCTTGTTCATTGATGATTTTACCAATTTTTTATGGACATACCCGCTCAGTCATAAATCTGATGTTTACTCCACATTTACTCATTTCTCAAACCTTATACAAACACAATTTAACCGGAAAATTAAACAATTTCAATGTGACAACGGAAAGAATATATAAATTCATCATTTAAAAATTTTTGTCAACATAACGGCATGATTTTCCGGTTTTCTTGCCCACACACCTCCTCCCAAAATGGAAAAGCTAAACGCACCATTCGCTCCATCAATAATATAATCCGAACCTTGTTAGCCCAAGCACACCTAACAAATAATTTATGGCACCACGCCTTGGATATAGCCACCTATCTTCTAAACATCTTACCTCACAAAAATAAACAACTCAAAACTCCAACCCAATTACTATACCACCGCTTGCTTACCTACGATCACCTACGAGTGTTCGGATGTCTATGTTACCCCCTTCTTCCTCATACAACTATTCACAAGTTACAACCTCGATCCACTCCTTGTGTCTTTCTCGGATATCCAACCAAGCATCGGGGATACAAATGCCTCGACTTAACGAATCACAAAATCATAATTTATCGTCACGTTTAATTTGACGAAACAGTATTTCCTTTTGCAACTATTTCTGATGTGGTCTAAATTATACATATTATTATATAATACTCCATACTTTTAAGTGTTTTTGAGCCAAGTTTTTATTGAATATTGTTGTTATTTGGTTCGTATGTAAGTTAAATGGTTTCAAGAGACAACGGGCTAAAATTGAACACTTTTAATAAACTTGTGACCGACGAACGAAGGGTCGAACATTGTTATATATTACTAATTTTTACAATTATTAGAATTAACTATTATAAGTAGTATTTAAAAAAAAGAAAAGAAAAAATAATCGTATAAATAATAATAATAATATCACGATTTGAAAGTCAGTGGATACAAGAATAGGAATTATTGGAGCTGCCATATTATTCTTTTTATTATTGTTTATTTATTTATTTGTTTTCATGAAGGGTGTCGGTGAAAGATTCATATATATATATATATATATATATATTCATAAAGAGACATGAAGAGCAGAACCCCTATGGAAGCTAGCAGCCGCCACTAGCCTCACATCAAGATTATTATATTTTCGACGGGTAGCAGCAAAGCAAAGAAGAAGGTATCTTGATTGGAGAGAGAGTGATCACATTCTTAAGAGAATTACTATTATTATTGTTGCAAGTGGAGCAAAAATCAATAGAAGACCGCAGCTAAGTTTTTTTGGGATTTATTATTTTTATTATGAAACTAGCTGAACAAATTTGTTACTTTCTTGTTTTGAGCATGATTGTTGGCTAAAACCTTATTAGCTGTTTAGGTTTTGAATGAATATTTGTTGAGTTTTGGTTTGCTTGTCGGTATTGAGTTATTGGTGTTGGACTAATATTATTGTAATAGACTTTTTGATGTTTTTAAGATGAATATGCATGCTTAATATTAATTTACTTTTATTCAATTGTTCCATATATGTCTTTGTGAATGTCTTTCATGTGTAGACGCATATTAGGTTACCCACTGTATGTTCGTAACTAGTTTATGGTTTATAGTCGACATAATCCATGGGAACTATTGTTTGAGGGTTGAGAGATTTTAAGTGTTCTACCTATCTTGAGACTGAGAGGTAATAGATAGTTGGGGTTGTCTTATTCATTAGGCGGTTTGGGCATAGATTACACGAGAGTGGATTTCCCCCTTATTGTATTTTGATTTTTGCTATCCTAAGTCTTTTTTGAGCATCTTTAGGTTACTCCTTACGTCCCTTACACTCCCGGATGTATTGTGATTAGTGAGACTGAGAGGTGATCTAGTCATTAGAGTACTTTAATATTGTTAGAGAGACTGAGAGGTAATCCAACCAACCGGTTTGCGTCATACGCCCCTTAGGTAATCCTTTTAGGTGACACCCAGAGAATGATTAGGGATCCACTAGGATGTCTAGGGCGTCGTATCTTTAGATCCCGGTTCCATCACAGTTTCCATAGCCGATAAGTATCCAAGATTCACAAATAGGATTTCAAGTCTAGGTAACGCATTTCTCATTATTGTCTTCGTTTAAGTCTTTAGAGTTTAAGTTTAATTTATTAGTTAATTTAGTTTAATTAATTAGTCTAAATAATTATTAGTTTTAAAATAAAATAAATAAAAATCCAAAAATAATCTTTTTCTTAATTATTAATTTATTTAGCTTTTAGAATCTAGTTCGTTAATTTAATTAATTTATTTAGCTTTTAGAATCTAGTTCGATACTCCCGGACTTCCCATAGCTATTTTACACCCGATAGGTTCACTTGCCTGTTGCTAGTGGTTTGGTTTAGGGTATTCTAGGTTTTTATTACTCGTTGTGCTAGGTTAAGTAATTGCAATATTTTTATATACCACTTTAAGCGCATCAATTTCGCAACCTAAATTACAAAACTATGAATTTCTGACTTCTTTTCTGAATCCCCTCTTATGGTCTCACTCACACTCAACCTATTAACCCAACCCACCAGCCCCCATTGCTCAGTTCACAACAGCCTGCAATATCGCCCTCCTCCCCGGCCCAACAGAATAATTCCCATCCCACCATTCCACTCCAAACATATTCATGCAGGCCCAAACACCCAGTTCAACAAACACCGTCACCTCCACCTTCCCCAACCCTCCTGACTAAACTCCACCAGATACAATAAATGCATCTGACCCACAACACAATCTGGCAGCTTCTGCCCCCACTCAGTCACCTGCCCCCTCCACCGGTCGAACCATTCGCACCCGCACCATGGACAGAATCGTTAACCTAAACAATTTTTCAACCTTTACACCTCAGTCATTGAACCAATTCCCAAAAACCCAAAGATTGCCTTATCCACTCCGGAATGGCATAACGCCATGACGGTCGAGTTTAATGCCCTTATTAAAAATAAGACGTGGGAGTTAGTTCCACACCAACCCGAAATGAATGTCATTCGTAGCATGTGGATCTTTCGTCATAAGTTCAAGTCTGATGGGACCCTTGAACGCTACAAAGCCCGGTTGGTTTGTGATGGGCGTAACCAACAAATTGGCGTGGACTGTGGTGAAACTTTTAGCCCGGTCGTAAAATCGGCTACTATACGAACGGTCTTAACCCTTGCTTTAGCTCAATCCTGGTCTATTCACCAACTTGATGTCACTAATGCCTTTCTTCACGGCACCCTCACCGAAACAGTTTACATGCATCAACCAATGGGGTTTCGACATCGGAATTACCCGGATCATGTTTGTCGTCTCAAGAAGTCACTTTATGGCCTCAAACAAGCACCTAGGGCGTGGTACCAACGGTTTACTGATTTTGTATCTACTATTGGATTCATACAAAGTCGTTGTGACAATTCATTGTTTATTTACAATCATGGTCCGGAAACTGCATACCTTCTCATTTACGTGGACGACATAATTCTCATCGCGTCCACAAATAACCTTCGTCTTCAACTGATGGCTCGTCTAGCCGGGGAATTTGACATGAAAGATTTGGGCCCCTTAAGCTATTTTTTGGGCATTACGGTGTCTCGGACAGGTAATCACTTGTTCCTCTCACAACAGACCTACACACATGACATTCTTAAACGTGCTGGCATGACACAATGTAAATCGGTTCCCACACCCGTCGAGACCAAACCGAAACTAAGTAATTCAGATAGCCCTAATTTTGAGGACCCGACTCTTTATCGAAGTCTTGCAGGAGCATTACAGTACCTGACATTTACACGTCCGGATATTTCATATGCGGTACAACAAATTTGCATTCATATGCATTCACCAAAACAGTCACACTGGGATGCTCTTCAACGAATTTTAAGGTATCTTAAAGGTACAACCTCATATGGTTTAACTCTTGGTCCGTCGAAGACTGTATCTTTACGTGCCTACACCGATGCCGACTGGGCTGGCTGCCCCGACACACGTCGATCTACCGTCCGGATATTGCGTCTATCTAGGGGACAATCTTGTTTCCTGGTCGTCTAAAAGGCAAGCTACTATCTCTCGCTCAAGTGCGGAAGCCGAATACAGAGCTGTGGCTAACGTGGCAGCTGAAGTCTGCTGGATACGAAATCTCGAATTTGAACTTCACAAACCGTTAACTATTGCTACTTTGGTATATTGCGACAACGTTAGTGCCATCTACCTTTCCGGCAATCCAGTTCAACATCAACGCACTAAACATATCGAATTGGACATACATTTTGTTCGCGAGCAGGTTCAACGGGGCACTGTATGAATACTACATGTACCGACCAGATTTCAGATAGCTGATATCTTCACCAAAGGTCTTCCCAAGCTGCTGTTTGATGATTTTCGCTCCAGTCTAAGCATTCGACCGCCTCTTAGTCAACAACTTCACGCTTCGACTTGTGTTATCATTATTTGAGTATAATTGTAATAGTATAGGAGATATGTATCTTGACCCTATATAAGGGGATATTGTTAATAAGAAGGGACGATGGATAATATTCTAAAATCCTTCAATAAACATATAAATATCAAGAACTTTAACAAAGCAGTTGTATCACAGTAATAATATATTTTGGGAGTCAATATGCTTATTGCGTTACATATTTATAAACTATTAAAGCAATGAATAGATCAATCAGCCTTACAGAAGCTACTCATTCTGAGCTATGACATGTTCCTTTTGCAACTAGATATCATATATGATTGACGCCCTGCTTGCGGTGCGCGCATATAATGTATATATGTGTGAACCCTCGGGTGGGCAAAAGTAAAATTGCACTAATTTTGACGTTATTTTACTAATCTCGTGAAAATAATGTTAAAAGTGGCGGAAGGTTAATCAGGCATCATGTGGTGGCGTTGATAGCCGAAAGACAAGGGCACATGCACCGATCAGCCGGTGTCCCGATGATTGAGTGCTATGTGCCTTATGTCCAAGGCTTGATGCAAAACTACTATCGAGCCGGGGGTCTCACCGGAAGCAGCCTCTCTATCCCTATGGGATAGAGGTAAGGCTGTCTACATCTTACCCTCCTCAGACCCTACCATAGCATTGCTATTGGTGGGATATACTGAGTACGATGATGATGATGACGATGATGATATCATATATGATTGCACAAGGAGATAAGAAAGCGAACCAGTAGCCACATATTCAGGAGCTGCATAGCCATATGTGCCTTTTACGCATGTGGAGACATGAGACTCTCCATCGACCGGACCAAGTTTTGCCATCCCAAAATCCGAGAGCTTGGCATTATAATCCTGAAATATTAAATATAAAATCTAAAGTATTTAACTCAGAACATCAAAAGTCTTCACATGTGTGCAACTAAAATCATATGCACATTTTTAAAGTAATAGTGATTAGTCTTTTACTTGCCTCATCCAACAAAATATTTGAGCATTTCACATCCCTGCAAATGACATTATTTTCTGTAGTGTGCAAGAAAGCAAGGCCCCGAGCTACTCCCAGTGCTATTTTAATCCTTGTGTCCCATGGAAGCGGTTCTGCATCTTCTGCAAATTGCAAGTTAAAATAAATAAACATGTTTGTAAAATTTGAAGTACAAATATTTCATGTTTTTGATTCGGATGTGAATACGTACCACTGAAGAGATGCATGTCCAAGCTTCCTTTTTGCATATATTCATAAACAAGAAGAAATTTCTTCTTTTCCCAGCAATATCCATAAAGCTTAACAATATTCGGGTGAATAAGTTTTTCCAAGAGTTTCACTTCTGTCTGTAACAAAAAACGCACAAACGCATGGTATAATTTACAATAATTCCCTTACGAAAAGTAACATAACTATTAACTAACCAACCTGCCACTCGTTGAAACCTTGATCGCTGAGGGGATCTGATTTCTTGATGGCCACAGCAAGCCCATAACCAAATGTCACACATTCCATCCACCCTTTGTAAACCTTCCCAAAAGCACCCTCTCCAATGATCCTGTCCTGTTTGAAATTCTTTGTGGCCCTCTTTAGATCGGAAAACTTGAACAGCTTCGAGTGTGATATCATTGTCTCCCCACTTGGGGACAGTGGCACCACCTGCCCAGAAGCAGGTGCAACGCCACCATCATGATAGCCAATTTTCACCGCCTTGATGGCATGTTTTTCCATCGTCATGTCTTTCTTATTGTTGCCGATGCTTTGAGCAAGTGTCTTTGCATCAGAAATTTTGGAGACTGTGGAAAGAATAATTTATGTTTCTATAGAAGAACTAAATGAAATATGCAACAAAACTGAAAACAAAAACTAACTGCACAAAATCATGAAATACCCTAAAAAATTGACCTGTGTTATTTTAAACAGTAGATGACCACTTAAACTTACTTGCACCTTTGGTGAAAAACATTGACCATGCCTTCTCAATAAACATGGATCTTCCAACATGTTTTCGGTCACTAGCTCTTTGCACAGTTTGAAAGGTCCATGTTGACAAAAACTCGAGCCTAGCAAGAACCACAGTCATCGTGGGTCGATCCTTAGAACGAGTTTGAATGCATTCATATGCAATTTGCCCAAATTCCACCAGGCAGGTACAAAGGGCTTGCCCCCTCAAACATGGATCGATAATTCGACCCATCCTACCTTCTTTAATGCACTGTCTAGCCCATCCTGCTAGGCTGTGTTGCTGCTCATCCAATGTAAAATCCACAGCAGGTCTACCACATAAAATTTCCAATAACACCACACCGAACGCGTACACATCCGACTTTCGTGTCAGCCTGCGAGTTGTGAAATACTCAGCATCCATGTACCCAAATGTGCCTTTGATCTGATTGGTATAAACATCAGCGGTAGAGCCTAACTGATATGCTGGACCAATTCTGGACACCCCAAAGTCGGAAATCTTAACTGAATAATTCTCGTCCAGTAAGATGTTTGAACTCTTGACATCACGATGCAGGACTCTGGAGTGGACGCCTGTACCTGTATGGAGGTAGTCTAAACCGCGTGCGGCACCTATCAAAATATTGAGCTTTTGAACCCATGTCAGTGGAGAATAATTGCTTCCCATAGCTTTTTTTCTTTTATGCAAATGATCCTCAAGACTTCCGTTGGGCATGTATTCATAAACAAGGATCATTTCTTTTTCACAATATCCTAGTAAAGAGATGATATGACTATGACGAAACTTGGAAAGCATATCAATCTCTGCCCAGAACTCGGTTGCCCCTTGACTAGAATCAAGATTCGACCTCTTGACCGCAACATCTATAACTTTCCCGAAGTTAATTTTCCCTTTGTATACCTTACCAAACCCCCCCTTTCCGATCACAAGAACATCATCAAAATCATGAGTTGCTAATTTGATTTCTTCAAGTGAAAAACGTCTACACGTTTTATCTCGTGGTGATAATGACAAGGATAGATCCTTCTTATCACAATCTTCTCCCTCATGTTGTTTCTTTAAGTAATAAATAACTATATTCAATAGAGTAAGGGAAAATATAAAACAAGTGAAAAACCACATGGTTATGGTAATCTAGTGCACGAAAAGATCCTTAAATCTAAAGATGGAGATGATCTTATGCTAGAGTTGTCTTTGATCATCCAAATAATATGATAGTCTCTGTGCTTCCTTAAAATCATATATGTGTGTCATCTTATGAACGAACCATTTTTAGACTGCAAATCTATATCATCCAACTGATCAGGAAGCAAAATCGACACACGGAATGAGAAGGAAATTTCAAGGAAGGTGCAAAGATTTGAAAGAACATAATTAGTCAAGATTGGAAGAGTAAAGAAGCACAAGACTTGACTGACTTATTAAGGTATTTGCTCCTCATGTTATCCGGATGCCCATGAAGCCACCCTAATTGTATCACTGTCATTATGATGCGTACGGATTATAATCAAGAAGTAAGACAGGAACAGAATCAGTACGTTATTCATTCGGTACGTGCCAATTATTCATTGATTGTGGGTTTAAATACACCATTGACTAATAGCATTTGGTTAGGTAAAGTTGATATACATCAACATCCACTTTAATCTCAACACTATTCCTACTTATAACATTAGTCCCAATAAGAACCTCAACTGCAATTCAATCGAATTACGCCCATGAATTTGGTTGAACTTTTTGGTTTGAAAGAAGGTGTTTTTTCCTTATTAACTAATTATGTTTATGTTAATTACTATCCTAAGTTTAGTTCAATTACTATCCTATGTTTTTAGTTGTTAACACCGGGAAGGTGTGTGTGCATAAGTGTGAATTCAATCACACTGGTTCATACCATAGGGGTTAAGATTCACTTTGTTATTTAAGGATAACTAGTTGAATTCCCACACACGCTGTGGCGGGAATATAGGTTCGGTATGTTTATTTAAAAAAAATGATTTATTTGCAATTTCTCTTGAGGCATTTTATCTGCATATCCTAGATTAAACTTTAAGCAATGTTTTGAAATTTGCAGCACAGGTAAAACTTGAAAAAGTCGGTTTCATTGGTTCGATCAGTTACTAAAAGATCAGCCACAATTGAAATGAGCGGTTTGAATAAATCAACCAAGCCTTCTCTCTATATTGGCTGACCGGTTACTTGGACTGAATCAAGCGGTTAAACCTGTGAGCCGTGCTGCTTGTTTGGTAGTAGGACCTGTTTTCATAACACATAGCATTGCATTTAAGATAGTTTTCTTAATTTATACATCCAATCCATATGTTTATGTCTAATGATGTCGTATTAATCGAACTCATAAAAAAAATGTTGTATGACCAAGAAAGAGAACATTAAGTAAGATCATATATATCATGTATCTATCTGCAAAAGAAACCTCATCAGCAACAAAAAAACATCATGTACACGGGTCACAAGCACGGTATCCATCTTGTTCAGAGGGTGATGGTTGCGAATCAACGGTCAAACTTTTATGGTTTTCAAACTTTTCAGCTTGAGAAACTAACAACTCGAATGCAACAACAATATCACTAATCAAGGGCCGAAAATTTGCTTCCTCTTGAAGACACATTGCGATTATTGTAACCACATGGTGCACCGAACGCGTTGAGAATCGACCATGCAGTAGTGGGTCCACCAATTTAAGAAACTTCTTACGGTCTTTTAAAAAAGGACGGGACTGCATAAATTCAAAAACGTCAATGAAAGAAACAAATTTGACCCATTTACTTGTGAGCGGGTAAAGCATCACAAAAGTCTAAGTTTAGTTATCAATAATGTGTGTATGGGTCAGTTCGGGTCGAAATTTTGGTTTTTGAAAATCATTCGGTTCAGTTTAGTTTTATTGGTTTTGCTATTTGAGTATGAAAGTTTTGGGCCAAAACAAAACTTTTTGGTCCAAAATAATGAATTTGCACCTAAAGCTTTTTATTAAATAATACCAATTTATTATTATATATTTGGGCTAAAATATTTCGGTTCGGTTTTGGTTTTGCATGTAATGAAAACCAAAAAAAAAAAAAGAACCGAGCCGACTTTATAGATTTTCATTTTTATTTTTAAGTGACTTTTAGTTTTCAATTTTTGGTTGGGCTTGGTTTTTTCGGTTTTGCCATTTGATCTAGAAAAGTTTGGGTAAAAAAGAAAAAATTGGCCCAAAATACTGAATGTTGACCTATTTTTTTTTTTTCAATTAATAACCAATTGATTATTATACATTTGGGCCAATATATTTTGGCCACACTATTTATTAAAATCTTATAAATTACTTAAAATCAAAAATAAAAAATATAGAATGAAAATCTATAAATTTAGCTCGATTGATTTCTCTGTCTTTATTACACGCAAACTAAAACCGGGCCGAAAGTTAGGTTTCTACAAACACATAAAACCAAATTGTCTTTTGTTTCAGTTTGGTTTTTTCAATTTCTGATCGGTTTTTTGGTTGCATGCACACCCGACACCCCTAGAACATATTATTACCACAATGCAGCTTTTTACCAGACCAAGTGATAAAGATGGCCTGTTTCAAGCTGAAGTTTGACCAGACAATAATAAAAAAAAGTCTCTCACCCAAGAAACTAAATTTCGCTCTCCGGGGTTCTTGGTTGAATCGATAGCCCTACGTCCAGTAACCAACTCCAACAAAACGACACCAAAACTATATATATCAGACTTTATAGTTAACTTTCCACTCGTTGCATATTCAGGAGCACAATAACCATATGTACCCATAACACGTGTTGACACGTAAGTGTTATCGCCAACCGGGCCCAATTTAGCTAGTCCAAAATCTGAAAGCTTCGGATTGAAGTCATCATCCAATAATATGTTTGAAGATTTTAAATCGCGATAAATTACAGGTGGATTTGCTTTGCAATGGAGATACTCGAGGCCACGAGCTGCACCAACAGCAATTCTTAGTCTCGTGTGCCAATCGAGTGGCTCGTGATTAGGCTCAAGATCTGGAAATTAAACATATCATGTTAAAAAATAAAATTCTCCCATTAATTTCTTGTTTTTTTTTAAAAAATATATATATGAAACATGCAAGGTCATAAGAATCAAATGCAACAAGCTATCCTTGCAACAGGTGTATGCATGAAACCAAAAGAACTGGACCCAAACAAAAATCGATGATCTAGTTTTATGTTTTGTAAAAAACGAACTTTTGGTGAACGTAAACCAAATATTGTAACTCAAATGTTAATTATTAATTAACAAAAAGAATTAAGCTCAAATTCATTTCTTTGGGCCAATTTTTTTCGGCTCAAATGCTCCAAGCCAAAATGGCAAAACCAAACCGAACCCAAATCAAAGCCGATCGGTTTGAGCCCAAAACGAACCCATGCACACCACTTTGCAGTAAGATAGCACTTCTCACTATTCAGAATCTTATATCTTTTTTGTGACAAATACATCAAAGGGCTAACAAATTAACACCCCAACATTATATATAAGCGGCATTATTCCTATGGGTCAATCAAAGGAGCAAAAGACCGGATCTTGATTGGGAGAAATGGTGCAGGTTTAGTTTCGTTAATTTTCCGTTATGAGCTTGTAGTTGTTTCAGTTGTTCGTTTTTATTTTTCGGGCTCTTGCATCTTGTAAGTTGTCCTTTTCTTTTAATGAATTTGGTCTTTCAGGAAAAAAAAAAAAAAAAAAAAACCTAAAAATCACAATTAGACCCAAATGCAGGGAACAACATAATCTTTGATGCAGCAATTCTATGTTAACTAACAATCAATTCTTATGAGATTAATCATATAGCAATCATATTTATCACTCAAAAGAAAAACAATCATGCCAATAATACCTACCAAAAAGATGATTTTCCAGGCTGCCAAGTGACATGAACTCATAAACCAACAACCTTTGATCTCCATGTGCACAATAACCTGTCAAAGTAACAAGATCCGAATGTCGCAATAAACTCAACATCAAAACCTCCACAATAAACTCCTGGTTCCCTTGATCACCATTAAGGTTAAGCTTCTTTACCGCAACCATCTATTCATCAAATCTAACACAATTAGTCCCGCAATCATATAAAAAAAAAGCTTAAAATCATAGTAACAACACAACTTACTTTCCCTGAATCCAACTGGCCCTTATAAACACTTCCAAACCCACCTTCTCCAATCAAATTATCATCTTTGAAATTTTGTGTCGCGATAACAAGCTCTTTAAGTGTAAAACAATGCGTCGCATTAGCCCTCTGACTACTAAACTCTTTCTCATCTATGCACCAACATAATATTATTATATCAGCTAAGACATCTAAGCATAATTAATAATATAAATGCTTAAATATTATGTGCTTACCGGTAACACCCTTACGTGTACTTCCCGTTTCATCAACTGTAAGTTATAAAAAAAATCAAATTAAACCGTAAACTATAACGAATCGAGTGTAATGTGTGATTTACGGGTTTTAAGTCATCAAACCTGCTTCAATGGATGCGATATCATCGTCGTAGTTTTTGACATCTTTTGAGCAAAACTTTATGCAAGAGAAGCAACGCATCTTCAATAACTGATTTTTAACTTATCAATAATATGCACATTATGAAATAAAAATCCTAAATAATTCTTCTAACAAGCAAAAAAGTATTTATGCAATGTATCCAGCAAAACAACGCGGTATTGCCTAAAAACTGTGATCATGAAGCTAGAGAAATTAAATGAAATTAAAAATTAAATAAAATGTGAACAGTAAGTAGTTGTAATTGGTTGGAATTTGGTGATTTATGGTGAATCAATGGTCTCCGCATTTAGCGCTATATGTGTATGACCATAGAATGTAATTATGGTATTTGACGTATGGAATATCGTTGATGCCAGTATGAATATTGATTAATGTTATGTGTTTAACGTGGAATAAAAGTTAGGATATCTCACGATAAAAGAAATTGATCTTTCTTTTACTAATTTGGAAAACAAAATAAAAGCATATATATTCCGTATTCTGTTTATTGAATATATTCAAAATCTAAATTATTATTATTATTCTGAATATTACTGTTAAAATAAAAGTGATATACTTACCTAACACGGTATTTTTTTTCTTTTAACAGCGAACACTCGCTAAACCTCTGGAAAATTCTCAAAAGGGTTCGATATTATGAGGCCTAATTCACCTAGTGTTGCTTCACACATGCTTAAGCTTGAGAATATGACATATGAGTGTGTTGCCAAACAAAAGCAACCTTTAGATGTAAAAAATATATTGTTAAAAAAATTAAACCTCCTTCCCCTTAAAAGGGCTTTAACCGGATAAAGTCTCCGGGAAAATCCCCAAAATAGTCCATCTACAAAATGAGATTTCAACTTTGTACTTTAAACTTAATATTTCCAAAAATTACCCTCTCTAACTCATCTTTGACCACGTATTAGGAAATCTAACGCGTCTTTTACGACATGTTAGCATAACACGTCGTCAAAGACACGTTGGATTTCCTAACACATGGTTAAAGACGCTAACACGTCGTCAAAGGCACATTAGATTTTCTAACACATGGTTAAAGATGAGTTAGGCTTCTAAACACGTAGTTGAAGATATGTTAGCATTAAACGCATAGTCAAAGATATGTTAGCTTTTTGTTTGTTTGTTTTTAATATTATATTTTTATAACTAGTTTAACTTATATTTGTTTTTCTTTTATAACTTTTAATATATAAAAGTTTTATATTATTTCAAATGTGCCGACGAGACATGCTTACTTTTACCTACTGACCACATAAACTAACTCAAACTCGAGCCGTGCCAAATCAATATCGAAATATTCAATAAAATTTGACCCCGCTCGGTTTTAAATAAAATTTATGTCGGTCCGTAGATAAAAGTAAACATTTCTCGTCGGTATATTCGAAATAATATAAAATTTTATATATTAAAAGTTATAAAAGAAAAACAAATATAAGTAAAACTAGTTATAAAAATATAATATTAAAAAAACAAACAAAAAAGCTAACATATCTTCGACTACGCGTTAACATATCTTTGACTAAGTGTTTGAATGCCTAGCTCATCTTTAACCATGTGTTGGGAAATCTAACGCGTCTTTGACGACATGTTAGCGTCTTTAACCATGTGTTAGGAAATCCAACGCGTCTTTGACGATGTGTTATGCTAACATGTCGTCAAAGACGCGTTAGATTTTCTGATACATGGTCAAAGATGAGTTAAGGAGGGCCATTTTTGAAAATATTAAATTTAGGGGACAAAGTTGGAATCTCATTTTGTAGATGAGCTATTTTGGGGATTTCCCTAAAGTCTCCTCCCTTGAAGCCTCATTTATAAAGCCCCTCTGTATGGTTTAATTATATATATATTAAAAGCAAAAGTTGGTTAACTCACAAAAGTTACTATTCATGAGCATTAACCACTTTTTATACATCTGTGTATAAAAGTTATCTTTTCACATTGGTAGTTAAAACTTTAATAGATTTTATACATATTTATCCCTTCAAATATTTTTTGTGTACATGTATGTCATTGTTCATTGTATGTGTGTTTTTGTTTGTTTGTACCATGTGATGATGGTTAGCAACTTCTGTTAATTTCTACTTCTCTAGGAAACGACGGTGACCAACCGTTTCCTATCAACCAACATGATAGCATCATCTAGTAGGGGTGTTCAAAAGTATCCGAATCCGAATCCGAATCTGTATCCAAATTATCCGATATCCGTATTCGAACTATCCGAAATTTCGGATATCCGAATCCCGGATATCCGAAAAATCGGATTCAGATTCAGATAGCATTTTTAGATTTTTCGGATAGTTTAGATATCCGAACTATCCGAAATATTAAATTTAATATTTTTTTAATTTTAATATATATACCATATACGTACAAGCCCTTATGTAAAACCCTAATTTCTAAACTTTCCCAGCCGTTCCCTAACCCTCCATTCTGGAATATGGTCTCCACTCTCCAATCACTCAATCAATATCACCAAGGCACCACCTCCACTGCACGATTGTCACCGTCACCACCTCCGGCGCCGCTGCCACTATTTCGTTTGCACCAAATCCACCATGGCTCCACCTTGAACAATGGATTGTGTATTGTTTGTATCTTGAACAATTCGTGTTTAGGTTGTTGGATTGGAAATCTATTGTATTTAGGTTGTTGGATCAGAAATCTATTGTGTTTTGGTTGTTTTTTCTTTTTTTTTTCGGGTTATTTTTTTCCAAGTTTTCTTTCGGATATCCGAAGCTTCGGATATCCGAAAGAAAACCTGGAAAAAAATAACCGAAACTATCCAAAAGAACCGGATATCCGAAGTTTGGATATCCGAAACTTCGGATATCCGGTTTTGAACACCCCTATCATCTAGCGGTTCGCCGGCGACAACGAACAACACCAGTTTTGCAACTCCTTACCAAGTGTTTAATTCCATTTTTATCCCTTTACATCGCCTTCAAACTTGCTTATCTTCTATGAGGCCCGATATTGATTGTCGTGTGTTGTTTAGGGGTTTATACCATTGTTTTTCTAAGTTATTGACTAACATATACCAACTCTCAACAATTTGGGTTAGAGTTCATGTATGTTGTTCAGGGCTTCTAAGTTACGTATATACTAGCCACAATTATATTAACCATTCAACACAGTGACAAATAAACAAATTTTCTCTTCGACTGCTATTGTATACATGATTTTTATAATTCAAAGGCCTGCAAGTATCATATTAGATGTCATCATTATTGTTTAGAGTATTAAATTATCAATGTATACGAACACAATTCTGGAAATACAAAATGACGAAAGTTATTTTATGTTGCCTTCAGGTATTATGAAAATGTCATTGCTTTACAAAAAAAACATAACATCATTAAGGTGTTTGTTACATGTTAAACTTTCTACGCATTCGAACTCATAATGCAAACTCGACCCCTTTTATGATTTAGCACGCCCGCTGCAACGCGCGGGTAATAATACTAGTTATAATTATAATGCATGTTAAAGATTGAAGTTTGAAATCCGTGCACAAACATTTACATGTTATATCCAAAAGTTCTATTTAATTACATAAATGGTACATTACACACCTATTTACATATAATACCCCACAACTTTCATTTGTTTTCACAATTAAACTCACAACTTATTAATATGGTAGCTCTTAAGTTGCATTAATTACACAATTAACCCTATAATTTTATATCCACTGCAATGCGGATTTGACCGATAGCGACCAAATTCCTGCAACAAAGCGCGTGTTGCAAGCAACTAGTATTGGTAAATATAAAGCAAAAGTAAGAAAAAAGAGTTTTGACGTTTTGATTATGTTAGAAGATTACAGAGTTTGACATCTTACAAGGGAGCAAATTCATATAATGATAACCAAGTTTTAAAAATGTTTCAATTAGGTCACATAAGTTTAAAGAGTGTTTCAATTAAATCACTCAACTTTCATATTTTATTAGATTAAAGGTTTTAACATGTTTTTTTAGCATTTTTCTTTTTGTTTCACATAGGAAATATTTTTATATTTTTTTGGATGTTGACGTTCAGTCGTTACGGTGGATTTTATTTTTTTATTTTTATTTTTAAATTTTAATATAATTAACTTTTTTTTTTTAATTTTTAAAATTTAACTACATATATTGCAAATTACGATCTCCACATCTTATCCTTCATGCTTGCTTGACGCACAAAAAAATCAGTGAGACTTGATTTGACGATTTATTAACCTGATTTGAAGAAAAATTGTACGAGTGACCTAATTGAAACTCTTTTAAAACTTAGTTACTATTATATGATATATTAAAATAATAATAATAAAAAGTTGATAAAATGAAGGGGAAAAAAATAAAAACGAGAAATCTCGCTTTAGAGAATGTTAGCGCATCTTCCGTATGTAAATACGTTTTAGTTAAAATTCACCTATATCAAATTAGTGTATTTACACCACATTGGTATTGATATTGTTTATTATTTTGCTAGAATATAGGCGGTGTAATATACGGATGGTTAAAAATTACAATAAAAAGGTTAAATTAAATAATATACGTAATAACATACCTTATGGATTGATTCATAACATATAAATAATGATAAATAAAATATTATAATTATAATATATAATATATATAAACGAAACCCCTAAAATCCCACGTGTCGCGATGTGGTCGCTCCCCCTTTTATGGAAACCACCAGATTGCTTAATTTTTAAATGAAGGCCTCTCATTGATTTAACCCAAATTCACGGGTATGGGTCTTACCAAAACCAGATAGCTATAAACGGGTTATAACATCTCATTAAATTAAAATTAATCTTACCAATTATTTGATATGAAAATCCGATAAAATAGTGATATACTAAAATTTAATATTCAATTTAAAAAGAAAAAGATATTATTTATAATTAATAAATAATTTTATAGTAAAAAAACATGAGCGGGTCATGATTCACCAAATCCAGATAGCTTTTAAATGGGTTATAGCATATCATTTATTTACGAAACCCTTTCATCATCAACCTTAAGTATATCACTAACTTTCTTACAATAAAAAAATTAAAATTCAAAAAATAAATATTAAAAAACGAAAAATGTAAAACAACCATTCTCTCAAGCCATCAGATTGCTTTATTTGTAAATGAAGGTTTGTCACGCATTTGACCCGAATTCACGGGTAAATGTCTCACCAAACCCCAATAGCTCTTAAACAGGTTTTAACATCTCATTATATTAAAAATTAATCTCATAAAATATTTGATATGAAAATCCTATAAAATAAGGATATACTAAAAATTAATATCCTATTTTATTTAAAACAATATTATTTATAATTAAGAAACAATTTTATAAAAAAGAAAATAAACAGGTAACAGGTATCACCAAACCCAGATAACTTTTAAACCGGATTATAACATATCATTTATTTGTGAAACCATTTTATCATCAAACCTCAAGTATATTAATTATTAACTTTCTTACAATATATAAAATTAAAATCCAAATATACATATATAAATATTAAAAACGAATAATGTAAAACAACCCTCGTAATACGGGGGATAAAATCTAGTTCATAAATATTTAAAAACCCCATTTAATATAACATTAAAAGTTACATTTGTAAATTTGTTAGTAATTTTATAAATGGTAATAGTATTAGTTGGTATTATAGTTGACTACTCTAATTGATGGCATGCGAAAAAATGATTTTGCTTTAATAATATATAGGGGTGACAATCTTGACTTAAACCATTTTAAATGGGTTAATTTGGGTTGCTTTAAAAATTAAATGGGTTGATTTGGGTCAGAGATTTTAACTAAATGGATAAAAATGAGTCATTTGAAATTTCATCTTGTTATTTTTGGGTCAAAATGGGTCGACAAATTTAAAGAAATGGGTCAATATGGGCTAGTGTCATAAGGAAATATGGCAGGTTTCGGATCAAAACGGGTTTATGCATGAGACGGGTTTCGACACAAAACGGGTTTCAAATTGCAACTGGTTCGGTTCGGGTTTCAAGCCAACACGAGTTTTCACATGGGCCGGGTTGGGTTTTGGTTTCTTTTTGGTCAATTCTGGACTCGTTTTTGGTTTTTTGTTCCGTTTATGTCATTTTTTCTTTGGTTTCAAATTTTTTAGTTTCATTTTGATCAATTTTTTTCGATTTTGATTAATTTGGTTCGGTTTTAGCTTTTTATTTCATTTCGTTGATTTTTTCGGTTTCGGTTCGATTTCTCGGTGAGTTTTTTTTCTAAAAACGAGTAGAACAAATGAAACGTTTTAGTTTTTTTTTACTTTTTTGTTTTCATTTATATTTTGAGTTACGATTTTTTTTTATTTTTTTAAATATTTTTTGAGGGTTTTTTTATCTTAATAGAAAACCTTTGAGGAGAAAATCAAAAATAAAAATAATCATAACTTAAAATATAAATAAAAAAAAAT
The DNA here is from genome assembly GCF_021521415.1 of Bidens hawaiensis. Lineage (NCBI taxonomy): Eukaryota > Viridiplantae > Streptophyta > Magnoliopsida > Asterales > Asteraceae > Bidens > Bidens hawaiensis. The sequence continues at coordinate 274,113 of NW_027491634.1, forward strand.
CTAAAATAATTAAAATGATTACACCGTTATCCTTGTTCAAATTCAAAAAAAAAATAAAATAATAAAAAAAGGTCTAACCCTAATCTGTTCTTACCCAAACAAAAAAAACATTTTATTAATTGACCCGTTCTAACCCTAACCCATTTTGACCCAAACCCATTTCGACCCATGACCTGTTCGACCCGACCCAACCCATTTGCCACCCAGTATAGGTCGATCCCCCCCCCCCCCCCCAATTGTGGGCTTTTATTTTCTTTTTCCTCTTCCTCTTCTTCTTGTTTTTTTTTTGAACGGCGACTTTCTTGTGTTTTGACTATCACACTTCTCAAATTGAAGAGCCCAATTATCCCACTCTGCCCAGATTATGTTGTCTTAACTAGACTCACACTGGCTTCAGAGTTTGGATTCAGCATTTCCCAGGAAGCTATGCTGTCGGGTGCTACTTAAAAGTCGTGCCGCCAAAAGAGCATAACTCTCTTCCGTAACACATAGTGGGATGAAAACCCGAGTTGGCTCGGGATTTAAACTGACAATCTTTACACGACTTAACTGGAAATCAAGCTCAGGTTTTCAAAAAAAATAATAATAAAAATAAAATAGAAAAAAATACGAAGCGTTTCTATCACCAAGCCACAAATGAGGATTATTGTGGGCTTTTCTGGTGGACCTCATTAGGCCTGAAATTGCTTTTATAACACTTCGGAGTTCGGAGTCACAAAATTATAAATGCTACTTTATTTTTTTTATCCACAACATAGAATCTCGACTCTACATCCATTCTTCTTCTAAATTCATCACACTTCAAGATATGATTTTAACCCTCAACCATTTGAATTAAATAGAAAAAATTAATTATAAATTCAAGATATTTCAGACTATTTTGGATGTTTTTAGATACTTTGTATAATTTTGAATAATTTTTGGATATTTCAAATATCGAATATATTTTTTTTTCAAAGTCTTAAATATTTTTTGGTTATTCGAATTTCGGTTTTTCAAACTTTCGGATATTGAAATTCACTAATGGAAAATTTTGGATATTCGAAACTCCTGATCTCCGAATTTGAACACCCCTAGGTTTTGTTGTGTGGCTTAGGGCGTTCATGGTGGAGCATTGGATGGCTCAAATACATCACTTTTCTCCCTTTCTACTCGCAAGCAACTCAGATTGAAAACGACTCGTTTACTTCATTTGTTTATGAAGCAATTTCAAAATACATTTGACCTCAAAAGTCAAGAAACATTTTACTAGAAAACTCAAACGAGGATATACAACGCTTTTCAAAAAGCCCTTTTGTAACAAAAAAATAAAACTTCTGAGTAGGACTTGATAAATCACCTTGTTCATCATTCATTGCATTTTTTTTGTATTTAGTAGTTGGTGTACCTGTACTAACTCGGTCCTTCCAGTTTGTAAATATTATTATATCGTCAACATAATGCCCCGGGGAAGTTGTTTTCTTTGAGAATTTGTGTGCTTTTTTGTTTACGTGTTGTGTGATACAAATTACGTGTTCTTTGTTATAAGAAAGTGCACTTTTTTTATAATGTTTTCATGACCACTGTTGATTTTATAGAGAAATGAGAACCATATTAGTATCTCTGATTTTTATAGGACAAATTAAAGACAGGAATCATCACTATTCGTTCACTAAAACAATGGATATCAAAAGGCAACTGTCCAGAGTAGAGCTACTTATTTGTTGGCCACCATATAAGTAGCAATTAACATTCACAACCCTATTTGTTCATTTAGTAATTTCGTTACAAATAATTTAAGCAATATCATACATAGCTAGAAATAATGTCATATGCTATATATGTTGGTGCAGGGTGACTTTGTCGCAGACATAAATCACTAGTTGCGAATTGAATCATTGATCAGAGTTCAATTATGCTACAATACCACTGAGTACGTCGCAATCCTGTCAAGAAGGTCAATATCAGTCACCTCAGACAACGCTTTACAGTTTAGTTGGTAGCCCAACCGCGCAGGCAATGCGACGGGTGAGCCAACTAGTTACTTGTAGTTGTTATACATCAACGTTCACTTCAATCTTAATACTATTCCTACTTATGGTTTATTACTTTATTGTCAATTATTGTGCTTCTTCATTGGTACCAATTACCATCCGAAAACGTTTGAGAAAAATATCCAAGCTAGTATACAGAATCTACAAACCCCATTATATAATTCAAATTATTGTATTTGTTATAGAGAGAATTTGTTGTTATAGTTTTTATGCTATTTTGTTGTATCCAGTTCCTAGTCTTTAGAATCCATTTGTATTTATATCTCTTAATTTCAAGTTTAATGAGAAATTAATTCCGGTTGAATACTCTTTTATATGCAACCTTAGACCATGCATAGTCAAAACTTTTTGTAACATTTCGGGTTTTTATCATATTCGTTTGTTTTCATTTTGTCATTGTACGAACATCTTTCGGATCCTAACCTTTAATAAAATTTTGCAATTATAAGTTATCAAGTTTTCTTATGTTCACTTTCAGCCCTCCATGATTTATTTAATGTTTATTCTTTATTTATACTACAAAAGTGCATGTATAACCTAGTAAAATTCATATATTTTTAAAAGCTAACAAAATTAAATCATATTTGTATGACATAATTATAGATATATTAAAACACAATACACATGCTTCCTTTTTCCTTAATCTGTCGAGATATGCACACACATATAAGTCATACATTTTTTTTTACAAAAAGATTTAAAATTCAATTCTTGAGATAACTTCCAACTCTCCTAAAAATATAACCCCTTGGATTCTCTACTAAATAACATATACAATTCCAAGTATCTAGTCATAACATTTTAAAGTTACAAAACTATTTCTTTCCTACATTTCTTTTTTCTTTATCTATTTACCTTCTACATGATAGTTGACTTAGCAAAGATATCCAGGAGTCAACTTCTTGGACTCTTCAATATCTTGAACAACCTTACACTCCACTCCAAGACCTATATAATCTACCAAATCTTTCACTATCTCTCTCCTAAATTCTGCCAGCAGCTGAAGTCAACTTTGAAGACCCATATCTCACTCCAAATTCAACTAAATGACTCCATTCTTCTTCTATATTAACCTTCAATCTCCTCCTGAAAGATTAACACCGGCCTCACTTCATTTTATCAAGTTTTCGACCTTCAAATCCACTTAACGTCAATACTGCGCAAGAACCGATACTGCAATGATACTTTTACTTTGTCATCCTGCTTTTTTTTTAAGGTACCAAACGAACCCTGATTTCGTTGATTCTTTTTCCCACTTCCAAGAATTTCATTAATGTTTAGTTTGGTTGAAATCCCAGGTGCATTTAATGCCCAGAAACGACCCGACATTCGCCCAAAAGAGTCATGAGTTCTAGAGGCATCATATGTGAGTTTGTCATTCCCCCGTTTTCACACATTTTCAAACGTTTTAGGGGCATATATGTACTTATAGTATTTCATATTATACATATCTTAATCATTAGCAAACGTTATATTGTGTGTGAATCGCTAGATATAAATGCTATTTGATTACTTGTTTAATTTGCGCATTCGGAGAGGTCCACCATATTCTCATTACAGTATGATCATACGACCGTCTACTTTTAACCGGCGCCCGATTCGCTTGGCAGCGGTTCGCTTGACACTTTATTTGCTCATTGGTTTGGTTTATTTACCACTTTATTTACGTTTTGCTACTTTTCATATATTTACATATCATTGAAAAACCAATGACTTGCTCACTCAACATATTTGTTGACAAACCTATTGTACTTTCTACGTATATGCAGGTTATCGTTTAAACTGAAGACTTGGAGTATTGGATTGCTAGATTGAGACCTTAAGAATATTTATCAAGAACAATTACATTAAGTTACTTGGATTTTTATATTTATTGTTATGGATTTGGTTGCTATATTTGAATTGCTTTGCTATTTATGGATATTATGGTTTTAAAAGAAATAAAATTTATTATTAGATATTGTCATATTATTGCATGATAGTTACCTCGAGCTAATAGCAATCATGCTCACGCCCCGGCATTTCCGCCTTAGGTTGGGGTGTGACAGATTGGTATCAGAGCCGAAGGTTTAAGATAGGTGGTTAGAAAATGTCCTAGTAACATGTTACGAACTCTATACGTGCCTGTCTGAACTATGTTATTTGCTCATTAATTGTTTGTAGCTTACTTAGGTAATTATTTACGATATCCTTTCGTTTTAGGTAGTTAGTTATTATTACATCTTTTATTTTTAGATAAAAATTCACTAGATCTTTTATTTTTGGTAATTATTGCACACACCAAATCTGAGGCTATGCCTCACTTTCAAAATATTTTCCAAATCTTTAAAAATCTTTTAATATATTTAGTAGATTGCATTTTTAATTTGGGAAATTCCTTAAGAATTCCTAAGATTTGTTTTTACTCCCTCTCCTTAGGGCATGGGAGTATGACATGTTTGGTTAGTAGCCGTAGGGGACTAGAGAACTGTGAGTTGGGCCTTGGCAAAACGGTTCCAGGAACCAAAGGTAAGACGCTATTCCTTACCTGGAGGATAACCCGACCATAGTACCTGAGTCCCTAGGCCTAAGCTGGACAATATGTCATACAACCGGACCTTAAGTGAATTAAACGTGACCAATCAACGGTTGCATTCCTTTAATAAAAAAAACCGAATTCACGATGATTCGTGGCTAAATTCGGAAACTTCCCAAAATTGCGTTTTAATTATTTTTAAATGTTTAGTTGGGTGGAAAATCCATGACAACCCATGGGCACTCCAACTATCCATTTCACAACCCGTTTGGATTCGATATTTTGTTGGAGATATCACCGTGGTGATTCACGAGATTCTCCGACTACTAATTTTGATTCGTGTATTCGATAATCAGTGGGCTCAGTTAAAATGCCATGTAATGCTCATGGGCCAACCCACTCCATTGAATTGTTAATTCGTTAATTAGTTGGGTCAGTTAAAATGCCATGTAACGCTCATGGGCCGACCAACTCAAATTGTTTGTTAATCGTTATTTAATTGGGCCAATAAAATGCCATGGAACGCTCATGGGAAGCCCAATTCTCAATATATAAGTCCCGTTATGTAATTGGGGTCATTTAAACTACCATGGAACGCTCATGAAAGACCCAATACACGAAGCTTTGTTTTACAATTTAGTTGGGCCATTCAAATTGCCATGGAAAACTCATGGGAGGCCAACTCACTTAATTTGATTTGTTGTCTGTTTTTGGTTATTTTTCATTTAAATTGGAAGAAACATATTAAACGCTCAAACATTATTCACATTATTTTAAATCGCGACTTGCCCTCAAGTTATGACATATCACTAGCACGTAGTAGTCACATTTCCTCATTGTCTTTCATTGACTCGTTTACACAACTTACCCAATCCTTATAACATTTCATTTTTGGTCCCCATAGAATGTCTTCTCAATCTCATCGCCGTACCAAACGTCGCACTTCGTCTGTTCATGACCGCCGTTTGGCTGCTCGTATCACGAAGGAGTTCACTGCTGCTTTGCCTGAGGTTGTGGCACAACTCCAAAACATCTACTCGAACGGATCCGTTACTTCGGCTGGACCCAACAACAACTATCATTACAAGAATTTCACGAGTGCCAAACCTCCTCTTTACCTTGGCGAGGAGAATGCTACTAAACTCCTCCGCTGGTTTGAGAGGATGGAAAACATCTTTATCCATAGCGAGTGTCTGGACGACAAACGGACTCGTTTACCACCAGCGTTTTCGAGGAACGTGCCCTTACTTGGTGGACCACATTCAAGGACCTCCAAGGTGTTGATGAAGAATTAGCCATGCCTTGGGAGGAGCTTAAGGAAGCTATGAAGAGAGAGTTTTGTCCCAAGCATGAACTGCAAAGGCTCGAGACGGAGTTTTGGGAGCTGAAACAAATTGGTGGCGATAACTCTCCTTACTCGAACCGATTCAAGGAACTGAGCCGGGTGATACCTCACCTTGTAACCCCGTTGTCCCGCGGTATCTGCAAGTATATATGTGGGCTACCTACTATTTTCCGTGACGCGGTTGTCAGTCGAGACCATCTTACGCTGGAGGAAGCTATAACCCTCGCTGCTTCCTTGATTGATGATCACGTTCGAGATGGTACGCTGTCCCGAAAGGACTCCAAGCCTGCTGCTGAAAAGAGTAAAACCGAATCCTCTACTGATGCTAAAGCCGACCCTAAGCCTGTCCATAACAACAACTCTAACCGTTACCACAAGAACAACAACAATGGCCAAAAACACAAGACTCATCACCAAAACTATGCCGTAAACCAACCCAACAACCAAGCCCCAAACCAAAATGCACCCAACAAGAAGCCGTATAATGGACCGCACCCTCTGTGCTCAATCTATAACCGTCATCATCCCGCATCTAGGGGTGCAAACGAGCCGAGCCGAGCCCAAGCTCGACTAGGCTCGAGCTCGGCTCGTTTAACTTACACAGAGCTCGAGCTCGAGCTCGGCTCGTTTCGAGCTCTATTTTCAAAGCTCGAGCTCGAGCTCGTGATTTGATTCTCAAGCTCGCGGCTCGTTTATTATTTATCAATTATTTTTTATACAATTTTATAATTATTTTTATATATTTTTTCTATTATAATTTTATGTATAAAAATATATATATTATTTAGTTATTTTTATTTATTTTTTATAACATTATATATATTAATTAATTATTATTGAATATATTTTTTTAAAAATTATATAAATGACAGGCTCGTTTAGGCTCGCGAGCCGGCTCGAGCTCGATAAGTGAAGCTCGGGCTCGGGCTCGATTATTAAACGAGCTTACATTTAGGCTCGAGCTTGGGCTCAGGCTCGATTAAGCTCGGCTCGATCGAGCTTTTTAACGAGCCGATCTCGAGTAGCTCGCGAGCAGCTCAGCTCGTTTGCACCCCTACCCGCATCCACCACTTTCCGTCTTTGCACCACGTGCAACCGTTATGGGTATCTTGCCAATACTTTCCGTGCACCTCCAAATGCACGAGCCGATCCACAACAACCCACACCGTCTTCTCCTCGAGCTACTAATAACCCCCAAGCTCAAGCCGGTGTTCCAAATACCCGTGCTTGCTATCATTGTGGAGATCCTAGTCATCTCCGCAATATGTGCCCTTTGCTAGCCCGTGCCAATCAAGCCCATGTGATGCCTCCTCCATATTATGTTCACCAAGCCCAAGATGTTCCCGCACCATACTACACTAGCCAAGCCTACCAAGTCCAAACTTACCAACCCCCGATCCCTCAAAGCTTTGCACCTCACACCTATGCTCCTCAAGTTCCGCAACTGATGGCTCCGCCGACTGCTACTGCTCAAGTCCCCGCTATCCAAGCCCTCTGACCAATCAAGCTGCATCAACTCCTTAAGGTTCGAATGGTCGTGCCTTCATGATGAACGTGAATCAAGCCCAAAGCTCAAGTGATGTGGTGAATGGTGCGTTCTCTATTAATAACCATTCTGCTTCCGTATTATTCGTTACTGGTGCCGATAAGAGCTTTATTTCGTTAGACTTTGCATACATTATTGATAAGCCTTGGGATAGGTTGTCTAAGCCTTTTACCGTAGAAGTAGCTAATGGGAATTCGATTACTATCGATTCGGTTATTCGGGATTGTGTCATGATTCTTAATAAGATCAAGTTCTGTATAGATCTTATTCCGATGCAAATGGGTAGTTTTGATGTCATAGTTGGGATGGGTTGGTTAACCTTGAATCACGTTGAGGTCGTTTGTTTTGATAAGTTCCTTCGTATACCTCTTCAAGATAGTCGCATTCTTAAAGTTTTCGGTAGTACGTCTGCTTCTAAGCTTAATCCATGTCGTGTTTCAAGCTCAACGTTATTTGCATAAGAAGTACGTTGCCTTTTTGGCACTTGTGGTGGAGAAAGATAAGGAGAAGAAGAAAATTCAAGATATTCCTATTGTTCGCGATTTTCCCGACGTCTTTCCTGATGATGTTGTTGGACTTCCTCCTATTCGTCAAGTTGAGTTTCGTATTGATCTCGTACCTGGAGATAATCTCGATGCTAAAGCACCTTATCGTCTTGCACCGTCTGAAATGCAAGAGCTTTCGAGCCAACTACAAGAACTCTCCAAGAAGGGCTTCATTCGTCCGAGTTCTTCTCCTTGGGGCGCACCCGTTTTGTTTGTAAAGAAGAAGGATGGATCATTTCACATGTGCATCGACTATCGTGAACTCAACAAGCTTATTGTCAAGAACCGTTACCCGCTCCCTCGTATCGATGATCTTTTCGATCAACTTCAAGGAGCCGCTTGCTTCTCGAAGATCGATCTCCATTCGGGTTATCATCAACTTCGCGTTAATGAAGATGACATACCCAAGACTGCTTTCCGTACTCGGTATGGGCATTATGAATTTTGTGTTATGCCTTTTGGGCTAACCAACGCACCCGCGGTTTTCATGGACCTCATGAACCGTGTGTGTAAACCATACTTGGACAAATTCATAATTGTTTTCATCGATGACATTTTGATCTACTCGAAATCCGAAAACGATTACAAAGAGCATTTACATGCTATCCTTGACCTCCTACGGAAGGAACAATTGTATACCAAGTTTTCGAAGTGTGAGTTTTGGCTTAAGGAAGTTCAATTTTTGGGTCATATTGTTAACGACAAGGGTATTCAAGTCGATCCCGCAAAGATTGAAGTCGTCAAGAATTGGAAGACACCGACGTCTCCCACCGAAGTTCGGTCTTTTCTTAGTTTGGTGGGATATTACCGTCGTTTCATTCATAACTTCTCGAAGATTGCATTGCCCCTCACCGCTCTTACACACAAGGGTAAACCTTACGAGTGGGGGTCAAAGCAAGAGGAAGCGTTTCAAACTCTTAAGGACATACTTTGCAATGCTCCTATTCTTTCCCTTCCCGAAGGTACTGAAGATTTCATCGTATTCTGTGATGCTTCTAACCAAGGCCTAGGTTATGTTCTTATGCAACGAGACAAGGTTATCGCGTATGCTTCGAGACAACTCAAGGTTCAAGAAAAGAATTATACGACGCATGATCTCGAGCTTGGTGCCGTCGTATTCGCCTTGAAGATTTGGAGACATTATCTCTATGGTAGCAAATGCGTAGTATTTACCGATCATAGGAGTCTCCAACACATTTTCGATCAAAAGGAACTCAACATGAGACAACGTCGTTGGGCCGAGTTGCTTAGCAACTATGATTGCGAGATTCGCTACCATCCCGGTAAAGTGAATGTCGTGGCCGACGCTCTTAGCCGTAAGAAACAAGTCAAATCCGTGTTGCTTACTTGTGTTCTCATTCAAAATGATCTCGAAGAGCGTGTTCTTAACGCGCAACACGAATCCGTCACCGAGGGCAATATGTATGACGAGATATCATGTGGTGCGGAATCTCAATTGGAAACCAAATCCAATGGTTTGCTTTATTTCCTTAATCGCTTATGGATTCCCGATCGTGATGACCTTCGCACATTCATAATGGACAAGGCTCATAAGTCACGATATTCTGTACATCCCGGGTGCTGATAAAATGTACGCTGATTTTCGTTCCATCTTTTGGTGGCCCAGAATGAAGAAAGACATTGCTCTCTATGTTGCAAAATGTCTCACTTGTTCTAAAGTCAAAGCCGAGCATCATCGACCTTATGGTTTTCTCGAGCAACCTCCCGTTCCATAATGGAAATGGGAAAATATTGCTATGGACTTCATTACTAAGCTTCCTTCTACCTGAAAGCAACATGATAGTATTTAGGTAATCATCGATCGTTTGACGAAGTCTGCTCATTTCATTCCCATCAAGGAAATTTATTCGGTTGATCGTTTGGCGCATATTTACGTTGAAAGGATTGTTTGTCATCATGGAACTCCATTAACCATTATCTCCGATAGAGATGGTCGTTTCACTTCTCGTTTTTGGAAGTCTCTCCAATCCGCTTTGGGAACTCGTTTGGATCTTAGTACTGCTTACCATCCGCAATCTGATGGTCAATCCGAACGTACAATTCAAACTCTATAAGACATGCTTCGCTCGTGTGTCCTCGATTTTGGGGGCAATTGGGATACTCATCTACCGCTCGTTGAGTTTTCGTATACCAATAGCTTTCACTCTAGCATTGGTATGGCACCTTTCGAAGCTCTTTATGGCCGCAAATGTCATTCTCTTATTTGTTGGAATGAAGTTGGTGAATCTCAAGTTACTGGTCCGGAGTTAGTTCAAGAAACGATTGATCGTATTGCTCAAATCCGCCAAAATCTACTCGCTGCTCGTAGTTGACAAAAGAGTTATGCGGATAAGCGTAGAAAGCCTCTCGAGTCTACTGTTGGTGATCGTGTTCTACTCAAAGTATCTCCATGGAAAGGTGTTGTGAGATTTGGAAAGAAAGGGAAGTTATCTCCTCGTTTCGTTGGTCCTTTTGAAATCATTGAGCGTATTGGTCCTGTTGCATATAGACATGATCTTCCATCTGAACTCTCAAATATTCATCCGGTATTTCATGTTTCGAATTTGAAAAAGCGTCTTGCCGAGGGTAATTTCCAAATACCTCTTGATGAAGTTCGTATTGAGGAAACCATGCATTTTGTTGAAAGACCCGTTGAGATCATAGATCATAAAGATAAAGTTACTAAGCGTAGTCGTATACTGTTAGTCAAGGTGCGTTGGGAATCGAAGCAAGGAGCTGAGTTTACTTGGGAACGTGAAGATCAAATGAAGGAGAAGTATCCTCATCTGTTCGCTACATCTATTCTCTAATTTCGGGACGAAATTCCTAAAAGTAGGGGATACTGTAACATTTCGGGTTTTTACCATATTCGTTTGTTTTCATTTTGTCATTGTACGAACATCTTTCGGATCCTAACCTTTAATAAAATTTTGCAATTATAAGTTATCAAGTTTCCTTATGTTCACTTTCAGCCCTCCATGATTTATTTAATGTTTATTCTTTATTTATACTACAAAAGTGCATGTATAACCTAGTAAAATTCATATATTTTTAAAAGCTAACAAAATTAAATCATATTTGTGTGACATGATTATAGATATATTAAAACACAATACACATGCTTCCTTTTTCCTTAATCTGTCGAGATATGCACACACATATAAGTCGTACAATTTTTTTTACAAAAAGATTTAAAATTCAATTCTTGAGATGACTTCCAACTCTCCTAAAAATATAACCCCTTGGATTCTCTACTAAATAACATATGCAATTCCAAGTATCTAGTCATAACATTTTAAACTTACAAAACCATTTCCTTCATACATTTCTTTTTCTTTATCTATTTACCTTCTAAATGATAGTTGACTTAGCAAAGATATTTCAAATCTTGCAAAGATATACAGGAGTCAACTTCTTGGACTCTTCAATATCTTGAACAACGTTACACTCCACTCCAAGACCTACATAATCTACCAAATCTTTCACTATCTCTCTCCTAGATTCTGCCATCAGCTGAAGTCAACTTTGAAGACCCATATCTCACTCCAAATTCAACTAAATGACTCCATTCTTCTTCTATATTAACCTTCAATCTCCTCCTGAAAGATTAACATCGGCCTCACTTCATTTTATCAAGCTTTCGACCTTCAAATCCACTTAACGTCAATACTGCGCAAGAACCGATACTGCAGTGATACTTTTACTTTGTCATCCTGTTTAAGGTACCAAACGAACCCTGATTTCGTTGATTCTTTTTCCCACTTCCAAGGATTTCATTAATGTTTAGTTTGGTTGAATTTCCAGGTGCATTTGATGCCCAGAAACGACCTGACATTCGCCCAAAAGATTCACGAGTTCTAGAGGCATCATATGTGAGTTTGTCATTCCCCCATTTTCACACATTTTCAAACGTTTTGGGGGCATATACGTACTTATAGTATTTGATATTATACATATCTTAATCATTAGCAAACGTTATATTGTGTGTGAATCGCTAGATATAAATGCTATTTGATTACTTGTTTAATTTGCGCATTCGGAGAGGTCCACCATATTCTCATTACAGTATGATCATACGACCGTCTAGTTTTAACCGGCGCCCGATTCGCTTGGCAGCGGTTCGCTTGACACTTTATTTGCTCATTGGTTTGGTTTATTTACCACTTTATTTACGTTTTGCTACTTTTCATATATTTACATATCATTGAAAAACCAATGACTTGCTCACTCAACATATTTGTTGACAAACCTATTGTATTTTCTACGTATATGTAGGTTATCGTTTAAACTGAAGACTTGGAGTATTGGATTGCTAGATTGAGACCTTAGGAATATTTATCAAGAACAATTACATTAAGTTATTTGGATTTTTATTTTTATTGTTATGGATTTGGTTGCTATATTTGAATTGCTTTGCTATTTATGGATATTATGTTTTTAAATGAAATAAAATTTATTATTAAGTATTGTCATATTATTGCATGATAGTTACCTCGAGCTATGAGCAATCATGCTCACGCCCCGCATTTCCGCCTTAGGTTGGGGTGTGACATTTTTCACACAAGGCGTTATGCGATACGTGACGTCCTAGTCAGCAATAGAGAGTTTTGCAAAAAGCGTAGTGGTAAAAGGCCTCAAACTCTTCTGCAATCATTACATTTTTCCCCTTTTCTCTCACAAAAGAGCGTTGTACAAAACTATCCAACCGAAAACTTGGTCCAAAACTCCGCGGGGGGGGGGGGGGGAGTGTATGGGGAGTTTTGGAGCCCAAAACGCTCCACTACGGATGGTCTAAGAGGGGTGTTTGATATAGCGTTTTAAAACTGATTTGTGTGGGTAAAAGAAAAGATAGCGTTTTAATGTGTTTATGTTGCAGAAAGACTCATAAATAATCAAATAACCTGAACCAGTTTTCAATCTTAATCTTAATTTGAATTCAAAATTGGACAGAGTTATGCAAATGATATCATTGTGTGCATCCAAGAGTAATATTTCTTGATATTTCTTTTTTTTTTTCCAGATATGCAAGTGAATAGAGCATCACTTTTTTTTTAGATATCCAAGAGTAATATTACTTTAAGTTTGTAGCAAATCTTTTTGGCAAAATTAATTTATGTATGGTAATACAAGCTCATTAGCAACAAAAAAAAGTCATGTAGACAGGTCACGAGCACGGTATTCATCTTGCCTTGAGGGTGATGGTTGCGAGCCAACAGTCAAACTTCTATGGTTTTCAAAAGTTTCTGCTTTAGAAGCTAACAACTCGAATGCAACAACGATATCACTAATCAAGGGGCGGAATTTTGCTTCATCTTGAAGACACATTGCAGTTATTGAGACCACAAGGTGCACTGAACGTGCTGAGATTTGACCATGCAGTAGCGGGTCCACCAATTTACCAAACTTCTTACGGTCTCTCAAAAAGGGACGAGACTGCATAAATTCAAAACTTCAAGGGATGAGACTACATAAATTCAAAACTTCAATGAAACGAACAACTTTGGCCCATTTACTTTTGAGTGGGTCAAACGTCACCAAAAGTCTAAGTTTAGTTATCAATAATTAATAATAAGTGTGTATTGGTCGATTAGGGTTGAGTTTGTGCTAAATACGGACCAAAAACTGTATTTTCGGTTTTCTTAAGATTTTGAAAATTATACGGCTTATGTTTTTTGGGTTTTGCCATTTGAATTTTAAAAAAATGGGTAAAAATATTGGCCCAAAATAATGAATTTGGGCCTAAATCTTTTCATTAATTCATAGCCAATTGATTATTATACGTTATGGCTAAAATAATTAGGTTTTGTTTTTTCCTTGTAAAGAGACCAAAAAAACTCACCCGGATTTATCGATTTTCATTTTTATTTTTAAGTTATAAGTAAATCATATCTTTTGATTTTGTTTTAGGTTCAGTTCAGTTTTGGTTTTGCTATTTGAGCTTGAAAATTCCTGGACGAAAAACGACCCAAAATAGTGAAGTTGGACATAAATTTTTTTGTTAATGAATAATCAACTAATATTACACATTTGGGCTAAAAAAAATTGTTACACTGTTTATTGAGGTCTTATAAGTTATTTACAATAAAAAAATGTATAACTTTGATTTACATGCAAAACCAAACCAAATTCGAACTGAAAAAATTGGTTTTTACAAACACATAAACTAAACCGTATTTCATTTCGATTTTGTTTTTTAAGTTCGGATCAGTTTATTCGGTTTTGCCATTTAAACTTGAATACTTTAGCAAAAAAATGGTCTAAAATAATGAATTTGAACCTAAATCTTTTAGTTAATAATAACCGAAGAAACACAAGTTCAACTCTTGGTCTAATCGCTTATCCCCAAGGTTGATGCCTAGTCTTTCCCACGATGAAATATACGTAATCTGACTAATTTGAGTGTGAGCACTTGCAAAACAGGACACCATTCGTTACGAGAAGGGAAGAGGGGTGTCTTCTCATAACCACCCTCCAGCGTGAGAATCAGTATTGATGGGTGATAAATTATAATCGCGACGCACTAGTGAGTGTTCTCGCTCTAAGATTTCCCCATCTATTTACCGTTGAGGTGTGAGTGCTATTTATAGCCGGATAGGAGGAGAGAAGGGACGGGTCACCTGCGGTGTTAGGAATTCCATCAATCGCGGAACACCCATGTGCGCTTGGCAGGCTGGTGGGTAAAACAGTTGACTGATTGTGACATTTGTACTATGTTGTACTATTATCCATGTGTTGTCATTCCCTTATTGGCTAGGCGTCATTTTCATTAAAATACTTCATTTTTGTACCATGCATGTGAAGATCTTTGGCGATACAATTCCCGAGGTGTCATGGAATGTTTGGCGCTTGATCGGTTTCACTTTGGCACATGTGGTAGTGCTTTAGCGCTTGGGTGGGTTTAGTACCCTACCTCTTTAGTACCCTTCCTTTGACAGGGACAAGCTTGACAGAAGGTTATGGAGAACCTTCCTTTGGCGGGACCATCCTGGCGGGAGTTTATGGGAAACTTTCCATTGGCGGGACCCATCTTGATGGGAGGTTATGGGAAATATTCCTTTGGCGGGACCCATCCTGGCGGGAGGCTATAGAGAACCTTCCTTTGGGAGGGGCCATCATGGCGGGAGGTTATGGAGAACCTTCCTTTAGCGGGGGCCATCATAGCGGGAGGTTATGGGAAAACTTCCTTTGGCAGGTTACAGTTGTGTTTGTGCATAAATCTTTTACTTGCTTGGATGTATCACCACGTGGATTTTGGCGGGAAGATTCAAAATTATTGGTGGAAGTGATAAGGGCGAGTGGATGATGGGACATGTGACGACAGTTACGTTCTACAGGCAACTTTTCGCCTGTGTCAGGTGCGTGGGCGAGAATCCCGGTGGCACGCCCAGCTATAACACATTTGTTAATGTGTCCCCTATAAGTGGCGTCTTCTGATTGGACCACCAGTCTGCCACTTCTCGAAATCGCTTCCACCCTATTAATTGCGAGTGTATATAAAGATGAGCCCTCTCCATTTTTTCTTCACACTTTCCTTCTTCCCTAAGATTTCCGGCAAATATTCATCTTCTCCGGCGAATGTTTTCCTGAAATCTTCTTCACCCTACATTTGATGGCTGGTCCTTCTTAATCAGAGAAGGAGAAGTGGCAGCGTAAGCCTCTTACGATTAATATCGTTGGATGTCGGATGTCACGTGCCGAATTCAACGGGGTTGTCACCTATTATAGTTGAGTCGGAGCTGCCAGCTCCTAGCAGGACTGCGAGGAATCCTCCGGCTGGCAATATTGCCATGTACAAGGAGTTTTTCTCGATTGGAAACCTTCGGGTTGCCAATCACTCGCTTTCTGCTGGAGTTTTTGGATGTGTTTGGGTTGCATCTAACCCAAGTTCATCCACTCGGGATGGTGCACCTCCGCATTTCAAGTTCACTTGTCACTGTCTAGGGATAACCCCTACAGCTGACAAGTTGGTAGCTTTCTACCAATGGAGGAACTCCAAGGGTTGGTACAATTTGTACACCCGGTCTGGAGCCGAGGCGATTGCTGGGGACGCGCCAAAGAGTCTCCACGAGTGGAAGAGTATCTTCCTCTACATATCTGAGCGTGTGATTCCCCATGCAATGTAGTTTGTAAAAGGGAAGGAGTTGCCGGAGCCCAAACTAGTTCGTATTCCAGCGCGGACTAGTTTAATACTTTGAAGGGCAACATTTCCCCACTCCATATGTATCCTGAGCGAGCGCTGGTGCTCTTTGGGATGAGTCGCATATGGGAGGATGCGATGCAGGTTCCGATCATCAAGAATGGCGGGCAGGGTAATCTATTACCCCTTCCAAATGTTTACGTTATTTTTACCTCACTTCGACATGCTAACATATTTGCTTTGTAGAGATGGAGGATAAACTGTTCTTGCTGCAGCCGGCGCCTGATGGTGTGAAGACGTTGTATCGCCGAGCATTGGGTTCGCGAGAGGAGCCGATCCTTACCAGGACGGCAAAGAATTTTGTGTTTCCTGCTCCCGCGGGGCGAGGCACTACCTCCGCTGTCGCGACCTGTGAGTTTTCCCGACCCACGAGGGGGGTTTAATATTCTTCCCTTTTCTTTTTTTTTAGTTCCTGCAATGGTATATTAATGATTGTCCGTTCTACAGGTAAACGGTCTCATGTCATCCGCCTTAGCTCTCGCGGGGCTAAGGAGCTAGGGGTGACCATAAACCGGGTACGCCCCGCAAAACCCGAACCGATCAGACCTAGTTATATTACAATAGGGTCGGTTACCGGGTCCTGAGCATAAACCGGGTAACACCCGTGAGTCCCGGTTATTTACAAAGGGTCAGTTCCCGGGTCTTGAGAATGCCATTAATCGGGTTCGGGTCGGGTATTGGGGGTAAGACCGTTTACTCACCCTTATAAGGAGCCCCAAGGCAGCGACGTAAAGATGGATGTATCCTCGAAGGGTGCCAAGGTCGGTCCCTTCAAAGACAATGATGATGACGAAGTCGTCATCTCTGACGTCCCCTTTTATTTCTCGTGTGCGTCCTCCACCACTATGTCCAGTGTCACCGGGACAACACCAGGTCACTCCCAAAAGCCAGCGACGACCTTGCCACTATTGTCGTTTTACTCCCAACCGCCAGCACAGGTACTGTTGGATACCGCCTTCAGTCTTTCAGCCTGGAACTGTTGGGGTTACCACGGTGTCTTTGGCTTTGTCAGGCGGATCTGCCGTGGGCGCCAAGGCGCTCACTTTTCCACACCATATGGCGCCCACGCCAGGTGATACTGAAGAAGAAGAGGATCCCTTGTTTAAGAAACCTCGACTTGTCAGGTTCGTCAAGTTTCCTAGCCCCTTTACTTCGCCAAGTATGATATTTTTGTTTCTTTCCTTTATCTCTTTTTGCCTCTAATGCTTTTTTCCTAGCCACTTTTTTTCTTTCATAGAAGCTAGTGGAAGAGGAGGTGTAGAAAAACACTGAGACATCTACTGATGCATTGTTCTCTTCGCCAATGCCGATGAAGGCAAGTGTAGGCAAATCATCTAAGGGCCAGCCTAGGGTGGATCCATTTAGTTCGTCTGTGACGACAGAAGTGGTGCATTCTTCTGAGGCCAAGACCATGGCGGCTACGCAGCGCATGATGACAGGAGTGGTTAATCCGCCTGAGGTCGAAACCACGGCGGCAACAACACAACCTTTGACGAAGACTCTGGCTAAGTCATCTGAGGTTCAAGTAGAACAACCGACTGAGGGGGTGAGGGGTCAAACTTCTCTTCCTCACTGTTTGTTTGATACGTCGGGTAAAGCTAAGGACCTCGTCCTTGACGGGGACGAAATTGTCTAGATGCCCTTTATTGATATTGGGACAGTTGTGACCGGTAGGTTTTTGAGAACCTTGGTGGTGAAGTGGCGCAGATGCCGGAGGGAGGGGGTCAAAAGTTGTGAGCCCAGGTGATTCCATCGAGGCTAACCAGCTGTATTCGCCCCGATGAAATATGTAACACCATGAAAATACCCCATCTAAGTTTGGGCTAAAAACGTCTATTCTGAAAGATAAAGGGCCAAAAATGAAAATTTTGATTTTTAAGTTATTCGCGCTACGCGAAGCAGAAAGTTAATCTATTTCGCGCTACATGAAATGGCGGAAGTTGCGGAACAGAAACCGAGATGATGATGTTTCACGCGACGCGAAGCAGCCCTTCGCGCTACGCGAAACCACGTTAAGTAATCTGATACACATCTCCAACCACGTGTCAACATGTGGCAAGATTGTACAGGCCACGTGTCATGATATTGCTTCACGCGATGTGAACGGCGGAGAATCTTGTCCTTTGTGCGGCGTGAAGGAAGTTAAAATCGACTATAAATAGGGCAGCTACGGGTTGAGCTCAAATCATCCCAAAACACTTTCCATTACACATACTTAACCTAGAATTCCATGCCCTAAGCTTCCCGGCTTTCCGACTGCTTGTTTTCTCGAAGTTTGCGCAAGAAACGAAGTTCCGAAGCTCTGCTAACGTCTAACGGCCTTATTTAGCAAAGTTTTACCGACGAGTTGCTGATCTTTTCTTGTTCTCATTCTCGAGTGATCGTTTAAGGTAGGGATTATGCCTAAGTTACTTCATTATATAGTTATTTAAGACCTAATCAAGAGTATAGTCGTTAACTTTAAATGATTTCTAAATAATTTTTTTGCAAAGTAAATGGCATTACTTTTATATGAAGTAATGTTATCAAAACTATATGTATTGACGGGCATGTAGTAATTGTAAGGGGGATATAATTAGTAGTAAGTTTCTTGTCTAAGGAAAAGCAATTCGTACAAATCACAATCAACCGCGGGACCCGTTTACTTACCTGGAGAAACTTACCAACGTGATAGAACCTATTAAGCCAAAGCATGCTATTCCAAATGTCATGTGTAAATACAACTATATTTTCATAAAACGACTATAACTCTACCAAGGTTAAATCAGACCTAAGGTCTGCAGATTAATCAAGAAACACAGTCACGGTATTTATGCAAACTTATTTCAAATATAGGTTAACAACATACAGATAGAAAAGGTTTCCAAACGATACCGAACTGACAATCATAGATGAATACGTTAAACCTTTTACAGGCAGTACAGTTTTTACTCTTGTAGTAAACAGGTTGTTTATTGCAAAGAGTCCGATAAATTTTTGCACGAGATTACATATCTCTAAAATCGTTACAATATAAAATAGAAAATAAAAAGCAACTCAAACCGGTTACACATGTGTCTGGATCCATACATAACGGACCAATTGGCATGCAAAACCAAGTCAGTCATAACCGGTTCTCCAATTAGGGTCACATTGTTCGGGGAATGCTGTCTCCAAACAGGGGCTATGTAACTCGGGGAACTCTTGAATTGTGTGTGTAGGACAGTGGTACAAATCCCGAGAATGACCAGCATTCTTGCTGAGATTGTGAAACGGAAACTATATTTGTATTTAGCGACTGTTATAAATTATTTTAGAGTCAGTCAACGTTTCACCAATTCATCGCTGACATATTTTTCCCAACCGTTGCAGGTAATTAAGTGCAGGTAGCAATTAGACAAGGATTAGAGTTATGGAGATATATGGTCGCGTTACAAGATGGCTCAATTTTGAATATTAATATAAAACAATATTTTGTATCCAATACTCGGGTATTTAATTCCCGAGTAAGTTTTCAATGTAAATTAATATTTTATAAAGTCTTCCGCTAAAATAAACCCGCAACTCTGATATATTTACAAAATAAGTACCAATTGATAGTCACGCTCCTAGGCCCTGAGTCGGGGTGTGACAAAATATCCCTCGCGGCACTGAGTTTAAAGACCCGGTCATCTGCACCAATTTTTTGGAGCATTGATTCCCTCCCGGGGAACACATAGCTCGTTTGTTCCAACCCCGTGATGACCTATCCACTGACGTCACATCCAATGTCGTCCGGGAGCTCTTTGGTTTGGCCGAGCTTATTCGTGAGAACCGCACTCTTCACGCTGAGCGTATGGATTATGATGCCGCCAGAAGAGATTTGGAACTTCAGTTGAAGAAATTTGAGGGTACCGCCTGGAAGGCTGGTTGAGAGGCAGCAGATTACCGCCATGCTCTTGCTGCTGCTAAGGAGTTGCAGAAGAAAATAGAGACAGATTTTGGCGGAATCTGTCCATGAGCGCGTTGAGCGCTATAAATATTTTTAGGCCACGTGCAAGAAGTCAAATGAGGATCTTGCTGAGGCACGCGGTCGCGCTCAGGTTACGTAAGAGGCCGCCACCAAGCATGAGCAGGAGAACACCGATCTGCGTAAGCGGGTTGAGGAATTGGAGACCGAGGCGGCGGTCCGGAAGTCGGATGCAGGCAAGCTCACTAACGCCTTGGCGACTCATGAGCAAACCATTGAGAACTTGACGGTTCAGAGCTCCGGGCTTGCCAACGATCCTGACAGGCTATTGAAGCATTCCATTCGCAAGGTCAGTTAATATTTTGCGTTTTAACCCGTGCCTTGTATTTCTTCCTTATGCTGACCTTTTATTTTAACTTGTCTAGGTTGCCCAACGTATCATAGTCGACGAGGCCATAACGAAGAGCGTTGGGCGCCTTGTGACGACAGCGTAGCAAGTGGGGCACAAGGCGGGGTTCCAAGAGGAACTTAAGTATGTGCAAGATCAGATTCCTCTAGACCTCTATACACTTCGTGATGTTGACGTCAAAGCAGAGTACTGGGCTGCGTAGGAGGAATATGATGCCTTGTCATTCCCCATTTTATCGACCATCACTCAGCATGCCAAGGAAGAAGATGGTGTGCAGAAGCTAAGGAAATTACTAGAGCCATCTCAAGCAAGCATTTCCTCTAGGGTTGGAGATGATATTGCTCTAAGGCAATCACCGGGTGCCGGAAGCGCGGCGCCGGCGCGGGGCAGATTCATTTTCTTCTTCTTCGTGCTCGTCCTCGTTGTTACTGCTTGATGCTCCCGCGAACAGAGTTCTCGGTTGGACTCCTGACGAGAATCTCTGTTGCGTCTTTGCCATCAACTTTTCCTGCTCAGGTTCCCAACATTCAATCATGTTTGGTGGTAGTGAGCTTTGTGGTTGATTTCTGGGACGGAACCTGGTGCTAGCCATTACGGTGAAGTTTGGTGGCTGGTTCGTCGTGTTAACAATGTCATCCTGGTTCGTCATAATGGTGTCTAGAGCTGTGTTTCCCCTTTGTTGGACGGTCGACGCTTGGCTAGCCGCCGGGGTGGATGCTTTCCCACTCATCTTAATTGCGAAGCATAGAGAGTTTAGATGAAGCTAGTTCTAGCAAAAGCACGGATGACGCCAATGAAGAAACACTAGTTCAACCCTCGGTCTAATCGCTTGTCCCCAAGGTTGATGTCTAGTCTTTCCCACGATGGGTTATATGTAATCCGGTTAATCTGCGTATGAGCACCTGCAAAACAAAATATCGTGAGCTCGTTACGAGAAGGGAAGAGGGGGGGTCTTCTCGTAACCACCATCTGGCATGATAATCAGTATTGATGGGTGATAAATTATAATCGCGAAGCACTAGTGAGTTTTCGCGCTCTAAGATTTCCCCCTCTACTTACCGTTGAGGTGTGAGTTCTATTTATAGCCGGATATGAGGAGAGAAGGTATGGGCCGCCTGCGGTGTTAGGAATTCCATCAATCGCGGAACACCCACGTGCGCTTGGCAGGCTGGTGGGTAAAGCAGTTGACTGATGGTGACATTTGTACTATGTTGTACTATTATCCATGTGTTGTCATTCCCTTATTGGCTAGGCGTCCTTTTCATTTAGATACTTCATTTTTGTACCATGCATGTGAAGATCTTTGGCGCTACATTTCCAGAGGTGTCAGGGAATGTTTGGCGCTTGACTGGTTTCACCTTGGCGCCTGTGATAGCGCTTTGACGCTTGGGTGGATTTAGTACCCTACCTCTTCAATAACCCATTGATTATCATTATACATTTGAGCTAAAAATTTTGGTTATGCTATTTATTAATTTTTTACAATTTATTTAAATGTAAAAATAAAAAAAAATGTAAATCTACAAATTATGTTCGGTTTTTTACTACATGCAAAACCAAAATCGAGTTGAAAGTTTCGGTTTTTACAAAAACATAAACCAAACTGTAGGTTTAGTTTTCATTCTGTTTTTTTTCGATTTCGAATCGTTTCTTTCTATGCCCACTCCTAGTTATTAACTTATTATTACAATAATGCAGTTTCTACTTGAGCCGTGAGAAAAATGGTATGTTTTAAGCTGAAGTTTGACCAGACCCGCGATAAGAAAGAAAGGGCAACTCACCCAAGAAACTAAATCTTGCTCTTCAGGCTTCTTAGTCAAATCTATAGCCCTACGACCAGTAACCAACTCCAACAAAATGACACCAAAACTATATATATCAGACTTTGTAGTTAACTTTCCACTCAATGCATACTCCGGAGCACAATAACCATATGTACCTATAACACGTGTTGACACATGAGTGTTATCGCCAACCGGGCCTAGTTTAGCAATTCCAAAATCTGAAAGCTTTGGATTGAAGTCATTGTCCAATAATATGTTTGAAGACTTTAAATCGCGATGAATTACAGGTGGATTTGCCTTGCAATGGAGGTACTCGAGGCCACGAGCTGCACCAACAACAATTTTTAGTCTCGTGTGCCAATCGATTGGCTCTTGATCAGGCTCAAGATCTGGAAATTAAACATATTATGTTAATATAAGGAAAAAAATGTGAATTTAGGGACATAGGATTTACTGGATGTGACAAATACATCAAAGTGTTAACAAATTAATACCCAAAATCACCTAAAAATCACAACTAGACCCAATGCATGGATTGATATAATGCAAAAGTTCTATGCTAACTGACTAGATCCAAATGTGATTAGTTCGTATAACAATCATATTTAGCAATTAGCACTTAAAAGAAAACAATTATATCAATAAAACTTACCAAAAAGATGATTTTCTAGACTACCAAGGGGCATGTACTCATATACCAACAGTCTTTGATCTCCATGTGCACAATAACCTGCCAAAGTAACAAGGTTTGAATGGCGCAACAAACTCAACATAAAGACCTCCACAACAAACTCCTGGTTCCCTTGAAAACCGTTGAGGTTAAGCTTCTTTACGGCAACCGTCTGTTCATAATATTCAACAATTAATCCCATGTCATATAAACAAAATGCTTATAATCATCTTAAGAATAACTATATAACTTACTTCCCGTGATTCTAATTGGCCTTTATAAACCCTTCCAAATCCACCAACTCCAATCATATTATGATCCTTGAAACTGTCTGTAGCGATAATGAGCTCGTTAAGCGTAAAACAATGTGCTTCATTAGCCCTCTGACTACTGAACCCTTTCTTATCTATACAACAACACAACATGAAATCACTTCAAAGATTTCAATAATATTAATAATAATCTGAAGGCTGAATTGTGTGCTTACCTGCAATATCCTTACTTATACTTCCCCTTTCATCTGTAAGTACCAAAACCCATGAAGAAATCAAATTAAACTGCAAACTATAACGCATCAAATGTAATGTATTATGTATGATTTACAATTGGTTCATGTTATAACTACACCACGCCCATCTGATTTCACCGGTGGCAGTGGTCAATTGGTGGTGTGACATTAGATATCAGACGGTGTGTGTATATACGATTGACCCCTTCACAGTTTCAATTGTCAAATTTCAAACCTGCAACTTCAATGGATGTCATATCATCATCATCGTAGTTTTTGACATCTTTGGAGCAAAGTTTTATGCAAGAAAAGCAACGCATCTTTAATAACGGATTGCTAAAAACCGACATAATTTATATGAATCGGATGAGGATTTCGTCTAAGAATCAAAAAGTCTTTATGCAATATCCAGCTAGCAAATCAACGCGACATTGCCAAAAATTTCTACACCGTCAAGAAAAAAACAAGATTACAGAGTTTGTGGGGTGAAGCAGTTGCAATCATTGCTTGGAATTTAGCAATCAAATATAAAATGAATGTTTGAATTGATGCCAGCACGAATATCCATGATGTACTTAACGTGGAAAAGAAGTTAGAATTAATATTAATATCACACAATAAAAAAATTATATCTAATTCATAAATAGGTTAGCCAAGCATATGTCCCTAAATAATTAATACTAGGTTAGAGCTCGTTTTCTATACTGGTGAAAAATATAATAAAAATAAAAATTATTAGATGTAATACGAAAATTCAATTGTTTCATATAATAATTATTATTTATGACTTTTTTTAATTAAGTTTTTGATATATTATGCACTATAATTTTAAGTTAAAAACCAAATCATATTTATACCAAAATGTTGTCATATATTTAAAAACTAAATTTACAAATACTAAGGTTTTGTTGTAAAATAAAATAGATAAAAATATATTATATTTTAAAATAAAAAGATAGACGATGAACAATCTTAAATGGTTGGGTTAAAGAGATATGAGAAAACGATGTCATATTGTGAATTATGAAAATGTTAACAATTAAAAATAATTTTGGTTTTGTACTTGAAGAGAAATCACATTTATATATGTTAAGTCAAGAAATCAAACACAATTACCGTTTTAGTGGAATTGGTAAGCACATTTGGTCTGAAACATTGAAACATGAGGTCTTGGGTTCGAAACCCGTGTCACACAACAATATATTTTTTCAAAATTTTACAAAGCCTTACGGGTCATGGGTTATAATAGAAAAACGAGTCATGGGTCATAATATAATAGGAAATAGTGACATGACATCTACTTGACATTCTATGTGGGGTGCCTAGTTAAATATCATGTGGACAACTTGTGTTGCTTTAATAGTATAGTTAGATTAGATTGATTATTAAATTATTGTGTGGGTGTATGTAGATAATTTTAAAGCCTGTTAGAATTTTAACCCCACATTGCATTTAACGTCCTTTAACCCATGAGGGAAGTGGTATGTCACTCGTTAACCCTTGTCAACTCAGCTTTAACACCATGAGCGTTAGAGTATACCCTTAGGCCTTAGAGCAACCCGTATTCCTATGATGATTGACATTCATGTTTAGATCTGTCAATTTGAAACTTGACTATTTTAAATTATTGTTTCCTGGTTAAAATTGAATTGTTTGAATGTGTTCATTGCTACAATATTAATATACTAGAATAGAGCCCGTGTGATACACGGGTTGTTAAAAAGTAAAATGAAAAGGTTAAATTTAATAATATACATATTAACATATCTTATGGATTCATAAGATATAAATAATTTACTAAAATACATAGATTAGTAAAAATAATTTGTATTTGCATTTTAAAAATAATAAAATGAAAGATTGTGAATTTATACCAATTAAAAAAAAGAGAAGACTAACGTCAATTAATCCTAGTTGAGTTGGTAAGCCATAAACATTTTAAAAGTAAGGTATTGAGTTCAATTTCCACCAACAACATATTTTTCATTTTATCATTCATGAAGGAAAAATTATAAACATGGAAACTTGTACACTTGAAGCCTATGTGGAAGGTCTAATTGAATGACAAGTGAAAAAATTGTGTTGCTTTAATACATAGGTAGATTTTGAGTGTCTACGAGCACCACACACTCGAAAATTTCTTCTTGCTGTCCCTATATATGAGTTAAGCCAACATATGTCCCATGTGAAGTATCGTACTGTCACACCCGGCCATAGGGGCCTAAACGTATGACCAATAGCTGGTATCGGCTTTGAAAATATATCAGAGTTTATTTTGTTGCGGCAGAAATATCTTTTGATAAAATATTTCTTTATATAAACAGGGAATTAAATACCCTTGATAATATAAAATACTTGTTTTTACATAATCATGTTTTACAAGGAGGTTAACAAAATGATCCCACAGATCCTTCTATATCTCTAATGAGCTGCCTCCATGCTACTCTACTATCCTTATCATTTACTACTAATTACCTGAAATGTTTAAAATAATACGTTAGCTAAAAGCTGGTGAATAACATTAACAGACACAAAGTATTTTATGTTGGTAAGAATTTAAAACACGTTCAATCGTAATTTGTCTTAGTATATCTACATACTCAGCGAGACTGTTTCACCCAAGTGGACAACCACGGAGCACACTAGTCTTCTTACTCAGATTGATCGTAGTTTTATGTTTACCTACAACGGTGTCTCATTACTAGCCATGTTACGGCCTTTCACCCGTAACACGTGTATAAACTTGGATGCAACTATACGTGCACTTATGGCCTGAGTAGATTACATTTACGCATCCAATGTTTTGAAAACCATTCAAGCCATGTGTTTGGCTAGTAAATTGTCACACCCCAACCTAAGGCGGAAATGTCGGGGCGTGATCCGATTGCTTACAACTCGAAGATACTATCATAAATATAAATGACAATATCTAATTAATTATTTACAAATATTACACACAATATCCAAATATACAAAACAATTCAAATACACAATATATGAGTTCATATAACGATTATCTTGATTATATCCTAAGGTCTTGTCTACGTTTCCAACTTCAATCTTCAGGCAACCTGTATATGCGTAGAAAATGGAGTTTTTTTGTCAACAAATATGTTGAGTGAGATGATCACCAATTTGACACAACCTTAAATAATAGCATATATATATATATAGTTGATAAATGATAAATGCGCAAACCAACCATGTGATAATAATCAATCAAATCATAACAATCATGCATATAACCAAATTGTGTGTGCCAATGAAATCGTTGCCAAGCGAATCGGGCATTGATTACAATGACTAAGGTTGTCGTTTTACCTTTGCCAAGCAAATCGGGCTCCGGTTACTAAGACGAGTGTATGATCATACTAATGATAACCCTTTACAAGGGGATATGTTGGACCTCTCCGAACGATAACAAGTAAACAATTAAACATGTAGCAAATAGCAAATAGCATTCAACTGATATTCACACAATGATTATATTGGCGATTTTGTGTATATATATAGATAGAAAATACGAATAAGTACGCATATGTCCCCAAAACATTTGAAAACAGTAGATAAAAAGGGGAATGATCAAACTCACCTTAGATGGAAGGCAAGTGAATATAACTAAGAATAAACGAGTAAACAGATAAGCGAGTCGTTCAATACGCATCAAACGAGCTAACTAATCAGAACCTGAAACTTTGTGATATGAAACTATAAATAAAAACGAACTTAATGCCGCTGGAATCAATCCAAACGGATGAGTAGAACTCTAGTTATGTTGAATTAAACGTTTAAGCGAGGTGGTACTGACCAGAATCCGAACAGCGATTCGGAAGTCGGGTTTCGGTCAATAGCCTTAAAATCAAGTTACGAGAATAAAAGTCTTCTGGACCGAACGTTGAATCCAACCAGAAGTATGAGAAAACGGATAGTCAAACTTGTTGACTATTTTGCCCTTTAACGAGTTTTAAACGAATTGACCAGTCAATACCCTTCAACCACCAAAATTGATTGAAGGTTATTGACTAGGGAATATATATGAATGTTTCCTATGTTTACAACTTACCTGGAAAGTGAAAGGATCGATGAGAAACGGAAGTCAAAGGTCGATGCATAAGCAAAGTCAACCGTTTATTAGTGTATCTTCAACAATAATGCAAAAACCGAAGAAGATGATGAAGGTTGGAGGTAGGTGACGGCTAGGAATTGTGAATTAGGGTTTAGGGATGATTTGTGGTAGAGAAATAATGATATGTTTATATAGGATACATTAAATCGAACTAAATATGGTAACTTACTCGTTTTAGAACTAGATGGGCCTTTAATGATCAAATCAACATTATAACCAGTAAATTTCATTCTTGATCAAGGGTTAATGAGTATAGACATGTATCTAAGATATATTAGTCTTCTTGGGTCTTAAAACACTCGATTATGTCCTAAAATAAGCGATCTCGGGCCAAAAACGAACTAGGAAACAATAATAAACGAAATGAGCTGTACAGGTAGCCCATAGGCCACCCCACCACGTGGTGTTCCGGCCAAAAGGATGAAAATATCATCATTTGTCAACTTTTAGGGCTGGCATATCGTGTATACCCGTACATGATAAGACACGAACACGAAATGGGTATACCTGTACACAACACGAAAACTTTTCGTGTACCTGTATCCTAAACACGAACACGAACCTGTTAATACTTGTAATACACGATAAGAGCTGTTTAGTAACATATATTTGACAACTTGTTTAGGGAAATAAAAGTCGTCAAAAGTTCATAAAAGTCTTAAAATAAAACATAAATCCATGATCCTTAACAATTTTAAGACAAAAAACCATAGAAGCAAACAATAAAAAGCAAACAAAAGTCGTTGAAAGTTCATAAAATTCTTAAAATAAAGCATCCAAATTCTAATCAAACAACATCAAGTTCCAAACTTCCAAGATCCAATTGGTCTTTCTTCTCAAATCTTCAATTCCAAACAAGCAAACAATCAAACCTACACACAAAATAAGTATAGTCAATTAGTCATATTAATCATATGGACAATTGGGCATATTCATATAGTTTTATCAAGCAACATTACTAGAAAGTTTTTGAGTGGGGTACCTTAGGATTGTTCATTCTTTTTAATGGGCAACACTACTTGAAGCGTTTGGAGTTGGTACCTTAGGATTGTTCACCGAGTTTGAAGCATTTGATTCACAACTAATGTCAAGCGCCATTATATCTTCAGTGAGCTCTTCTACACTAACTTTTTTAGAACCTACAAAGTACAAACAAACACATACATTATAAAATCAATATAATACCATGTATAAAACTTATAAAAATCAAGCAAAGATGGACATTACAAAAATCTCCATGTAATCAATCTTTTGTGCATACTAGAGCCTCAACAGTAGCTTTATTAAGTGAACTTCGATGTTCGGTAATCACTCTTCCACTTGCACTAAATGTCGACTCCGATGCCACAGTAGATACCGGAATAGTCAAAAAGTCTCTTGCCATCCTCGCTAGTATGGGATATCTTAACTCATTGGGTTTCCAAAAAGCCAACACATCAAGTTCTGAGTTCCTATCAACTCTTGACTCTTTTAAGTACAATTGCAGTTCTGACTTTTGGTTAGTTGTAAAATCTTTACTTTGAAATTTATCAAAATCCTAAAACATATTAATAAAAAATTAGTTAGTTAATAAACAAAAGACAATATACATAAAACAAATAAATGAACAAACAAAAAAACTACCTTAAGTCTTGCACTCACTCCATATGTTGAAACACCACTTGTGTCCTTAGCACCTTGGCTAGCATCTGAAGCAGGTGTTGACTCATCCCTTGTATTCTCACCCACATTGGCAATGGCATATTCATGAAAAGTAGAATGCAATAACTGATCAACATGCGTATATTCACTACTTTGATCTCCATAAACTTTTGAATAACTCCAATCAATAAAATGCAACTTGTATCTAGGATCCAAAACCACAGCTATGGCTAATGTAAGACTAAAATCAGACCAATATTTCTGAAACTTCCCCATCATCAAGTTTGCCATATTTTTTATATACCCATCTTCTGAATTCATCCCATCATACAGAGTCAAATAAGCCAAAAAAACATGTGGATAGTACAAGTTTGCAGTAGGATATTTGGTACCCGAAAAAACATTTGTCACCTCATAAAATACTTCAAGAAAAGAACATATGTTTTCAATCCTATCCCACTCTAATGCAACTGGACATTCCTTATAATTAGAATCACTCAATTCTAAATGGCTAAATGCACGTCGATAATAAAGGGCACCATCAAGCATTAAAAATGTGGAATTCCACCTAGTAACAACATCTTGCCTTAACCCCTTTTGTTTTTTAATTGAACACAACTCAACACATTCCAAAAACTTTTCCCTCCTTTGTTGTGAACCTTTCACATACTTGATACTCTCTCTTACTTTGTAAACACAATCATCAATTCCCTTTAGCCCATCTTGCACAATCAAGTTCAAAATATGGGCACAACATCTCAAGTGAAAAAAAGCACCCTTATAAACAAGTGGTGATTTTGTATTCAACTGTTCTCTTAGAAGCCTAATGAAAGCATCATTAGAAGATGCATTATCCAATGTCACACTAAATATTTTTTTTTCTATACCCCACTCTCCTAGAATAGAAAACACCTTTTCACATAAGGCAACACCAGTATGAGGTGGTGGCATGAAAGAAAATGATAAAACTCTCTTTTGCAAAACCCAATGTTTATCAATATAATGAACTGTATTTGCTAAATACCCATCAGTAGTAATAGAAGTCCATAAATCTCCAGTTAAGCATAACCTCCCAGGTGATTCCATAATAATGGCTTTCATCTTTTCCTTTTCTCTCTTAAACTTTTGCACTAAATTAGATTTTACGGTATTTCTAGAGGGAATATTCACATCGGGCTGCAAGTACTTAAACAAATCTTTAAAGGCCTTATACTCAACAAATGACAAAGGTAATTCATGCATCACAATAGCATCTATAAGCTTCTCACGAAACGTCTTGTTAGAAAAAGAAGACGACTTTAACT
Organism: Bidens hawaiensis; assembly: GCF_021521415.1. Taxonomy (NCBI): domain Eukaryota; kingdom Viridiplantae; phylum Streptophyta; class Magnoliopsida; order Asterales; family Asteraceae; genus Bidens; species Bidens hawaiensis. Next base: position 304,664 of record NW_027491634.1, read on the forward strand.
TCATGTCACTATTTAAAAGCATTTGACCAATATCTTTATAAGCAGCACCATAGCAGCTTCTTAAGTGTTTCGTATGATTACCCGTACCTTGCCCACTATGATATATCATAACATGATGGCATTTCTTGCACTCGGTTGGAACCTTTTTTCCTACTTTTTTCTTTGTATGCTTGATGAAGTAATTCCACACAGGAGATCTCTCTTTTCTGTCATGTTGTTTTCTCTTTGACCCTGATTTAGTATCGTCTATATCTTCTTCCTCCACCAAGTGAACCTCATCATCCACATCCATATCCATTGAGGATTCATCTTCTAAATCAATTTTTATACAATCACTCTCCATCTAGAATCAATAAAGAAAAAAAATACATAAAGTTACACAAAAAAAAAAAGCAAACTTAAACCAAAATAAGTATAGTTGAATAAACAAACATACCGTTGTTTTGGCTTTCTTATCCTTCGTCTTCTCCGCCTTCTTTTGTGGGTCACTCATAATTACCTAAATAGTAAAAACCAACAAATGTGAGCAATCAAAAGTTCAAAACCAAATAACCAATTGAAACAGCCCTATAATTCACATCAATACTTAATAGTTAGAAAGTTAGATTAGATTATGTGTATCATGAAAACTAATCTCATTCCTAAATTGCAACAAAATAATAATATGAATCCTAATATGAATCTAAAAACTAGATGAATAATAGGTAGGTAAAGATTAATAACTTACCAAGTAAGAGGAAGCACCGGCGTGACAGCGGAGAAGAGAAAGTCCGGTGAGGAAGTGGTGGTAGCGGAGGAATCACCAGCGGGCAGAGAGGGGCGGCGGCGGCGGCGGCGAGGGAATCACCGGAGAGGGGCGGCGGCGGCGAGGGAATCACCGGAGAGGTTTGTTCGTGAATCTGAATGTGGTGGCGGCAACGGAACGTGGAAAATTGGCAACGTGAGTTGTTACTTGTTAGGGTTTGGCCGTTTGGGGATAAGAAATTAAGAATAGTTTATCATTATAATATTATATATATATTTAATTATAAAAATTTAACCAGGTACTTACAGGTAAACAGGTATTTTACCTGTTTAGACACGAAAATTAACAGGTAAATTCGTGTCTACCTGTTTAGTACACGAAACCTGTTAAGGCCTTACTGTTACCTGTTAAGGACGTGCAAGTACGTGTCGTGTATTCGTGTCTCGTGTATAAATTGCCAGCCCTATCAACTTTAGTCCCTATAGTTTGGATTTAGGTCATTTAACGAACTTTTTATGCATAGTTTAAGATTTGAACAACATATAAAGAATAATGGGCCTAAAGTGAACATTATAAACTTAATTATTTATAAACACTTGATTTTCAATAATAATAAAGGTCTAAAAATGTTTCGTTCGTAAACGAATACGGGTTTGGAAAATCCGAAATGTTACATAAATCATATGTAAAATTGTAGCATTCATTACTTTTCAAACTCGAAAGTCCGACCCATTTTGAATTTTAGGTTTTGTATATATATATATATTAAAATGTTCTCAAGCTTCGTTTCACGTGGCATTCATTATTGTTTATTTGAACTTGCATTTGTTAAAACGAATCGTTTTAACATTTCAATATATTTCTTATTCATTGTAAATCGTGAAACATGGAGAGCTAGAGTGTAAATTAACACAATTTCAAGACTTATAACTTACATTTCTATATTAACACAATTTCAAAGTTGAGGACTGATTTGTAACTAAACTTTTATTCCTATCTTAAAACATCTGAAACAAGGAGAGTTAGAGTTTAAATTAATTTAAAATAATAATAATATAACAAACCTTCCCAGCCCCCCCCCCCCCCACCTTCCTCACGTATTTTCGGCAGGTACTCCGGTAGCCGGAAACCTCCAATACACCTGTTAATCTCGTATAATAACCAATTTTAATACTCATATTGATCTTAGACCGTAACCACATAAGTTATTCATCAATAATTTGTAAAGCCCCCTACCCGGGTGCCCTACTTTCTTGCTGGTTGGATTTACTCATTCACATAATTCATAAAATCAGAGTTAATTAAAACTCATTCACATAATTCATAAAATGTAACCGCCGGCTCGGTGAAAGATGCGGTAAAAATAGCACTCACAGCCGGCGGTGACGTCATCACAGCTGGAACAGTCGGCTCAAAGGAGTGAGCAACTGAACCAGCGGAAGCAGGCGCAGGCGCCTGGGTCGTCGCCTCAGGTAGGCTGACCAGGCCTACCGTCATGGGCGGAGGGATACTCTGCGCTCCACCCTGGAATGCGTCAACATCCACGCCTGCACAGAGAAGATAAGTGTTAATGATATTAAGCTATGAAGTTAAAGAAAGGAAGTTTGTACTTACGGGTTTTCTTGAGCCTGAAAGTGCGGACGGGCGGGGATGAACCCGATGGAGCCGGCCTCTTCACGCCGGTCACCGTTGTCATCCTTGGCTCTCCGGAGGTGACAATCGTCGCAGCCTCCGGAGCGGCGGTCTTATCACCACCGGGATTCCCCGCCACCTCTTCGCTCTCGGTCTCCGAATCAGACCGAGGCGCCGGATCGGCAGTGGAGACCACCTTCTCCTTCCCCTTCCCGCCGGCAGCCTTCTTCTTCCGCACCAACGGAGGACCATCTGCGGATTCCTCATCAGAACATACGATTAGAGGAATTCCAGCAGAGGTTTCAACATTGAGGGGTCGAGGGTCGAATAGCGCCTTACCTGGCCGCCTGGCGCTAAGGATCTCATGGCCTAGCGGATAGACCTCCACGAACCGATCCGCCGTTTGTTCTAGGATGGGCAACTCGTTCTCGTCTAGAGCGCGAGTACCCATCCGAGCGGGACCGTCAGCCTCCCGCGGGTACATGAGCGACTGCAAGTCGTTCCCCTCTGAAATATACAGGAAAGAAGTTAGAAGAAATTCTAAATCAACAAAAGGAAACAGAGCATACCGTAAGGAACAGAGTTCGAACCGTATTCATGGACGATTGGGATTTTATGCGCATCCGCATCCTTCCACACCCGGCTCATCCCCAGCATCACCATCCCGGACTCCGCAAACCGGTAAACCGGAGATTGGACTCGGGATATCTTCGAGAACCATTCCGCCTCCTGGTAGTTGGAGGCGTGAAGGCTGGGAGGTGCTTGCCCATTCTTGAATTTCATGGCAAGGGGGATGGCGCGAGCGGAGATGTAGAAGAACTCCCGCTTCCACGAGCGAAGACTGCGCTCGGTTGCGCAAATCTTCAAACCCTTAATCCGAGTTATCAGAGTATACCCCTGGATGCACCTCCAAGAGTAGAATGTCATCAGGCGGTCAACATAGGGCTCAATGCCCAGAATCCGGCACACCCACTCGAAGTGGCGAACCTTGGCAATCGCCATCGGATGCACCTCGGTCAGGTGCACACCGTGCCTCTCAAGGACACGGTAAACAAACTTTGTCAATGGGAACCTAAGATTCCCATAAACAAAGAATGCAGCATATACCCCGATCTTGCCTCTGGGGCATCGTACACCGTGTGGTGGGGTTCAGGAAACTCAGGCTCGAGAGACTCGAGCATGAACTTCCTGACGACGTACTGATACAGATCGACAGGCAGAGCACACTGGCACTCGCCAGCAGTACTCTTGTCATCGGCTGTAGACTCGAGATCACGTGAAGACATCTTGCAGAAAGAAGAAAACGATTTCAAGGGAATGCTCGACTAAAAAGATGAGTATTCGCCGGAAATCGTTTTGAAGATGAAGAGATGAGTGAAAGTGTGGATTACAAAGAACCCTCTCCCCCTTTATATACTAATCGCAATTAATGCGATGAATTTAATGCGGAAGAGAGAGAAATCGAAGGTGCAATGAAACTATGACACGTGGCGAAAAGCAAGCTGGCAACAGCTGTTGAAAGGACGCGTACCATTAATTTCGCGGGCACGCGCCCGAAAAATCGCGCCCACGCGCCTGAAAAAGCGTCTGGAATGACCATGTACTGTCACGTCACCATAACTTCCTGCACGTCCTGACACAGTCAGAAGAAACCGTCGCACGACGTTTCAGAGGTTTGGACTGTTCTTATCCTTTCACCAACTCTTCGAATTTCAAAAAAAAAATTCAAAGATTCAAAAGTAAGCGGGAAAATACCCCTTAACTTGGCAACCAAGTAACCGTAAGACGGATGCGGGTACAGTGTTAAGGCAAAACCCTTCACATACCTAGCACCCGCAGGGAATTGAAGCCAAGAATAACTTGGCAACCAAGTAACCGTAAGACGGATGCGGGTACAGTGTAAAGGCAAAACCCTTCACATACCTAGCACCCGCAGGGAATTGAAGCCAAGAGTAACTTGGCAACCAAGTAACCGTAAGACGGATGCGGGTACAGTGTTAAGGCAAAACCCTTCACATACCTAGCACCCGCAGGGAATTGAAGCCAAGGATAACTTGGCAACCAAGTAACCGTAAGACGGATGCGGGTACAGTGTTAAGGCAAAACCCTTCACATACCTAGCACCCGCAGGGAATTGAAGCCAAGAGTACCTCGGCAACCAAGTAACTATAAGACGGGTGCGGGTACAGTGTTAAGGCAAAACCCTTCACATACCTAGCACCCGCAGGGAATTGACGCCAGGAATACCTTGGAAGTAAAGTAACCGTAAGACGAGCGCGGGTAGAGTGTCAAGGCAAAACCCTTCACATACCTAGCGCTCCGCTGGGAATTGAAACCAAGAAGGATCTTCTGGGCAATGCTTGCGGAAACGGAAATAACATCCCCGCATAGCGGGAACGTCGAGAACTACATTGTTTGAAGCTCCGGGATGGAATTGGTGGTTTTAACATAATTGATCACTATGTTCAAAACTACCAAAACCTCATGGAGAATCCACACAAGTGGGACTCAACGCTCCTGACTTGCGAGGAGGTTACAGACCTACCCGCATCATACCCAAAGATCAAGCAGGAAACTCGGGAATTTCTGCAAGTGACAAGGACTTCCGCGGGAAGAATCCCCATGGAAAACCTTAAAAAACCCTTTTCAAAACCCTTTGCTTAAGTCCAAAAGTTCACCTCACTTTATTAAACACTCATGAGAAGAACATTGGACTGGGGGGACTTGAAGAGGTAGGTCCCAGCAGAGCCCAGTTGGACCCGCAAGACTCACCTTGAAAAGGGACGTCTGCGCAGAAACCAACTGGATCCGCAGGACCAACCATGCTCAGAGACGTGACGTCCTTACGCGCAGTACGCAAGCTGTTCCCGCAGGAAATGCCTCCCAATGGTGAAGGACTTTGCCTGTTCCCGCAGTTGCGGATACAAGCCATCAGGGAAGGCCACCCGCGCAGCAAGGCTACACGCACAAGGCACTTAGCTCTCAATCACTCAGTGTCACCTGAAGGAATGAGCAAAGCCGGGAATAATCCCGCACAAGGGCGGGAGGGGGAATACTCCCGCCCAAATAAGCCAGTCCGTACGATACGGGAAGATCTTCTGTACTGTACCTGACGAGGTATGGGCAAAAGATCTGACTAAAGATACGACAGCTTATTGACAACAGTATGGCGAGCAGCATGCTCCTGTACTGTATGTCACTATTAGCCGCTGCCTACTCACCAACTCCTGTCATACCACGTGCATAGCCGGCAGTTGGTGGAAAAGGAATAGTACACAGCAGGCCTGGTCACTATCAGCCGCTGCCTACCCACCAACTACCAGCAGGGCACGTGCGTAGGCCACTGTTGGTAGAACAGGAATACTATTGCAGCCGGCCACACCTCCTTGGAAACCTACCTTCGGCTATAAATACCACAAATGGTATGACCATCTCATCTTAACATATCTCATCATATTATACCTGATATCTGCTCTAGCAATCTCTTAATATACATTTATATTTAAAGAGCAATCTAGTCTGATTCTCACGTCGGAGGGTGGTCACAAGGAGGAACCCCCCCCCCCCCCTTCTCAGTGACAAGCTCACGGTGTCTGTTTTGCAGGTTATCAGAAGAACCATCTTTAGCGGGTCTAACCCCTCGTGGGAAACATCTATCTAACCCCCAGGTTACCCGTAATCTGCCGGGGTCAGGTTAGTGTTTCTTCACACACCAAACTTTACATGCATCTAAGGCGGCTGCCACAGCCTTACAAGCCTCTTCTACAAAATCTGATGCCTCAAACTCCGACCACAACTTTGCTCATAGTCGGGACTACTCTCGGCAGGAGGTTCACACTTCGGAACAGGGTCGTGGCAGGGGTCGTTCTCGTGGCAGGGGATGTGGTCGCCAATCTTATGGCCGTGGTCGGGGATCCCTCTACCTGACTCAACAAATTGGATTTTCTCCATGGCAACCGATGATGGCAACTAGCCCCTGGTACCAGTGGTCCACCCCACCATGTCCTTATCCAACAGCCGCTAGATCTCCTGCTCCTACCCAAGGCACTCACAGTATTCTGGGCCCACGCCCTACTTAAGCATACACAGCTGGCTATACTCCAACTGACATCGAGCAAGCTCTTCACACAATGTCTCTTTATCCACCGGAGCAACCTTGGTTCATGGACACGGGGGCAACAAACCATATGACCAACAACCCAGGTAACTTCTCGTCTTTTTTAATATGGGCATTTCTCGTAACATTATTGTTGGTGACGGTAATACCATTCCTGTTAGTGGATACGGCAATCAAACCTTAAAACCACCATACCCACCTTTTAAACTAAATAATGTCCTTTTAGTCCCTAATACCATTAAAAACCTTTTATCCGTCCGCCGTTTCACAACGGACAATCAAGTGTCTATTAAATTTGATCCGTTTGGCTTTCTTGTGAAGGACCTCAAGACCAAAGCTCGTATCCTACGCAACAATAGCTCTGGGGATCTCTATCCTCTCACACCTCAACAATTATCCAAGATTCGCTCTTCATCAACGTTTGCTGCCATATCTCAAGATGTCTGGCATCAACGATTAGGCCACCCTGGGCCAAAACTATTGAATTCTCTTAGAAAGTCTAGTTTTATTAATTTTGGTTGATTAAACAATAAACTATGTCAATCTTGTGTGTTTGGGAAATTTACTAGACTTTCATTTGTTGCCTCTTATACACTTACTTGTATGCCTTTTGACATAATCCATAGTGATCTATGGACGTCACCTGTTATTAGCATTGCTGGACACCGATATTATATCTTGTTCATTGATGATTTTACCAATTTTTTATGGACATACCCGCTCAGTCATAAATCTGATGTTTACTCCACATTTACTCATTTCTCAAACCTTATACAAACACAATTTAACCGGAAAATTAAACAATTTCAATGTGACAACGGAAAGAATATATAAATTCATCATTTAAAAATTTTTGTCAACATAACGGCATGATTTTCCGGTTTTCTTGCCCACACACCTCCTCCCAAAATGGAAAAGCTAAACGCACCATTCGCTCCATCAATAATATAATCCGAACCTTGTTAGCCCAAGCACACCTACCAAATAATTTATGGCACCACGCCTTGGATATAGCCACCTATCTTCTAAACATCTTACCTCACAAAAATAAACAACTCAAAACTCCAACCCAATTACTATACCACCGCTTGCTTACCTACGATCACCTACGAGTGTTCGGATGTCTATGTTACCCCCTTCTTCCTCATACAACTATTCACAAGTTACAACCTCGATCCACTCCTTGTGTCTTTCTCGGATATCCAACCAAGCATCGGGGATACAAATGCCTCGACTTAACGAATCACAAAATCATAATTTATCGTCACGTTTAATTTGACGAAACAGTATTTCCTTTTGCAACTATTTCTGATGTGGTCTAAATTATACATATTATTATATAATACTCCATACTTTTAAGTGTTTTTGAGCCAAGTTTTTATTGAATATTATTGTTATTTGGTTCGTATGTAAGTTAAATGGTTTCAAGAGACAACGGGCTAAAATGGAACACTTTTAATAAACTTGTGACCGACGAACGAAGGGTCGAACATTGTTATATATTACTAATTTTTACAATTATTAGAATTAACTATTATAAGTAGTATTTAAAAAAAAGAAAAGAAAAAATAATCGTATAAATAATAATAATAATATCACGATTTGAAAGTCAGTGGATACAAGAATAGGAATTATTGGAGCTGCCATATTATTCTTTTTATTATTGTTTATTTATTTATTTGTTTTCATGAAGGGTGTCGGTGAAAGATTCATATATATATATATATATATATATATATATATATATATTCATAAAGAGACATGAAGAGCAGAACCCCTATGGAAGCTAGCAGCCGCCACTAGCCTCACATCAAGATTATTATATTTTCGACCGGTAGCAGCAAAGCAAAGAAGAAGGTATCTTGATTGGAGAGAGAGTGATCACATTCTTAAGAGAATTACTATTATTATTGTTGCAAGTGGAGCAAAAATCAATAGAAGACCGCAGCTAAGTTTTTTTGGGATTTATTATTTTTATTATGAAACTAGCTGAACAAATTTGTTACTTTCTTGTTTTGAGCATGATTGTTGGCTAAAACCTTATTAGCTGTTTAGGTTTTGAATGAATATTTGTTGAGTTTTGGTTTGCTTGTCGGTATTGAGTTATTGGAGTTGGACTAATATTATTGTAATAGACTTTTTGATGTTTTTAAGATGAATATGCATGCTTAATATTAATTTACTTTTATTCAATTGTTCCATATATGTCTTTGTGAATGTCTTTCATGTGTAGACGCATATTAGGTTACCTACTGTGTGTTCGTAACTAGTTTATGGTTTATAGTCGACATAATCCATGGGAACTATTGTTTGAGGGTTGAGAGATTTTAAGTGTTCTACCTATCTTGAGACTGAGAGGTAATAGATAGTTGGGGTTGTCTTATTCATTAGGCGGTTTGGGCATAGATTACACGAGAGTGGATTTCCCCCTTATTGTATTTTGATTTTTGCTATCCTAAGTCTTTTTTGAGCATCTTTAGGTTACTCCTTACGTCCCTTACACTCCCGGATGTATTGTGATTAGTGAGACTGAGAGGTGATCTAGTCATTAGAGTACTTTAATATTGTTAGAGAGACTGAGAGGTAATCCAACCAACCGGTTTGCGTCATACGCCCCTTAGGTAATCCTTTTAGGTGACACCCAGAGAATGATTAGGGATCCACTAGGATGTCTAGGGCGTCGTATCTTTAGATCCCGGTTCCATCACAGTTTCCATAGCCGATAAGTATCCAAGATTCACAAATAGGATTTCAAGTCTAGGTAACGCATTTCTCATTATTGTCTTCGTTTAAGTCTTTAGAGTTTAAGTTTAATTTATTAGTTAATTTAGTTTAATTAATTAGTCTAAATAATTATTAGTTTTAAAATAAAATAAATAAAAATCCAAAAATAATCTTTTTCTTAATTATTAATTTATTTAGCTTTTAGAATCTAGTTCGTTAATTTAATTAATTTATTTAGCTTTTAGAATCTAGTTCGATACTCCCGGACTTCCCATAGCTATTTTACACCCGATAGGTTCACTTGCCTGTTGCTAGTGGTTTGGTTTAGGGTATTCTAGGTTTTTATTACTCGTTGTGCTAGGTTAAGTAATTGCAATATTTTTATATACCACTTTAAGCGCATCAATTTCGCAACCTAAATTACAAAACTATGAATTTCTGACTTCTTTTCTGAATCCCCTCTTATGGTCTCACTCACACTCAACCTATTAACCCAACCCACCAGCCCCCATTGCTCAGTTCACAACAGCCTGCAATATCGCCCTCCTCCCCGGCCCAACAGAATAATTCCCATCCCACCATTCCACTCCAAACATATTCATGCAGGCCCAAACACCCAGTTCAACAAACACCGTCACCTCCACCTTCCCCAACCCTCCTGACTAAACTCCACCAGATACAATAAATGCATCTGACCCACAACACAATCTGGCAGCTTCTGCCCCCACTCAGTCACCTGCCCCCTCCACCGGTCGAACCATTCGCACCCGCACCATGGACAGAATCGTTAACCTAAACAATTTTTCAACCTTTACACCTCAGTCATTGAACCAATTCCCAAAAACCCAAAGATTGCCTTATCCACTCCGGAATGGCATAACGCCATGACGGTCGAGTTTAATGCCCTTATTAAAAATAAGACGTGGGAGTTAGTTCCACACCAACCCGAAATGAATGTCATTCGTAGCATGTGGATCTTTCGTCATAAGTTCAAGTCTGATGGGACCCTTGAACGCTACAAAGCCCGGTTGGTTTGTGATGGGCGTAACCAACAAATTGGCGTGGACTGTGGTGAAACTTTTAGCCCGGTCGTAAAATCGGCTACTATACGAACGGTCTTAACCCTTGCTTTAGCTCAATCCTGGTCTATTCACCAACTTGATGTCACTAATGCCTTTCTTCACGGCACCCTCACCGAAACAGTTTACATGCATCAACCAATGGGGTTTCGACATCGGAATTACCCGGATCATGTTTGTCGTCTCAAGAAGTCACTTTATGGCCTCAAACAAGCACCTAGGGCGTGGTACCAACGGTTTACTGATTTTGTATCTACTATTGGATTCATACAAAGTCGTTGTGACAATTCATTGTTTATTTACAATCATGGTCCGGAAACTGCATACCTTCTCATTTACGTGGACGACATAATTCTCATCGCGTCCACAAATAACCTTCGTCTTCAACTGATGGCTCGTCTAGCCGGGGAATTTGACATGAAAGATTTGGGCCCCTTAAGCTATTTTTTGGGCATTACGGTGTCTCGGACAGGTAATCACTTGTTCCTCTCACAACAGACCTACACACATGACATTCTTAAACGTGCTGGCATGACACAATGTAAATCGGTTCCCACACCCGTCGAGACCAAACCGAAACTAAGTAATTCAGATAGCCCTAATTTTGAGGACCCGACTCTTTATCGAAGTCTTGCAGGAGCATTACAGTACCTGACATTTACACGTCCGGATATTTCATATGCGGTACAACAAATTTGCATTCATATGCATTCACCAAAACAGTCACACTGGGATGCTCTTCAACGAATTTTAAGGTATCTTAAAGGTACAACCTCATATGGTTTAACTCTTGGTCCGTAGAAGACTGTATCTTTACGTGCCTACACCGATGCCGACTGGGCTGGCTGCCCCGACACACGTCGATCTACCGTCCGGATATTGCGTCTATCTAGGGGACAATCTTGTTTCCTGGTCGTCTAAAAGGCAAGCTACTATCTCTCGCTCAAGTGCGGAAGCCGAATACAGAGCTGTGGCTAACGTGGCAGCTGAAGTCTGCTGGATACGAAATCTCCTGTCAGAACTTCACAAACCGTTAACTATTGCTACTTTGGTATATTGCGACAACGTTAGTGCCATCTACCTTTCCGGCAATCCAGTTCAACATCAACGCACTAAACATATCGAATTGGACATACATTTTGTTCGCGAGCAGGTTCAACGGGGCACTGTATGAATACTACATGTACCGACCAGATTTCAGATAGCTGATATCTTCACCAAAGGTCTTCCCAAGCTGCTGTTTGATGATTTTCGCTCCAGTCTAAGCATTCGACCGCCTCTTAGTCAACAACTTCACGCTTCGACTTGTGTTATCATTATTTGAGTATAATTGTAATAGTATAGGAGATATGTATCTTGACCCTATATAAGGGGATATTGTTAATAAGAAGGGACGATGGATAATATTCTAAAATCCTTCAATAAACATATAAATATCAAGAACTTTAACAAAGCAGTTGTATCACAGTAATAATATATTTTGGGAGTCAATATGCTTATTGCGTTACATATTTATAAACTATTAAAGCAATGAATAGATCAATCAGCCTTACAGAAGCTACTCATTCTGAGCTATGACATGTTCCTTTTGCAACTAGATATCATATATGATTGCACAAGGAGATAAGAAAGCGAACCAGTAGCCACATATTCAGGAGCTGCATAGCCATATGTGCCTTTTACGCATGTGGAGACATGAGACTCTCCATCGACCGGACCAAGTTTTGCCATCCCAAAATCCGAGAGCTTGGCATTATAATCCTGAAATATTAAATACAAAATCTAAAGTATTTAACTCAGAACATCAAAAGTCTTCACATGTGTGCAACTAAAATCATATGCACATTTTTAAAGTAATAGTGATTAGTCTTTTACTTGCCTCATCCAACAAAATATTTGAGCATTTCACATCCCTGCAAATGACATTATTTTCTGTAGTGTGCAAGAAAGCAAGGCCCCGAGCTACTCCCAGTGCTATTTTAATCCTTGTGTCCCATGGAAGCGGTTCTGCATCTTCTGCAAATTGCAAGTTAAAATAAATAAACATGTTTGTAAAATTTGAAGTACAAATATTTCATGTTTTTGATTCGGATGTGAATACGTACCACTGAAGAGATGCATGTCCAAGCTTCCTTTTTGCATATATTCATAAACAAGAAGAAATTTCTTCTTTTCCCAGCAATATCCATAAAGCTTAACAATATTCGGGTGAATAAGTTTTTCCAAGAGTTTCACTTCTGTCTGTAACAAAAACCGCACAAACGCATGGTATAATTTACAATAATTCCCTTACGAAAAGTAACATAACTATTAACTAACCAACCTGCCACTCGTTGAAACCTTGATCGCTGAGGGGATCTGATTTCTTGATGGCCACAGCAAGCCCATAACCAAATGTCACACATTCCATCCACCCTTTGTAAACCTTCCCAAAAGCACCCTCTCCAATGATCCTGTCCTGTTTGAAATTCTTTGTGGCCCTCTTTAGATCGGAAAACTTGAACAGCTTCGAGTGTGATATCATTGTCTGCCCACTTGGGGACAGTGGCACCACCTGCCCAGAAGCAGGTGCAATGCCACCATCATGATAGCCAATTTTCACCGCCTTGATGGCATGTTTTTCCATCGTCATGTCTTTCTTATTGTTGCCGATGCTTTGAGCAAGTGTCTTTGCATCAGAACTTTTGGAGACTGTGGAAAGAATAATTTATGTTTCTATAGAAGAACTAAATGAAATATGCAACAAAACTGAAAACAAAAACTAACTGCACAAAATCATGAAATACCCTAAAAAATTGACCTGTGTTATTTTAAACAGTAGATGACCACTTAAACTTACTTGCACCTTTGGTGAAAAACATTGACCATGCCTTCTCAATAAACATGGATCTTCCAACATGTTTTCGGTCACTAGCTCTTTGCACAGTTTGAAAGGTCCATGTTGACAAAAACTCGAGCCTAGCAAGAACCACAGTCATCGTGGGTCGATCCTTAGAACGAGTTTGAATGCATTCATATGCAATTTGCCCAAATTCCACCAGGCAGGTACAAAGGGCTTGCCCCCTCAAACATGGATCGATAATTCGACCCATCCTACCTTCTTTAATGCACTGTCTAGCCCATCCTGCTAGGCTGTGTTGCTGCTCATCCAATGTAAAATCCACAGCAGGTCTACCACATAAAATTTCCAATAACACCACACCGAACGCGTACACATCCGACTTTCGTGTCAGCCTGCGAGTTGTGAAATACTCAGCATCCATGTACCCAAATGTGCCTTTGATCTGATTGGTATAAACATCAGCGGTAGAGCCTAACTGATATGCTGGACCAATTCTGGACACCCCAAAGTCGGAAATCTTAACTGAATAATTCTCGTCCAGTAAGATGTTTGAACTCTTGACATCACGATGCAGGACTCTGGAGTGGACGCCTGTACCTGTATGGAGGTAGTCTAAACCGCGTGCGGCACCTATCAAAATATTGAGCTTTTGAACCCATGTCAGTGGAGAATAATTGCTTCCCATAGCTTTTTTTCTTTTATGCAAATGATCCTCAAGACTTCCGTTGGGCATGTATTCATAAACAAGGATCATTTCTTTTTCACAATATCCTAGTAAAGAGATGATATGACTATGACGAAACTTGGAAAGCATATCAATCTCTGCCCAGAACTAGGTTGCCCCTTGACTAGAATCAAGATTCGACCTCTTGACCGCAACATCTATAACTTTCCCGAAGTTAATTTTCCCTTTGTATACCTTACCAAACCCCCCCTTTCCGATCACAAGAACATCATCAAAATCATGAGTTGCTAATTTGATTTCTTCAAGTGAAAAACGTCTACACGTTTTATCTCGTGGTGATAATGACAAGGATAGATCCTTCTTATCACAATCTTCTCCCTCATGTTGTTTCTTTAAGTAATAAATAACTATATTCAATAGAGTAAGGGAAAATATAAAACAAGTGAAAAACCACATGGTTATGGTAATCTAGTGCACGAAAAGATCCTTAAATCTAAAGATGGAGATGATCTTATGCTAGAGTTGTCTTTGATCATCCAAATAATATGATAGTCTCTGTGCTTCCTTAAAATCATATATGTGTGTCATCTTATGAACGAACCATTTTTAGACTGCAAATCTATATCATCCAACTGATCAGGAAGCAAAATCGACACACGGAATGAGAAGGAAATTTCAAGGAAGGTGCAAAGATTTGAAAGAACATAATTAGTCAAGATTGGAAGAGTAAAGAAGCACAAGACTTGACTGACTTATTAAGGTATTTGCTCCTCATGTTATCCGGATGCCCATGAAGCCACCCTAATTGTATCACTGTCATTATGATGCGTACAGATTATAATCAAGAAGTAAGACAGGAACAGAATCAGTACGTTATTCATTCGGTACGTGCCAATTATTCATTGATTGTGGGTTTAAATACACCATTGACTAATAGCATTTGGTTAGGTAAAGTAGATATACATCAACATCCACTTTAATCTCAACACTATTCCTACTTATAACATTAGTCCCAATAAGAACCTCAACTGCAATTCAATCGAATTACGCCCATGAATTTGGTTGAACTTTTTGGTTTGAAAGAAGGTGTTTTTTCCTTATTAACTAATTATGTTTATGTTAATTACTATCCTAAGTTTAGTTCAATTACTATCCTATGTTTTTAGTTGTTAACACCGGGAAGGTGTGTGTGCATAAGTGTGAATTCAATCACACTGGTTCATACCATAGGGGTTAAGATTCACTTTGTTATTTAAGGATAACTAGTTGAATTCCCACACACGCTGTGGCGGGAATATAGGTTCGGTATGTTTATTTAAAAAAAATGATTTATTTGCAATTTCTCTTGAGGCATTTTATCTGCATATCCTAGATTAAACTTTAAGCAATGTTTTGAAATTTGCAGCACAGGTAAAACTTGAAAAAGTCGGTTTCATTGGTTCGATCAGTTACTAAAAGATCAGCCACAATTGAAATGAGCGGTTTGAATAAATCAACCAAGCCTTCTCTCTATATTGGCTGACCGGTTACTTGGACTGAATCAAGCGGTTAAACCTGTGAGCCGTGCTGCTTGTTTGGTAGTAGGACCTGTTTTCATAACACATAGCATTGCATTTAAGATAGTTTTCTTAATTTATACATCCAATCCATATGTTTATGTCTAATGATGTCGTATTAATCGAACTCATAAAAAAAATGTTGTATGACCAAGAAAGAGAACATTAAGTAAGATCATATATATCATGTATCTATCTGCAAAAGAAACCTCATCAGTAACAAAAAAACATCATGTACACGGGTCACAAGCACGGTATCCATCTTGTTCAGAGGGTGATGGTTGCGAATCAACGGTCAAACTTTTATGGTTTTCAAACTTTTCAGCTTGAGAAACTAACAACTCGAATGCAACAACAATATCACTAATCAAGGGCCGAAAATTTGCTTCCTCTTGAAGACACATTGCGATTATTGTAACCACATGGTGCACCGAACGCGTTGAGAATCGACCATGCAGTAGTGGGTCCACCAATTTAAGAAACTTCTTACGGTCTTTTAAAAAAGGACGGGACTGCATAAATTCAAAAACATCAATGAAAGAAACAAATTTGACCCATTTACTTGTGAGCGGGTAAAGCATCACAAAAGTCTAAGTTTAGTTATCAATAATGTGTGTATGGGTCAGTTCGGGTCGAAATTTTGGTTTTTGAAAATCATCCGGTTCAGTTTCAGTTTTATTGGTTTTGCTATTTGAGTATGAAAGTTTTGGGCCAAAACAAAACTTTTTGGTCCAAAATAATGAATTTGCACCTAAAGCTTTTTATTAAATAATGCCAATTTATTATTATATATTTGGGCTAAAATATTTCGGTTCGGTTTTGGTTTTGCATGTAATGAAAACCAAAAAAAAAAAAGAACCGAGCCGACTTTATAGATTTTCATTTTTATTTTTAAGTGACTTTTAGTTTTCAATTTTTGGTTTGGGCTTGGTTTTTTCGGTTTTGCCATTTGATCTAGAAAAGTTTGGGTAAAAAAGAAAAAATTGGCCCAAAATACTGAATGTTGACCTATTTTTTTTTTTCAATTAATAACCAATTGATTATTATACATTTGGGCCAATATATTTTGGCCACACTATTTATTAAAATCTTATAAATTACTTAAAATCAAAAATAAAAAATATAGAATGAAAATCTATAAATTTAGCTCGATTGATTTCTCTGTCTTTATTACACGCAAACTAAAACCGGGCCGAAAGTTAGGTTTCTACAAACACATAAAACCAAATTGTCTTTTGTTTCAGTTTGGTTTTTTCAATTTCTGATCGGTTTTTTGGTTGCATGCACACCCGACACCCCTAGAACATATTATTACCACAATGCAGCTTTTTACCAGACCAAGTGATAAAGATGGCCTGTTTCAAGCTGAAGTTTGACCAGACAATAATAAAAAAAAGTCTCTCACCCAAGAAACTAAATTTCGCTCTCCTGGGTTCTTGGTTGAATCGATAGCCCTACGTCCAGTAACCAACTCCAACAAAACGACACCAAAACTATATATATCAGACTTTATAGTTAACTTTCCACTCATTGCATATTCAGGAGCACAATAACCATATGTACCCATAACACGTGTTGACACGTGAGTATTATCGCCAACCGGGCCCAATTTAGCTAGTCCAAAATCTGAAAGCTTCGGATTGAAGTCATCATCCAATAATATGTTTGAAGATTTTAAATCGCGATAAATTACAGGTGGATTTGCTTTGCAATGGAGATACTCGAGGCCACGAGCTGCACCAACAGCAATTCTTAGTCTCGTGTGCCAATCGAGTGGCTCGTGATTAGGCTCAAGATCTGGAAATTAAACATATCATGTTAAAAATTAAAATTCTCCCATTAATTTCTTGTTTTTTTTAAAAAAATATATATATGAAACATGCAAGGTCATAAGAATCAAATGCAACAAGCTATCCTTGCAACAGGTGTATGCATGAAACCAAAAGAACTGGACCCAAACAAAAATCGATGATCTAGTTTTATGTTTTGTAAAAAACGAACTTTTGGTGAACGTAAACCAAATATTGTAACTCAAATGTTAATTATTAATTAACAAAAAGAATTAAGCTCAAATTCATTTCTTTGGGCCAATTTTTTTCGGCCCAAATGCTCCAAGCCAAAATGGCAAAACCAAACCGAACCCAAATCAAAGCCGATCGGTTTGAGCCCAAAACGAACCCATGCACACCACTTTGCAGTAAGATAGCACTTCTCACTATTCAGAATCTTATATCTTTTTTGTGACAAATACATCAAAGGGCTAACAAATTAACACCCCAACATTATATATAAGCGGCATTATTCCTATGGGTCAATCAAAGGAGCAAAAGACCGGATCTTGATTGGGAGAAATGGTGCAGGTTCAGTTTCGTTAATTTTCCGTTATGAGCTTGTAGTTGTTTCAGTTGTTCGTTTTTATTTTTCGGGCTCTTGCATCTTGTAAGTTGTCCTTTTCTTTTAATGAATTTGGTCTTTCAGGAAAAAAAAAAAAAAAAAAACCTAAAAATCACAATTAGACCCAAATGCAGGGGACAACATAATCTTTGATGCAGCAATTCTATGTTAACTAACAATCAATTCTTATGAGATTAATCATATAGCAATCATATTTATCACTCAAAAGAAAAACAATCATGCCAATAATACCTACCAAAAAGATGATTTTCCAGGCTGCCAAGTGACATGAACTCATAAACCAACAACCTTTGATCTCCATGTGCACAATAACCTGTCAAAGTAACAAGATCCGAATGTCGCAATAAACTCAACATCAAAACCTCCACAATAAACTCCTGGTTCCCTTGATCACCATTAAGGTTAAGCTTCTTTACCACAACCATCTATTCATCAAATCTAACACAATTAGTCCCGCAATCATATAAAAAAAACGCTTAAAATCATAGTAACAACACAACTTACTTTCCCTGAATCCAACTGGCCCTTATAAACACTTCCAAACCCACCTTCTCCAATCAAATTATCATCTTTGAAATTTTGTGTCGCGATAACAAGCTCTTTAAGTGTAAAACAATGCGTCGCATTAGCCCTCTGACTACTAAACTCTTTCTCATCTATGCACCAACATAATATTATTATATCAGCTAAGACATCTAAGCATAATTAATAATATAAATGCTTAAATATTATGTGCTTACCGGTAACACCCTTACGTGTACTTCCCGTTTCATCAACTGTAAGTTATAAAAAAAATCAAATTAAACCGTAAACTATAACGAATCGAGTGTAATGTGTGATTTACGGGTTTTAAGTCATCAAACCTGCTTCAATGGATGCGATATCATCGTCGTAGTTTTTGACATCTTTTGAGCAAAACTTTATGCAAGAGAAGCAACGCATCTTCAATAACTGATTTTTAACTTATCAATAATATGCACATTATGAAATAAAAATCCTAAATAATTCTTCTAACAAGCAAAAAAGTATTTATGCAATGTATCCAGCAAAACAACGCGGTGTTGCCTAAAAACTGTGATCATGAAGCTAGAGAAATTAAATGAAATTAAAAATTAAATAAAATGTGAACAGTAAGTAGTTGTAATTGGTTGGAATTTGGTGATTTATGGTGAATCAATGGTCTCCGCATTTAGCGCTATATGTGTATGAACATAGAATGTAATTATGGTATTTGACGTATGGAATATCGTTGATGCCAGTATGAATATTGATTAATGTTATGTGTTTAACGTGGAATAAAAGTTAGGATATCTCACGATAAAAGAAATTGATCTTTCTTTTACTAATTTGGAAAACAAAATAAAAGCATATATATTCCGTATTCTGTTTATTGAATATATTCAAAATCTAAATTATTATTATTATTCTGAATATTACTGTTAAAATAAAAGTGATATACTTACCTAACACGGTATTTTTTTTTCTTTTAACAGCGAACACTCGCTAAACCTTTGGAAAATTCTCAAAAGGGTTCGATATTATGAGGCCTAATTCACCTAGTGTTGCTTCACACATGCTTAAGCTTGAGAATATGACATATGAGTGTGTTGCCAAACAAAAGCAACCTTTAGATGTAAAAAATATATTGTTAAAAAAATTAAACCTCCTTCCCCTTAAAAGGGCTTTAACCGGATAAAGTCTCCGGGAAAATCCCCAAAATAGTCCATCTACAAAATGAGATTTCAACTTTGTACTCTAAACTTAATATTTCCAAAAATTACCCTCTCTAACTCATCTTTGACAACGTATCAGGAAATCTAACGTTTCTTTTACGACATGTTAGCATAACACGTCGTCAAAGACACGTTGGATTTCCTAACACATGGTTAAAGACGCTAACACGTCGTCAAAGGCACATTAGATTTTCTAACACATGGTTAAAGATGAGTTAGGCTTCTAAACACGTAGTTGAAGATATGTTAGCATTAAACGCATAGTCAAAGATATGTTAGCTTTTTGTTTGTTTGTTTTTAATATTATATTTTTATAACTAGTTTAACTTATATTTGTTTTTCTTTTATAACTTTTAATATATAAAAGTTTTATATTATTTCAAATGTGCCGACGAGACATGCTTACTTTTACCTACTGACCCACATAAACTAACTCAAACTCGAGCCGTGCCAAATCAATATCGAAATATTCAATAAAATTTGACCCCGCTCGGTTTTAAATAAAATTTATGTCGGTCCGTAGATAAAAGTAAACATTTCTCGTCGGTATATTCGAAATAATATAAAATTTTATATATTAAAAGTTATAAAAGAAAAACAAATATAAGTAAAACTAGTTATAAAAATATAATATTAAAAAAACAAACAAAAAAGCTAACATATCTTCGACTACGCGTTAACATATCTTTGACTAAGTGTTTGAATGCCTAGCTCATCTTTAACCATGTGTTGAGAAATCTAATGCGTCTTTGACGACATGTTAGCGTCTTTAACCATGTGTTAGGAAATCCAACGCGTCTTTGACGATGTGTTATGCTAACATGTCGTCAAAGACGCGTTAGATTTCCTAATACATGGTCAAAGATGAGTTAAGGAGGGCCATTTTTGAAAATATTAAATTTAGGGGACAAAGTTGGAATCTCATTTTGTAGATGAGCTATTTTGGGGATTTCCCTAAAGTCTCCTCCCTTGAAGCCTCATTTATAAAGCCCCTCTGTATGGTTTAATTATATATATATTAAAAGCAAAAGTTGGCTAACTCACAAAAGTTACTATTCATGAGCATTAACCACTTTTTATACATCTGTGTATAAAAGTTATCTTTTCACATTGTTAGTTAAAACTTTAAGGGGGTGTTTGGTACAGAGAATAGAAAAGGAGAGAATAGAAATGGAAATGGAATTGTAGAGAAAGAGAATTGGTATGGAGAATGAGAATTATTTCTCTTGTTTGGTACACGAGAAAATAAACAGAGAACTCTACCATACCCAACCCCACCTCCACCCAACCTGACACCACTCACCACCGCAGCCCCACCACCACAGCACCACCACCACAGCCCCACCACCACCACCAGCCCCACCACCACAGCCCCACACCACCAGCACCACCACCACAGCCCTTTCTTCAACCACAGCCCACCACCACCGGCTGCCGCCACCAAATCCCCTTCTTCAACCACAGTACACAAGAAATTAAAAAGATTCAAATTTTTGGAACATAAGATATAGAAAAAGGAGGCTCAGATCTGTCATCACTGCCTCTTTGGAGATTTTGTGGTGGTGGTTGTGGTGGCGATGATGATGATGATAATCAGAAGCCACCTGCGACCACCGCCGATTTCCACCACCACTGTCACCCACCTGCGACCACAATCACCCGACCATCTGAAAACCCTAACCTACCACGAACCACCACTTGAAACCCTAATCTCCGTTCACCCGTACCACCTGCAACCTACAACCGGTTACCATCTCTGTGTTCACCACTGCGAACGGCGGAGACGGGGTGGTGGTTGCAGACTTGGAGACGAGGTAGCGGTTGCAGACTTGGAGACGAGGTGGTGGCCGGAGACGGGGTGGTGGCCGGAGACGAGGTGGTGGCCGGAGACGAGGTGGTGACATGCTATGAGGAGGCTGCTGAGAAATGGATTTCTCTTTGTTTTAAAGAGAAATGGAATTCTCTAGTTTTAGAGAAATAGAAAGAGAAATAGAAATGAAAAGTGGAAAACAAACAAAAGAAATATTTCTAATTCCATTTATCCCCAATCAAATCCCTCTACCAAACACCCCCTAATAGATTTTATACATATTTATCCCTTCAAATATTTTTTGTGTACATGTATGTCATTGTTCATTGTATGTGTGTTTTTGTTTGTTTGTACCATGTGATGATGGTTAGCAACTTCTGTTAATTTCTACTTCTCTAGGAAACGACGGTGACCAACCGTTTCCTATCAACCAACATGATAGCATCATCTAGTAGGGGTGTTCAAAAGTATCCGAATCCGAATCCGAATCTGTATCCAAATTATCCGATAATCCGTATTCGAACTATCCGAAATTTCGGATATCCGAATCCCGGATATCCGAAAAATCGGATTCAGATTCAGATAGCATTTTTAGATTTTTCGGATAGTTTAGATATCCGAACTATCCGAAATATTAAATTTAATATTTTTTTAATTTTAATATATATACCATATACATACAAGCCCTTATGTAAAACCCTAATTTCTAAACTTTCCCAGCCGTTCCCTAACCCTCCATTCTGGAATATGGTCTCCACTCTCCAATCACTCAATCAATATCACCAAGGCACCACCTCCACTGCACGATTGTCACCGTCACCACCTCCGACACTAAACCTCCGGCGCCGCTGCCACTATTTCGTTTGCACCAAATCCACCATGGCTCCACCTTGAACAATGGATTGTGTATTGTTTGTATCTTGAACAATTCGTGTTTAGGTTGTTGGATTGGAAATCTATTGTATTTAGGTTGTTGGATCAGAAATCTATTGTGTTTTGGTTGTTTTTTCTTTTTTTTTTTCGGGTTATTTTTTTCCAGGTTTTCTTTCGGATATCCGAAGCTTCGGATATCCGAAAGAAAACCTGGAAAAAAATAACCGAAACTATCCAAAAGGACCGGATATCCGAAGTTTGGATATCCGAAACTTCGGATATCCGGTTTTGAACACCCCTATCATCTAGCGGTTCGCCGGCGACAACGAACAACACCAGTTTTGCAACTCCTTACCAAGTGTTTAATTCCCTTTTTATCCCTTTACATCGCCTTCAAACTTGCTTATCTTCTACGAGGCCCGATACTGATTGTCGTGTGTTGTTTAGGGGTTTATACCATTGTTTTTCTAAGTTATTGACTAACATATACCAACTCTCAACAATTTGGGTTAGAGTTCATGTATGTTGTTCAGGGCTTCTAAGTTACGTATATACTAGCCACAATTATATTAACCATTCAACACAGTAACAAATAAACAAATTTTCTCTTCGACTGCTATTGTATACATGATTTTTATAATTCAAGTTGGGCCTGCAAGTATCATATTAGATGTCATCATCATTGTTTAGAGTATTAAATTATCAATGTATACGAACACAATTCTGGAAATACAAAATGACGAAAGTTATTTTATGTTGCCTTCAGGTATTATGAAAGTGTCATTGCTTTACTAAACAAACATAACATCATTAAGGTGTTTGTTACATGTTAAACTTTCTACGCATTCGAACTCATAATGCAAACTCAACCCCTTTTATGATTTAGCACGCCCGCTGCAACGCGCGGGTAATAATACTAGTTATAATTATAATGCATGTTAAAGATTGAAGTTTGAAATCCGTGCACAAACATTTACATGTTATATCCAAAAGTTCTATTTAATTACATAAATGGTACATTACACACCTATTTACATATAATACCCCACAACTTTCATTTGTTTTCACAATTAAACTCACAACTTATTAATATGGTAGCTCTTAAGTTGCATTAATTACACAATTAACCCTATAATTTTATATCCACAGCAATGCGGATTTGACCGATAGCGACCAAATTCCTGCAACAAAGCGCGTGTTGCAAGCAACTAGTATTGGTAAATATAAAGCAAAAGTAAGAAAAAAGAGTTTTGACGTTTTGATTATGTTAGAAGATTACAGAGTTTGACATCTTAAAAGGGAGCAAATTCATATAATGATAACCAAGTTTTAAATGTGTTTCAATTAGGTCACATAAGTTTAAAGAGTGTTTCAATTAAATCACTCAACTTTCATATTTTATTAGATTAAAGGTTTTAACATGTTTTTTTAGCATTTTTCTTTTTGTTTCACATAGGAAATATTTTTATATTTTTTTGGATGTTGACGTTCAGTCGTTACGGTGGATTTTATTTTTTTATTTTTATTTTTAAATTTTAATATAATTAACTTTTTTTTTATTTTTAAAATTTAACTACATATATTGCAAATTACGATCTCCACATCTTATCCTTCATGCTTGCTTGACGCACAAAAAAATCAGTGAGACTTGATTTGACGATTTATTAACCTGATTTGAAGAAAAATTGTACGAGTGACCTAATTGAAACTCTTTTAAAACTTAGTTACTATTATATGATATATTAAAATAATAATAATAAAAAGTTGATAAAATGAAGGGGAAAAAAATAAAAACGAGAAATCTCGCTTTAGAGAATGTTAGCGCATCTTCCGTAGGTAAATACGTTTTAGTTAAAATTCACCTATATCAAATTAGTGTATTTACACCTCATTGGTATTGATATTGTTTATTATTTTGTTAGAATATAGGCGGTGTAACATACGGATGGTTAAAAATTACAATAAAAAGGCTAAATTAAATAATATACGTAATAACATACCTTATGGATTGATTCATAACATATAAATAATGATAAATAAAATATTATAATTATAATATATAATATATATAAACGAAACCCCTAAAATTCCACGTGTCGCGATGTGGTCGCTCCCCCTTTTATGGAAACCACCAGATTGCTTAATTTTTAAATGAAGGCCTCTCATTGATTTAACCCAAATTCACGGGTATGGGTCTTACCAAAACCAGATAGCTATAAACGGGTTATAACATCTCATTAAATTAAAAATTAATCTTACCAATTATTTGATATGAAAATCCGATAAAATAGTGATATACTAAAATTTAATATTCAATTTAAAAAGAAAAAGATATTATTTATAATTAATAAATAATTTTATAGTAAAAAAACATGAGCGGGTCATGATTCACCAAATCCAGATAGCTTTTAAATGGGTTATAGCATATCATTTATTTACGAAACCCTTTCATCATCAACCTTAAGTATATTACTAACTTTCTTACAATAAAAAAATTAAAATTCAAAAAATAAATATTAAAAAACGAAAAATGTAAAACAACCATTCTCTCAAGCCATCAGATTGCTTTATTTGTAAATGAAGGTTTGTCACGCATTTGACCCGAATTCACGGGTAAAGGTCTCATCAAACCCCAATAGCTCTTAAACAGGTTATAACATCTCATTATATTAAAAATTAATCTCATAAAATATTTGATATGAAAATCCTATAAAATAAGGATATACTAAAAATTAATATCCTATTTTATTTACAACAATATTATTTATAATTAAGAAACAATTTTATAAAAAAGAAAATAAACAGGTAACAGGTATCACCAAACCCAGATAACTTTTAAACCGGATTATAACATATCATTTATTTGTGAAACCATTTTATCATCAAACCTCAAGTATATTAATTATTAACTTTCTTACAATATATAAAATTAAAATCCAAATATACATATATAAATATTAAAAACGAATAATGTAAAACAACCCCCGTAATACGGGGGATAAAATCTAGTTCATAAATATTTAAAAACCCCATTTAATATAACATTAAAAGTTACATTTGTAAATTTGTTAGTAATTTTATAAATGGTAATAGTATTAGTTGGTATTATAGTTGACTACTCTAATTGATGGCATGCGAAAAAATGATTTTGCTTTAATAATATATAGGGGTGACAATCTTGACCTAAACCATTTTAAATGGATTAATTTGAGTTGCTTTAAAAATTAAATGGGTTGGTTTAGGTCAGAGATTTTAACTAAATGGGTAAAAATGAGTCATTTGAAATTTCATCTTGTTATTTTTGGGTCAAAATGGGTCGACAAATTTAAAGAAATGGGTCAATATGGGCTAGTGTCATAAGGAAATATGGCAGGTTTCGGATCAAAACGGGTTTATGCATGAGACGGGTTTCGACACAAAACGGGTTTCAAATTGCAACTGGTTCGGTTCGGGTTTCAAGCCAACACGAGTTTTCACATGGGCCGGGTTGGGTTTTGGTTTCTTTTTGGTCAATTCTGGACTCGTTTTTGGTTTTTTGTTCCGTTTATGTCATTTTTTCTTTGGTTTCAAATTTTTTAGTTTCATTTTGATCAATTTTTTTTTGATTTTGATTAATTTGGTTCGGTTTTAGCTTTTTATTTCATTTCGTTGATTTTTTCGGTTTCGGTTCGATTTCTCGGTGAGTTTTTTTTCTAAAAACGAGTAGAACAAATGAAACGTTTTAGTTTTTTTTACTTTTTTGTTTTCATTTACATTTTGAGTTACGATTTTTTTTATTTTTTTAAATATTTTTTGAGAGTTTTTTTATCTTAATAGAAAACCTTTGAGGAGAAATCAAAAATAAAAATAATCATAACTTAAAATATAAATACAAAAAAAATCTAAAATAATTAAAATGATTACACCGTTATCCTTGTTCAAATTCAAAAAAAAAAAAATAATAATAATAAAAAAAGGTCTAACCCTAATCTGTTCTTACCCAAACAAAAAAAACATTTTTTTAATTGACCCGTTCTAACCCTAACCCATTTTGACCCAAACTCATTTCGACCCATGACCTGTTCGACCCGACCCAACCCATTTGCCACCCAGTATAGGTCGATC
This sequence comes from Bidens hawaiensis, assembly GCF_021521415.1. Taxonomy (NCBI): domain Eukaryota; kingdom Viridiplantae; phylum Streptophyta; class Magnoliopsida; order Asterales; family Asteraceae; genus Bidens; species Bidens hawaiensis. The sequence goes on from NW_027491634.1 coordinate 330,979, forward strand.
CCCCCCCCCCAATTGTGGGCTTTTATTTTCTTTTTCCTCTTCCTCTTCTTCTTGTTTTTTTTTGAACGGCGACTTTCTTGTGTTTTGACTATCACACTTCTCAAATTGAAGAGCCCAATTATCCCACTCTGCCCAGATTATGTTGTCTTAACTAGACTCACACTGGCTTCAGAGTTTGGATTCAGCATTTCCCAGGAAACTATGCTGTCGGGTGCTACTTAAAAGTTGTGCCGCCAAAAGAGCATAACTCTCTTCCGTAACACATAGTGGGATGAAAACCCGAGTTGGCTCGGGATTTAAACTGACAATCTTTACACGACTTAACTGGAAATCAAGCTCAGGTTTTCAAAAAAAATAATAATAAAAATAAAATAGAAAAAAATACGAAGCATTTCTATCACCAAGCCACAAATGAGGATTATTGTGGGCTTTTCTGGTGGACCTCATTAGGCCTGAAATTGCTTTTATAACACTTCGGAGTTCGGAGTCACAAAATTATAAATGCTACTTTATTTTTTTTATCCACAACATAGAATCTCGACTCTACATCCATTCTTCTTCTAAATTCATCACACTTCAAGATATGATTTTAACCCTCAACCATTTGAATTAAATAGAAAAAATTAATTATAAATTCAAGATATTTCAGACTATTTTGGATGTTTTTAGATACTTTGTATAATTTTGAATAATTTTTGGATATTTCAAATATCGAATATATTTTTTTTTCAAAGTCTTAAATATTTTTTGGTTATTCGAATTTCGGTTTTTCAAACTTTCGGATATTGAAATTCACTAATGGAAAATTTTGGATATTCGAAACTCCTGATCTCCGAATTTGAACACCCCTAGGTTTTGTTGTGTGGCTTAGGGCGTTCATGGTGGAGCATTGGATGGCTCAAATACATCACTTTTCTCCCTTTCTACTCGCAAGCAACTCAGATTGAAAACGACTCGTTTACTTCATTTGTTTATGAAGCAATTTCAAAATACATTTGACCTCAAAAGTCAAGAAACATTTTACTAGAAAACTCAAACGAGGATATACAACGCTTTTCAAAAAGCCCTTTTGTAACAAAAAAATAAAACTTCTGAGTAGGACTTGATAAATCACCTTGTTCATCATTCATTGCATTTTTTTTGTATTTAGTAGTTGGTGTACCTGTACTAACTCGGTCCTTCCAGTTTGTAAATATTATTATATCGTCAACATAATGCCCCGGGGAAGTTGTTTTCTTTGAGAATTTGTGTGCTTTTTTGTTTACGTGTTGTGTGATACAAATTACGTGTTCTTTGTTATAAGAAAGTGCACTTTTTTTATAATGTTTTCATGACCACTGTTGATTTTATAGAGAAATGAGAACCATATTAGTATCTCTGATTTTTATAGGACAAATTAAAGACAGGAATCATCACTATTCGTTCACTAAAACAATGGATATCAAAAGGCAACTGTCCAGAGTAGAGCTACTTATTTGTTGGCCACCATATAAGTAGCAATTAACATTCACAACCCTATTTGTTCATTTAGTAATTTCGTTACAAATAATTTAAGCAATATCATACATAGCTAGAAATAATGTCATATGCTATATATGTTGGTGCAGGGTGACTTTGTCGCAGACATAAATCACTAGTTGCGAATTGAATCATTGATCAGAGTTCAATTATGCTACAATACCACTGAGTACGTCGCAATCCTGTCAAGAAGGTGAATATCAGTCACCTCAGACAACGCTTTACAGTTTAGTTGGTAGCCCAACCGCGCAGGCAATGCGACGGGTGAGCCAACTAGTTACTTGTAGTTGTTATACATCAACGTTCACTTTAATCTTAATACTATTCCTACTTATGGTTTATTGCTTTATTGTCAATTATTGTGCTTCTTCATTGGTACCAATTACCATCCGAAAACGTTTGAGAAAAATATCCAAGCTAGTATACAGAATCTACAAACCCCATTATATAATTCAAATTATTGTATTTGTTATAGAGAGAATTTGTTGTTATAGTTTTTATGCTATTTTGTTGTATCCAGTTCCTAGTCTTTAGAATCCATTTGTATTTATATCTCTTAATTTCAAGTTTAATGAGAAATTAATTCCGGTTGAATACTCTTTTATATGCAACCTTAGACCATGCATAGTCAAAACTTTTTGTAACATTTCGGGTTTTTATCATATTCGTTTGTTTTCATTTTGTCATTGTACGAACATCTTTCGGATCCTAACCTTTAATAAAATTTTGCAATTATAAGTTATCAAGTTTTCTTATGTTCACTTTCAGCCCTCCATGATTTATTTAATGTTTATTCTTTATTTATACTACAAAAGTGCATGTATAACCTAGTAAAATTCATATATTTTTAAAAGCTAACAAAATTAAATCATATTTGTATGACATAATTATAGATATATTAAAACACAATACACATGCTTCCTTTTTCCTTAATCTGTCGAGATATGCACACACATATAAGTCATATATTTTTTTTACAAAAAGATTTAAAATTCAATTCTTGAGATAACTTCCAACTCTCCTAAAAATATAACCCCTTGGATTCTCTACTAAATAACATATACAATTCCAAGTATCTAGTCATAACATTTTAAAGTTACAAAACTATTTCTTTCCTACATTTCTTTTTCTTTATCTATTTACCTTCTACATGATAGTTGACTTAGCAAAGATATCCAGGAGTCAACTTCTTGGACTCTTCAATATCTTGAACAACCTTCTACGCTGGAGGAAGCCATAACCCTCGCTGCTTCCTTGATTGATGATCACGTTCGAGATGGTACGCTGTCCCGAAAGGACTCCAAGCCTGCTGCTGAAAAGAGTAAAACCGAATCCTCTACTGATGCTAAAGCCAACCCTAAGCCTGTCCATAACAACAACTCTAACCGTTACCACAAGAACAACAACAATGGCCAAAAACACAAGACTCATCACCAAAACTATGCCGTAACCAACCCAACAACCAAGCCCCAAACCAAAATGCACCCAACAAGAAGCCGTATAATGGACCGCACCCTCTGTGCTCAATCTATAACCGTCATCATCCCGCATCTAGGGGTGCAAACGAGCCGAGCCGAGCCCGAGCTCGACTAGGCTCGAGCTCGGCTCGTTTAACTTACACAGAGCTCGAGCTCGAGCTCGGCTCGTTTCGAGCTCTATTCTCAAGCTCGAGCTCGGCTCGTTTATTATTTATCAATTATTTTTTATACAATTTTATAATTATTTTTATATATTTTTTCTATTATAATTTTATGTATAAAAATATATATATTATTTAGTTATTTTTATTTATTTTTTATAACATTATATATATTAATTAATTATTATTGAATATATTTTTTTAAAAATTATATAAATGACAGGCTCGTTTAGGCTCGCGAGCCGGCTCGAGCTCGATAAGTGAAGCTCGGGCTCGGGCTCGATTATTAAACGAGCTTACTTTTAGGCTCGAGCTTGGGCTCAGGCTCGATTAAGCTCGGCTCGATCGAGCTTTTTAACGAGCCGATCTCGAGTAGCTCGCGAGCAGCTCAGCTCGTTTGCACCCCTACCCGCATCCACCACTTTCCGTCTTTGCACCACGTGCAACCGTTATGGGTATCTTGCCAATACTTTCCATGCACCTCCAAATGCACGAGCCGATCCACAACAACCCACACCGTCTTCTCCTCGAGCTACTAATAACCCCCAAGCTCAAGCCGGTGTTCCAAATACCCGTGCTTGCTATCATTGTGGAGATCCTAGTCATCTCCGCAATATGTGCCCTTTGCTAGCCCGTGCCAATCAAGCCCATGTGATGCCTCCTCCATATTATGTTCACCAAGCCCAAGATGTTCCCGCACCATACTACACTAGCCAAGCCTACCAAGTCCAAACTTACCAACCCCCGATCCCTCAAAGCTTTGCACCTCACACCTATGCTCCTCAAGTTCCGCAACTGATGGCTCCGCCGACTGCTACTGCTCAAGTCCCCGCTATCCAAGCCCCTCTGACCAATCAAGCTGCATCAACTCCTTAAGGTTCGAATGGTCGTGCCTTCATGATGAACGTGAATCAAGCCCAAAGCTCAAGTGATGTGGTGAATGGTGCGTTCTCTATTAATAACCATTCTGCTTCCGTATTATTCGTTACTGGTGCCGATAAGAGCTTTATTTCGTTAGACTTTGCATACATTATTGATAAGCCTTGGGATAGGTTGTCTAAGCCTTTTACCGTAGAAGTAGCTAATGGGAATTCGATTACTATCGATTCGGTTATTCGGGATTGTGTCATGATTCTTAATAAGATCAAGTTCTGTATAGATCTTATTCCGATGCAAATGGGTAGTTTTGATGTCATAGTTGGGATGGGTTGGTTAACCTTGAATCACGTTGTGGTCGTTTGTTTTGATAAGTTCCTTCGTATACCCCTTCAAGATAGTCGCATTCTTAAAGTTTTCGGTAGTACGTCTGCTTCTAAGCTTAATCCATGTCGTGTTTTCAAGCTCAACGTTATTTGCATAAGAAGTACGTTGCCTTTTTGGCGCTTGTGGTGGAGAAAGATAAGGAGAAGAAGAAAATTCAAGATATTCCTATTGTTCGCGATTTTCCCGACGTCTTTCCTGATGATGTTGTTGGACTTCCTCCTATTCGTCAAGTTGAGTTTCGTATTGATCTCGTACCTGGAGATAATCTCGATGCTAAAGCACCTTATCGTCTTGCACCGTCTGAAATGCAAGAGCTTTCGAGCCAACTACAAGAACTCTCCAAGAAGGGCTTCATTCGTCCGAGTTCTTCTCCTTGGGGCGCACCCGTTTTGTTTGTAAAGAAGAAGGATGGATCATTTCACATGTGCATCGACTATCGTGAACTCAACAAGCTTATCGTCAAGAACCGTTACCCTCTCCCTCGTATCGATGATCTTTTCGATCAACTTCAAGGAGCCGCTTGCTTCTCGAAGATCGATCTCCATTTGGGTTATCATCAACTTCGCGTTAATGAAGATGACATACCCAAGACTGCTTTCCGTACTCGGTATGGGCATTATGAATTTTGTGTTATGCCTTTTGGGCTAACCAACGCACCCGCGGTTTTCATGGACCTCATGAACCGTGTGTGTAAACCATACTTGGACAAATTCATAATTGTTTTCATCGATGACATTTTGATCTACTCGAAATCCGAAAACGATTACAAAGAGCATTTACATGCTATCCTTGACCTCCTACGGAAGGAACAATTGTATGCCAAGTTTTCGAAGTGTGAGTTTTGGCTTAAGGAAGTTCAATTTTTGGGTCATATTGTTAACGACAAGGGTATTCAAGTCGATCCCGCAAAGATTGAAGCCGTCAAGAATTGGAAGACACCGACGTCTCCCACCGAAGTTCAGTCTTTTCTTAGTTTGGCGGGATATTACCGTCGTTTCATTCATAACTTCTCGAAGATTGCATTGCCCCTCACCGCTCTTACACACAAGGGTAAACCTTACGAGTGGGGGTCAAAGCAAGAGGAAGCGTTTCAAACTCTTAAGGACATATTTTGCAATGCTCCTATTATTTCCCTTCCCGAAGGTACTGAAGATTTCATCGTATTCTGTGATGCTTCTAACCAAGGCCTAGGTTATGTTCTTATGCAACGAGACAAGGTTATCGCGTATGCTTCGAGACAACTCAAGGTTCACGAAAAGAATTATACGACGCATGATCTCGAGCTTGGTGCCGTCGTATTCGCCTTGAAGATTTGGAGACATTATCTCTATGGTAGCAAATGCGTAGTATTTACCGATCATAGGAGTCTCCAACACATTTTCGATCAAAAGGAACTCAACATGAGACAACGTCGTTGGGCCGAGTTGCTTAGCAACTATGATTGCGAGATTCGCTACCATCCCGGTAAAGTGAATGTCGTGGCCGACGCTCTTAGCCGTAAGAAACAATTCAAATCCGTGTTGCTTACTTGTGTTCTCATTCAAAATGATCTCGAAGAGCGTGTTCTTAACGCGCAACACGAATCCGTCACCGAGGGCAATATGTATGACGAGATATCATGTGGTGCGGAATCTCAATTGGAAACCAAATCCAATGGTTTGCTTTATTTCCTTAATCGCTTATGGATTCCCGATCGTGATGACCTTCGCACATTCATAATGGACAAGGCTCATAAGTCACGATATTCTGTACATCCCGGGTGCTGATAAAATGTACGCTGATTTTCGTTCCATCTTTTGGTGGCCCAGAATGAAGAAAGACATTACTCTCTATGTTGCAAAATGTCTCACTTGTTCTAAAGTCAAAGCCGAGCATCATCGACCTTATGGTTTTCTCGAGCAACCTCCCGTTCCATAATGGAAATGGGAAAATATTGCTATGGACTTCATTACTAAGCTTCCTTCTGCCTGAAAGCAACATGATAGTATTTAGGTAATCATCGATCGTTTGACGAAGTCTGCTCATTTCATTCCCATCAAGGAAATTTATTCGGTTGATCGTTTGGCGCATATTTACGTTGAAAGGATTGTTTGTCATCATGGAACTCCATTAACCATTATCTCCGATAGAGATGGTCTTTTCACTTCTCGTTTTTGGAAGTCTTGTAACATCCCGAAATTTCAAAGGTAATATTAATTATATTACTTATTAATAGATGGGAAGTTTACTCGGGTTATCAGGAAATAAATAAAAGAATAGGAGTTGGTATGGGTCGGGCTAGTGTCGGGTAATGGAAGTGGGTTATGGACTTGGGTTAATTGAGATAGGTTAAATGAGAATGGGATTTCAGGGATATAAATACCCCCAAAATCCCAAAATATCTCATTTCTCACCAAACTCCCTAACACACACTCCTTACACCCTCAAAACACACACATTCTAACCGATCTAGATTCGAATCCGAGACCCGAGATTTGTTGATAGATCTGAGTTGGTAAGGTAAGAACTAATCTAACAAAGCTATTATTACTGAAAATGGTTAGGATTGGATGGGTTAACCGGACCCGAAACCCAACTGCCCAAATCGGACCCCTAAAACGTCGATTTTAGGCCGATTTGATGGTTGGGGTTTGTAGGCGCCGATCATACGGTTCCGTGGGTACCAAAATCGAGTTATTTGGCTAAGAAACGAAGGAGTTATGGGCAAACAGATCTGCAGCGCGACAACTTCGCCTGCAAGATTAAGTTCGCCTGATGAACTTCGCCTTCAAGCGTAACTTCGCCTTCAAGCGTAACTTCGCCTAAGGATAACTTCGCCTACGGCCAAGTTCACCTAAGGATAACTTCGCCTGAAGCCAAGTTCGCCTAAGGATAACTTCGCCTGAAGCCAAGTTCGCCTAAGGTTTAACTTCGCCTGAAGCCAAGTTCGCCTAAGGTTTAACTTCGCCTGAAGCCAAGTTCGCCTAAGGTTTAACTTCGCCTGAAGCCAAGTTCGCCCGAGGTTTAACTTCGCCTGAAGTGAGGTTCGTTTAGAAAATAAATTAAAAACCTAATGGAAAATGTGTTAAGGCAGTTATCGAAAATAAAATTTTTCCAAGCTGACCCCAGCCAGGGGCTCTGCCCCTTGGACCCCGCTAGGGGCTGCCGCCCCTAGAACCCCGCTACCAGGGGCGCTGCCCCCGGACCCCCGTTCGTTGTGGGTCATATAAAGATAGAAACGCAACATAAGTAGTAGTAGCTAATTGATACGTGTAAATATTATACAGTTAGCCGTGCACAGCTCAAGAGGGGAATAACTATTAACGGAGAGCGTAACAGTATTCAGGTGAGTTTCTAGCCCCATTCCTTGTTATGTTTTCGGGGCTGTGTGCATACTCGATGTGTTGTTAATACATTTATCCTAAGTGATAAGTGTATGCCATATGTGATATATGTGATGGATATGAATGATTGCTTGTCGATACGCGAACGATCTTCGGATATTGCGCGTACTGTCAGGTTAAAAATAAAGGTACGAATATTATATATCGAAGATGTATGAATATTACAAATGAATACTTGTCGGGGCGTGAACGATCTTCGGATATTGCACGTAACGACAAGGGGTATGGTTGTTAAATGAAGGATGTAAAGAACGCCTAGAGTGTTCTTATGCTATAATGTAATTATTGTATATGTGAAGTATGTGTATACAGGTACACGAATGGTATGTGAGTTCTACGTTCGACATAGTAAGTTAGGATGGCAAATCCCTCTAACTTCTGTTGGACATAGACTTGGCAGGTGATGGCGTAGTTAAGGACTGCGAGCCTTATACGTGATGTAGATGATAGATGTAAACGTAGATAGGGACGGTGGGCCTTATACGTGTTATAGGAGATAGACGCCAACGTAGATAAGGACGGCGGACCTTATACGTAACGTAGATAAGGACTGCGGACCTTATACGTAATATAGATAGGCGTCAGCACAGGAAAGGGCTGTGGACCTTACACGTGCTTTAGCATGGGGGAGGACTGCGGACCTCGTACGTGCTATGAATTAGGTTGCAACATAGGAAAGGATCGTGGACCTTGTACGTGTTGTGGATGTATGATGGTATAGGGAAGGATCGCGGACCTTGTACGTACCATGAATGGTGAACATAGGTAAGGACTGCGGACCTTTTACGTGTTCACGATCGTGAGTACAGGTATAGACGGCGGACTATGAACGTACTCTCGGTAGACTGAGGTTAGTGATTGTAGATATGTATGTATGAATGGTAGCAAGTATGTAAGTAGAACAGAAGGGTAACTAGTGAAGTATGGATATGTATCTACGGATATGTATGTATGTGTATGTATTGTATGGCGTTCGATTAACTAGAACTCACTCAGCGTAGCTGACTTTTAGTATGCACGCAGGTGAGCTGATTACAGAGTTAGCATGAGGATGACACACGGCATGGATTGAACGGCTGGCATCTGAAGAAAGAAGTAAAGATGTTTTAAATATAAAGTTTTGTGTTATGGTATCAAAGAAAAGGTTTAACGTTTTGTAACAAATGATTGATGTTTTATATTCCGCGAAAAGTTTTAATAAACTCTGATTTGAAGAACTGTGTTTATGAGTAAATCCGACGCTAAAGTAGGGCTACCGGGTTCGGGGCCTTACAAGTCTCTCCAATCCGCTTTGGGAACTCGTTTGGATCTTAGTACTGCTTACCATCCGCAATCTGATGGTCAATCCGAACGTACAATCAACTCTATAAGACATGCTTCGCTCGTGTGTCCTCGATTTTGGGGGCAATTGGGATACTCATCTACCGCTCGTTGAGTTTTCGTATACCAATAGCTTTCACTCTAGCATTGGTATGGCACCTTTCGAAGCTCTTTATGGCCGCAAATGTCATTCTCTTATTTGTTGGAATGAAGTTGGTGAATCTCAAGTTACTGGTCCGGAGTTAGTTCAAGAAACAATTGATCGTATTGCTCAAATCCGCCAAAATCTACTCGCTGCTCGTAGTCGACAAAAGAGTTATGCGGATAAGCGTAGAAAGCCTCTCGAGTCTACTGTTGGTGATCGTGTTCTACTCAAAGTATCTCCATGGAAAAGTGTTGTGAGATTTGGAAAGAAAGGGAAGTTATCTCCTCGTTTCGTTGGTCCTTTTGAAATCATTGAGCGTATTAACCTGTTGCATATAGACTTGATCTTCCATCTGAACTCTCAAATATTCATCCGGTATTTCATGTTTCGAATTTGAAAAAGCGTCTTGCCGAGGGTAATTTCCAAATACCTCTTGATGAAGTTCGTATTGAGGAAACCATGCATTTTGTTGAAAGACCCGTTGAGATCATAGATCATAAAGATAAAGTTACTAAGCGTAGTCGTATACTGTTAGTCAAGGTGCGTTGGGAATCGAAGCAAGGAGCTGAGTTTACTTGGGAACGTGAAGATCAAATGAAGGAGAAGTATCCTCATCTGTTCGCTACTTCTATTCTCTAATTTCGGGACGAAATTCCTAAAAGTAAAGGATACTGTAACATTTCGGGTTTTTACCATATTCGTTTGTTTTCATTTTGTCATTGTACGAACATCTTTCGGATCCTAACCTTTAATAAAATTTTGCAATTATAAGTTATCAAGTTTCCTTATGTTCACTTTCAGCCCTCCATGATTTATTTAATGTTTATTCTTTATTTATACTACAAAAGTGCATGTATAACCTAGTAAAATTCATATATTTTTAAAAGCTAACAAAATTAAATCATATTTGTGTGACATGATTATAGATTTATTAAAACACAATACACATGCTTCCTTTTTCCTTAATCTGTCGAGATATGCACACACATATAAGTCGTACAATTTTTTTTACAAAAAGATTTAAAATTCAATTCTTGAGATGACTTCCAACTCTCCTAAAAATATAACCCTTTGGATTCTCAACTAAATAACATATGCAATTCCAAGTATCTAGTCATAACATTTTAAACTTACAAAACCATTTCCTTCCTACATTTCTTTTTCTTTATCTATTTACCTTCTAAATGATAGTTGACTTAGCAAAGATATTTCAAATCTTGCAAAGATATACAGGAGTCAACTTCTTGGACTCTTCAACATCTTGAACAACGTTACACTCCACTCCAAGACCTACATAATCTACCAAATCTTTCACTATCTCTCTCCTAGATTCTGCCAGCAGCTGAAGTCAACTTTGAAGACCCATATCTCACTCCAAATTCAACTAAATGACTCCATTCTTCTTCTATATTAACCTTCAATCTCCTCCTGAAAGATTAACATCGGCCTCACTTCATTTTATCAAGTTTTCGACCTTCAAATCCACTTAACGTCAATACTGCGCAAGAACCGATACTGCAGTGATACTTTTACTTTGTCATCCTGTTTAAGGTACCAAACGAACCCTGATTTCGTTGATTTATTTTCCCACTTCCAAGGATTTCATTAATGTTTAGTTTGGTTGAATTTCCAGGTGCATTTGATGCCCAGAAACGACCTGACATTCGCCCAAAAGATTCACGAGTTCTAGAGGCATCATATGTAAGTTTGTCATTCCCCCATTTTCACACATTTTCAAACGTTTTGGGGGCATATACGTACTTATAGTATTTGATATTATACATATCTTAATCATTAGCAAACGTTATATTGTGTGTGAATCGCTAGATATAAATGCTATTTGATTACTTGTTTAATTTGCGCATTCGGAGAGGTCCACCATATTCTCATTACAGTATGATCATACGACCGTCTAGTTTTAACCGGCGCCCGATTCGCTTGGCAGCGGTTCGCTTGACACTTTATTTGCTCATTGGTTTGGTTTATTTACCACTTTATTTACGTTTTGCTACTTTTCATATATTTACATATCATTGAAAAACCAATGACTTGCTCACTCAACATATTTGTTGACAAACCTATTGTATTTTCTACGTATATGTAGGTTATCGTTTAAACTGAAGACTTGGAGTATTGGATTGCTAGATTGAGACCTTAGGAATATTTATCAAGAACAATTACATTAAGTTATTTGGATTTTTATTTTTATTGTTATGGATTTGGTTGCTATATTTGAATTGCTTTGCTATTTATGGATATTATGTTTTTAAATGAAATAAAATTTATTATTAAGTATTTTCATATTATTGCATGATAGTTACCTCGAGCTATGAGCAATCATGCTCACGCCCCGCATTTCTGCCTTAGGTTGGGGTGTGACATTTTTCACACAATGCGTTATGCGATACGTGACGTCCTAGTCAGCAATAGAGAGTTTTGCAAAAAGCGTAGTGGTAAAAGGCCTCAAACTCTTCTGCAATCATTACATTTTTCCCCTTTTCTCTCACAAAAGAGCGTTGTACAAAACTATCCAACCGAAAACTTGGTCCAAAACTCCGCCGGGGGGGGAGTGTATGGGGAGTTTTGGAGCCCAAAACGCTCCACTACGGATGGTCTAAGAGGGGTGTTTGATATAGCGTTTTAAAACTGATTTGTGTGGGTAAAAGAAAAGATAGCGTTTTAATGTGTTTATGTTGCAGAAAGACTCATAAATAATCAAATAACCTGAACCAGTTTTCAATCTAAATCTTAATTTGAATTCAAAATTGGACAGAGTTATGCAAATGATATCATTGTGTGCATCCAAGAGTAATATTTCTTGATATTTCTTTTTTTTTTCCCAGATATGCAAGTGAATAGAGCATCACTTTTTTTTTAGATATCCAAGAGTAATATTACTTTAAGTTTGTAGCAAATCTTTTTGGCAAAATTAATTTATGTATGGTAATACAAGCTCATTAGCAACAAAAAAAAGTCATGTAGACAGGTCACGAGCACGGTATTCATCTTGACTTGAGGGTGATGGTTGCGAGCCAACAGTCAAACTTCTATGGTTTTCAAAAGTTTCTGCTTTAGAAGCTAACAACTCGAATGCAACAACGATATCACTAATCAAGGGGCGGAATTTTGCTTCATCTTGAAGACACATTGCAGTTATTGAGACCACAAGGTGCACTGAACGTGCTGAGATTTGACCATGCAGTAGCGGGTCCACCAATTTACCAAACTTCTTACGGTCTCTCAAAAAGGGACGAGACTGCATAAATTCAAAACTTCAAGGGATGAGACTACATAAATTCAAAACTTCAATGAAACGAACAACTTTGGCCCATTTACTTTTGAGTGGGTCAAACGTCACCAAAAGTCTAAGTTTAGTTATCAATAATTAATAATAAGTGTGTATTGGTCGATTAGGGTTGAGTTTGTGCTAAATACGGACCAAAAACTGTATTTTCGGTTTTCTTAAGATTTTGAAAATTATACGGCTTATGTTTTTTGGGTTTTGCCATTTGAATTTTAAAAAAATGGGTAAAAAAATTGGCCCAAAATAATGAATTTGGGCCTAAATCTTTTCATTAATTCATAGCCAATTGATTATTATACGTTATGGCTAAAATAATTAGGTTTTGTTTTTTCCTTGTAAAGAGACCAAAAAAACTCAAACCGGATTTATCGATTTTCATTTTTATTTTTAAGTTATAAGTAAATCATATCTTTTGATTTTGTTTTAGGTTCAGTTCAGTTTTGGTTTTGCTATTTGAGCTTGAAACTTCCTGGACGAAAAACGACCCAAAATAGTGAAGTTGGACATAAATTTTTTTGTTAATGAATAATCAACTAATATTACACATTTGGGCTAAAAAAAATTGTCACACTGTTTATTGAGGTCTTATAAGTTATTTACAATAAAAAAATGTATAACTTTGATTTACATGCAAAACCAAACCAAATTCGAACTGAAAAAATTGGTTTTTACAAACACATAAACTAAACCGTATTTCATTTCGATTTTGTTTTTTAAGTTCGGATCAGTTTATTCGGTTTTGCCATTTAAACTTGAATACATTAGCAAAAAAATGGTCTAAAATAATGAATTTGAACCTAAATCTTTTAGTTAATAATAACCGAAGAAACACAAGTTCAACTCTTGGTCTAATCGCTTATCCCCAAGGTTGATGCCTAGTCTTTCCCACGATGGGTTATACGTAATCTGACTAATTTGAGTGTGAGCACTTGCAAAACAGGACACCATTCGTTACGAGAAGGGAAGAGGGGTGTCTTCTCATAACCACCCTCCAGCGTGAGAATCAGTATTGATGGGTGATAAATTATAATCGCGACGCACTAGTGAGTGTTCTCGCTCTAAGATTTCCCCATCTATTTACCGTTGAGGTGTGAGTGCTATTTATAGCCGGATAGGAGGAGAGAAGGGACGGGTCACCTGCGGTGTTAGGAATTCCATCAATCGCGGAACACCCATGTGCGCTTGGCAGGCTGGTGGGTAAAACAGTTGACTGATTGTGACATTTGTACTATGTTGTACTATTATCCATGTGTTGTCATTCCCTTATTGGCTAGGCGTCCTTTTCATTAAAATACTTCATTTTTGTACCATGCATGTGAAGATCTTTGGCGATACATTTCCCGAGGTGTCATGGAATGTTTGGCGCTTGATCGGTTTCACTTTGGCACATGTGGTAGTGCTTTAGCGCTTGGGTGGGTTTAGTACCCTACCTCTTTAGTACCCTTCCTTTGACAGGGACAAGCTTGACGGAAGGTTATGGAGAACCTTCCTTTGGCGGGACCATCCTGGCGGGAGTTTATGGGAAACTTTCCATTGGCGGGACCCATCTTGATGGGAGGTTATGAGAAATATTCCTTTGGCGGGACCCATCCTGGCGGGAGGCTATGGAGAACCTTCCTTTGGGAGGGGCCATCATGGCGGGAGGTTATGGAGAACCTTCCTTTAGCGGGGGCCATCATAGCGGGAGGTTATGGAAAACTTCCTTTGGCGGGTTACAGTTGTGTTTGTGCATAAATCTTTTACTTGCTTGGATGTATCACCACGTGGATTTTGGCGGGAAGATTCAAAATTATTGGTGGAAGTGATAAGGGCGAGTGGATGATGGGACATGTGACGACAGTTACGTTCTACAGGCAACTTTTCGCCTGTGTCAGGTGCGTGGGCGAGAATCCCGGTGGCACGCCCAGCTATAACACATTTGTTAATGTGTCCCCTATAAGTGGCGTCTTCTGATTGGACCACCAGTCTGCCACTTCTCGAAATCGCTTCCACCCTATTAATTGCGAGTGTATATAAAGATGAGCCCTCTCCATTTTTTCTTCACACTTTCCTTCTTCCCTAAGATTTCCGGCAAATATTCATCTTCTCCGGCGAATGTTTTCCAGAAATCTTCTTCACCCTACATTTGATGGCTGGTCCTTCTTAATCAGAGAAGGAGAAGTGGCAGCGTAAGCCTCTTACGATTGATATCGTTGGATGTCGGATGTCACGTGCCGAATTCAACGGGGTTGTCACCTATTATATTTGAGTCGGAGCTGCCAGCTCCTAGCAGGACTGCGAGGAATCCTCCGGCTGGCAATATTGCCATGTACAAGGAGTTTTTCTCGATTGGAAACCTTCGGGTTGCCAATCACTAGCTTTCTGCTGGAGTTTTTGGATGTGTTTGGGTTGCATCTAACCCAAGTTCATCCACTCGGGATGGTGCACCTCCGCATTTCAAGTTCACTTGTCACTGTCTAGGGATAACCCCTACAGCTGACAAGTTGGTAGCTTTCTACCAATGGAGGAACTCCAAGGGTTGGTACAATTTGTACACCCGGTCTGGAGCCGAGGCGATTGCTGGGGACGCGCCAAAGAGTCTCCACGAGTGGAAGAGTATCTTCCTCTACATATCTGAGCGTGTGATTCCCCATGCAATGTAGTTTGTAAAAGGGAAGGAGTTGCCGGAGCCCAAACTAGTTCGTATTCCAGCGCGGACTAGTTTAACACTTTGAAGGGCAACCTTTCCCCACTCCATATGTATCCTGAGCGAGCGCTGGTGCTCTTTGGGATGAGTCGCATATGGGAGGATGCGATGCAGGTTCCGATCATCAAGAATGGCGGGCAGGGTAATCTATTACCCCTTCCCAATGTTTACGTTATTTTTACCTCACTTCGACATGCTAACATATTTGCTTTGTAGAGATGGAGGACAAACTGTTCTTGCTGCAGCCGGCGCCTGATGGTGTGAAGACGTTGTATCGCCGAGCATTGGGTTCGCGAGAGGAGCCGATCCTTACCAGGACGGCAAAGAATTTTGTGTTTCCTGCTCCCGCGGGGCGAGGCACTACCTCCGCTGTCGCGACCTATGAGTTTTCCCGACCCACGAGGGGGGTTTAATATTCTTCCCTTTTCTTTTTTTTTAGTTCCTGCAATGGTATATTAATGATTGTCCGTTCTACAGGTAAACGGTCTCATGTCATCCGCCTTAGCTCTCGCGGGGCTAAGGAGCTAGGGGTGACCATAAACCGGATACGCCCCGCAAAACCTGAACCGATCAGACCTAGTTATATTACAATAGGGTCGGTTACCGGGTCCTGAGCATAAACCGGGTAACACCCGTGAGTCCCGGTTATTTACAAAGGGTCAGTTCCCGGGTCTTGAGAATGCCATTAATCGGGTTCGGGTCGGGTATTGGGGGTAAGACCGTTTACTCACCCCTATAAGGAGCCCCAAGGCAGCGACGTAAAGATGGATGTATCCTCGAAGGGTGCCAAGGTCGGTCCCTTCAAAGACAATGATGATGACGAAGTCGTCATCTCTGACGTCCCCTTTTATTTCTCGTGTGCGTCCTCCACCACTATGTCCAGTGTCACCGGGACAACACCAGGTCACTCCCAAAAGCCAGCGACGACCTTGCCACTATTGTCGTTTTACTCCCAACCGCCAGCACAGGTACTGTTGGATACCGCCTTCAGTCTTTCAGCCTGGAACTGTTGGGGTTACCACGGTGTCTTTGGCTTTGTCAGGCGGATCTGCCGTGGGCGCCAAGGCGCTCACTTTTCCACACAATATGGCGCCCACGCCAGGTGATACTGAAGAAGAAGAGGATCCCTTGTTTAAGAAACCTCGACTTGTCAGGTTCGTCAAGTTTCCTAGCCCCTTTACTTCGCCAAGTATGATATTTTTGTTTCTTTCCTTTATCTCTTTTTGCCTCTAATGCTTTTTTCCTAGCCACTTTTTTTCTTTCACAGAAGCTAGTGGAAGAGGAGGTGTAGAAAAACACTGAGACATCTACTGATGCATTGTTCTCTTCGCCAATGCCGATGAAGGCAAGTGTAGGCAAATCATCTAAGGGCCAGCCTAGGGTGGATCCATTTAGTTCGTCTGTGACGACAGAAGTGGTGCATCCTTCTGAGGCCAAGACCATGGCGGCTACGCAGCGCATGATGACAGGAGTGGTTAATCCGCCTGAGGTCGAAACCACGGCGGCAACAACACAACCTTTGACGACGACTCTGGCTAAGTCATCTGAGGTTCAAGTAGAACAACCGACTGAGGGGGTGAGGGGTCAAACTTCTCTTTCTCACTGTTTGTTTGATACGTCGGGTAAAGCTAAGGCCCTCGTCCTTGACGGGGACGAAATTGTCTAGATGCCCTTTATTGATATTGGGACAGTTGTGACCGGTAGGTTTTTGAGAACCTTGGTGGTGAAGTGGCGCAGATGGCGGAGGGAGTGGGTCAAAAGTTATGAGCCCAGGTGATTCCATCGAGGCTAACCAGCTGTATTCGCCCCGATGAAATATGTAACACCATGAAAATACCCCATCTAAGTTTGGGCTAAAAACGTCTATTCTGAAAGTTAAAGGGCCAAAAATGAAAATTTTGATTTTTAAGTTATTCGCGCTACGCGAAGCAGAAAGTTAATCTATTTCGCGCTACATGAAATGGCGGAAGTTGCGGAACAGAAACCGAGATGATGATGTTTCACGTGACGCGAAGCAGCCCTTCGCGCTACGCGAAACCACGTTAAGTAATCTGATACACATCTCCAACCACGTGCCAACATGTGGCAAGATTGTACAGGCCACGTGTCATGATATTGCTTCACGCGATGTGAACGGCGGAGAATCTTGTCCTTTGCGCGGCGTGAAGGAAGTTAAAATCGACTATAAATAGGGCAGCTACGGGTTGAGCTCAAATCATCCCAAAACACTTTCCATTACACATACTTAACCTAGAATTCCATGCCCTAAGCTTCCCGGCTTTCCGACTGCTTGTTTTCTCGAAGTTTGCGCAAGAAACGAAGTTCCGAAGCTCTGCTAACGTCTAACGGCCTTATTTAGCAAAGTTTTACCGACGAGTTGCTGATCTTTTCTTGTTCTCATTCTCGAGTGATCGTTTAAGGTAGGGATTATGCTTAAGTTACTTCATTATATAGTTATTTAAGACCTAATCAAGAGTATAGTCGTTAACTTTAAATGATTTCTAAATAATTTTTTTGCAAAGTAAATGGCATTAGTTTTATATGAAGTAATGTTATCAAAACTATATGTATTGACGGGCATGTAGGAATTGTAAGGGGGATATAATTAGTAGTAAGTTTCTTGTCTAAGGAAAAGCAATTCGTACAAATCACAATCAACCGCGGGACCCGTTTACTTACCTGGAGAAACTTACCAACGTGATAGAACCTATTAAGCCAAAGCATGTTATTCCAAATGTCATGTGTAAATACAACTATATTTTCATAAAACGACTATAACTCTACCAAGGTTAAATCAGACCTAAGGTCTGCAGATTAATCAAGAAACACAGTCACGGTATTTATGCAAACTTATTTCAAATATAGGTTAACAACATACAGATAGAAAAGGTTTCCAAACGATACCGAACTGACAATCATAGATGAATACGTTAAACCTTTTACAGGCAGTACAGTTTTTACTCTTGTAGTAAACAGGTTGTTTATTGCAAAGAGTCCGATAAATTTTTGCACGAGATTACATATCTCTAAAATCGTTACAATATAAAATAGAAAATAAAAAGCAACTCAAACCGGTTACACATGTGTCTGGATCCATACATAACGGACCAATTGGCATGCAAAACCAAGTTAGTCATAACCGGTTCTCCAATTAGGGTCACATTGTTCGGGGAATGCTGTCTCCAAACAGGGGCTATGTAACTCGGGGAACTCTTGAATTGTGTGTGTAGGACAGTGGTACAAATCCCGAGAATGACAAGCATTCTTGCTGAGATTTGTGAAACGGAAACTATATTTGTATTTAGCGACTGTTATAAATTATTTTAGAGTCAATCAACGTTTCACCAATTCATCGCTGACATATTTTTCCCAACCGTTGCAGGTAATTAAGTGCAGGTAGCAATTAGACAAGGATTAGAGTTATGGAGATATATGGTCGCATTACAAGATGGCCCAATTTTGAATATTAATATAAAACAATATTTTGTATCCAATACTCGGGTATTTAATTCCCGAGTAAGTTTTCAATGTAAATTAATATTTTATAAAGTCTTCCGCTAAAATAAACCCGCAACTCTGATATATTTACAAAATAAGTACCAATTGATAGTCACGCTCCTAGGCCCTGAGTCGGGGTGTGACAAAATATCCCTCGCGGCGCTGAGTTTAAAGACCCGGTCATCTGCACCAATTTTTTGGAGCATTGATTCCCTCCCGGAGAACACATAGCTCGTTTGTTCCAACCCCGTGATGACCTATCCACTGACGTCACATCCAATGTCGTCCGGGAGCTCTTTGGTTTGGCCGAGCTTATTCGTGAGAACCGCACTCTTCACGCTGAGCGTATGGATTATGATGCCGCTAGAAGAGATTTGGAACTTCAGTTGAAGAAATTTGAGGGTACCGCCTGGAAGGCTGGTTGAGAGGCAGCAGATTACCGCCATGCTCTTGCTGCTGCTAAGGAGTTGCAGAAGAAAATAGAGACAGATTTTGGCGGAATCTGTCCATGAGCGCGTTGAGCGCTATAAATATTTTTAGGCCACGTGCAAGAAGTCAAATGAGGATCTTGCTGAGGCACGCGGTCGCGCTCAGGTTACGTAAGAGGCCGCCACCAAGCATGAGCAGGAGAACACCGATCTGCGTAAGCGGGTTGAGGAATTGGAGACCGAGGCGGCGGCCCGGAAGTCGGATGCAGGCAAGCTCACTAACGCCTTGGCGACTCATGAGCAAACCATTGAGAACTTGACGGTTCAGAGCTCCGGGCTTGCCAACGATCCTGACAGGCTATTGAAGCATTCCATTCGCAAGGTCAGTTAATATTTTGCGTTTTAACCCGTGCCTTGTATTTCTTCCTTATGCTGACCTTTTATTTTAACTTGTCTAGGTTGCCCAACGTATCATAGTCGACGAGGCCATAACGAAGAGCGTTGGGCGCCTTGTGACGACAGCGTAGCAAGTGGGGCATAAGGCGGGGTTCCAAGAGGAACTTAAGTATGTGCAAGATCAGATTCTTCTAGACCTCTATACACTTCGTGATGTTGACGTCAAAGCAGAGTACTGGGCTGCGTAGGA
The DNA here is from genome assembly GCF_021521415.1 of Bidens hawaiensis. NCBI lineage: Eukaryota > Viridiplantae > Streptophyta > Magnoliopsida > Asterales > Asteraceae > Bidens > Bidens hawaiensis. The sequence continues at coordinate 350,809 of NW_027491634.1, forward strand.
GGAATATGATGCCTTGTCATTCCCCATTTTATCGACCATCACTCAGCATGCCAAGGAAGAAGATGGTGTGCAGAAGCTAAGGAAATTACTAGAGCCATCTCAAGCAAGCATTTCCTCTAGGGTTGGAGATGATATTGCTCTAAGGCAATCACCGGGTGCCGGAAGCGCGGCGCCGTCGCGGGGCAGATTCATTTTCTTCTTCTTCGTGCTCGTCCTCGTTGTTACTGCTTGATGCTCTCACGAACAGAGTTCTCGGTTGGACTCCTGACGAGAATCTCTGTTGCGTCTTTGCCATCAACTTTTCCTGCTCAGGTTCCCAACATTCAATCATGTTTGGTGGTAGTGAGCTTTGTGGTTGATTTCTGGGACGGAACCTGGTGCTAGCCATTACGGTGAAGTTTGGTGGCTGGTTCGTCGTGTTAACAATGTCATCCTGGTTCGTCATAATGGTGTCTAGAGCTGTGTTTCCCCTTTGTTGGACGGTCGACGCTTGGCTAGCCGCCGGGGTGGATGCTTTCCCACTCATCTTAATTGCGAAGCATAGAGAGTTTAGATGAAGCTAGTTCTAGCAAAAGCACGGATGACGCCAATGAAGAAACACTAGTTCAACCCTCGGTCTAATCTCTTGTCCCCAAGGTTGATGTCTAGTCTTTCCCACGATGGGTTATATGTAATCCGGTTAATCTGCGTATGAGCACCTGCAAAACAAAATATCGTGAGCTCGTTACGAGAAGGGAAGAGGGGGGGTCTTCTCGTAACCACCATCTGGCATGATAATCAGTATTGATGGGTGATAAATTATAATCGCGAAGCACTAGTGAGTTTTCGCGCTCTAAGATTTCCCCCTCTACTTACCGTTGAGGTGCGAGTTCTATTTATAGCCGGATATGAGGAGAGAAGGTATGGGCCGCCTGCGGTGTTAGGAATTCCATCAATCGCGGAACACCCACGTGCGCTTGGCAGGCTGGTGGGTAAAGCAGTTGACTGATGGTGACATTTGTACTATGTTGTACTATTATCCATGTGTTGTCATTCCCTTATTAGCTAGGCGTCCTTTTCATTTAGATACTTCATTTTTGTACCATGCATGTGAAGATCTTTGGCGCTACATTTCCCGAGGTGTCAGGGAATGTTTGGCGCTTGACTGGTTTCACCTTGGCGCCTGTGATAGCGCTTTGACGCTTGGGTGGATTTAGTACCCTACCTCTTCAATAACCCATTGATTATCATTATACATTTGAGCTAAAAATTTTGGTTATGCTATTTATTAATTTTTTACAATTTACTTAAATGTAAAAATAAAAAAAATGTAAATCTACAAATTATGTTCGGTTTTTTACTACATGCAAAACCAAAATCGAGTTGAAAGTTTCGGTTTTTACAAAAACATAAACCAAACTGTAGGTTTAGTTTTCATTCTGTTTTTTTTCGATTTCGAATCGTTTCTTTCTATGCCCACTCCTAGTTATTAACTTATTATTACAATAATGCAGTTTCTACTTGAGCCGTGAGAAAAATGGTATGTTTTAAGCTGAAGTTTGACCAGACCCGCGATAAGAAAGAAAGGGCAACTCACCCAAGAAACTAAATCTTGCTCTTCAGGCTTCTTAGTCAAATCTATAGCCCTACGACCAGTAACCAACTCCAACAAAATGACACCAAAACTATATATATCAGACTTTGTAGTTAACTTTCCACTCAATGCATACTCCGGAGCACAATAACCATATGTACCTATAACACGTGTTGACACATGAGTGTTATCGCCAACCGGGCCTAGTTTAGCAATTCCAAAATCTGAAAGCTTTGGATTGAAGTCATTGTCCAATAATATGTTTGAAGACTTTAAATCGCGATGAATTACAGGTGGATTTGCCTTGCAATGGAGGTACTCGAGGCCACGAGCTGCACCAACAACAATTTTTAGTCTCGTGTGCCAATCGATTGGCTCTTGATCAGGCTCAAGATCTGGAAATTAAACATATTATGTTAATATAAGGAAAAAAATGTGAATTTAGGGACATAGGATTTACTGGATGTGACAAATACATCAAAGTGTTAACAAATTAATACCCAAAATCACCTAAAAATCACAACTAGACCCAATGCATGGATTGATATAATGCAAAAGTTCTATGCTAACTGACTAGATCCAAATGTGATTAGTTCGTATAACAATCATATTTAGCAATTAGCACTTAAAAGAAAACAATTATATCAATAAAACTTACCAAAAAGATGATTTTCTAGACTACCAAGGGGCATGTACTCATATACCAACAGTCTTTGATCTCCATGTGCACAATAACCTGCCAAAGTAACAAGGTTTGAATGGCGCAACAAACTCAACATAAAGACCTCCACAACAAACTCCTGGTTCCCTTGAAAACCGTTGAGGTTAAGCTTCTTTACGGCAACCGTCTGTTCATAATATTCAACAATTAATCCCATGTCATATAAACAAAATGCTTATAATCATCTTAAGAATAAGTATATAACTTACTTCCCCTGATTCTAATTGGCCTTTATAAACCCTTCCAAATCCACCAACTCCAATCATATTATGATCCTTGAAACTGTCTGTAGCGATAATGAGCTCGTTAAGCGTAAAACAATGTGCTTCATTAGCCCTCTGACTACTGAACCCTTTCTTATCTATACAACAACACAACATGAAATCACTTCAAAGATTTCAATAATATTAATAATAATCTGAAGGCTGAATTGTGTGCTTACCTGCAATATCCTTACTTATACTTCCCCTTTCATCTGTAAGTACCAAAACCCATGAAGAAATCAAATTAAACTGCAAACTATAACGCATCAAATGTAATGTATTATGTATGATTTACAATTGGTTCATGTTATAACTACACCACGCCCATCTGATTTCACCGGTGGCAGTGGTCAATTGGTGGTGTGACATTAGATATCAGACGGTGTGTGTATATACGATTGACCCCTTCACAGTTTCAATTGTCAAATTTCAAACCTGCAACTTCAATGGATGTCATATCATCATCATCGTAGTTTTTGACATCTTTGGAGCAAAGTTTTATGCAAGAAAAGCAACGCATCTTTAATAACGGATTGCTAAAAACCGACATAATTTATATGAATCGGATGAGGATTTCGTCTAAGAATCAAAAAGTCTTTATGCAATATCCAGCTAGCAAATCAACGCGACATTGCCAAAAATTTCTACACCGTCAAGAAAAAAACAAGATTACAGAGTTTGTGGGGTGAAGCAGTTGCAATCATTGCTTGGAATTTAGCAATCAAATATAAAATGAATGTTTGAATTGATGCCAGCACGAATATCCATGATGTACTTAACGTGGAAAAGAAGTTAGAATTAATATTAATATCACACAATAAAAAAATTATATCTAATTCATAAATAGGTTAGCCAAGCATATGTCCCTAAATAATTAATACTAGGTTAGAGCTCGTTTTCTATACTGGTGAAAAATATAATAAAAATAAAAATTATTAGATGTAATACGAAAATTCAATTGTTTCATATAATAATTATTATTTATGACTTTTTTTAATTAAGTTTTTGATATATTATGCACTATAATTTTAAGTTAAAAACCAAATCATATTTATACCAAAATGTTGTCATATATTTAAAAACTAAATTTACAAATACTAAGGTTTTGTTGTAAAATAAAATAGATAAAAATATATTATATTTTAAAATAAAAAGATAGACGATGAACAATCTTAAATGGTTGGGTTAAAGAGATATGAGAAAACGATGTCATATTGTGAATTATGAAAATGTTAACAATTAAAAATAATTTTGGTTTTGTACTTGAAGAGAAATCACATTTATATATGTTAAGTCAAGAAATCAAACACAATTACCGTTTTAGTGGAATTGGTAAGCACATTTGGTCTGAAACATTGAAACATGAGGTCTTGGGTTCGAAACCCGTATCACACAACAATATATTTTTTCAAAATTTTACAAAGCCTTACGGGTCATGGGTTATAATAGGAAAACGAGTCACGGGTCATAATATAATAGGAAATAGTGACATGACATCTACTTGACATCCTATGTGGGGTGCCTAGTTAAATATCATGTGGACAACTTGTGTTGCTTTAATAGTATAGTTAGATTAGATTGATTATTAAATTATTGTGTGGGTGTATGTAGATAATTTTAAAGCCTGTTAGAATTTTAACCCCACATTGCATTTAACGCCCTTTAACCCATGAGGGAAGTGGTATGTCACTCGTTAACCCTTCTCAACTCAGCTTTAACACCATGAGCGTTAGAGCATACCCTTAGGCTTAGAGCAACCCGTATTCCTATGATGATTGACATTCATGTTTAGATCTGTCAATTTGAAACTTGACTATTTTAAATTATTGTTTCCTGGTTAAAATTGAATTGTTTGAATGTGTTCATTGCTACAATATTAATATACTAGAATAGAGCCCGTGTGATACACGGGTTGTTAAAAAGTAAAATGAAAAGGTTAAATTTAATAATATACATATTAACATATCTTATGGATTCATAAGATATAAATAATTTACTAAAATACATAGATTAGTAAAAATAATTTGTATTTGCATTTTAAAAATAATAAAATGAAAGATTGTGAATTTATACCAATTAAAAAAAAGAGAAGACTAACGTCAATTAATCCTAGTTGAGTTGGTAAGCCATAAACATTTTAAAAGTAAGGTATTGAGTTCAATTTCCACCAACAACATATTTTTCATTTTATCATTCATGAAGGAAAAATTATAAACATGGAAACTTGTACACTTGAAGCCTATGTGGAAGGTCTAATTGAATGACAAGTGAAAAAATTGTGTTGCTTTAATATATAGGTAGATTTTGAGTGTCTAAGAGCACCACACACTCGAAAATTTCTTCTTGCTGTTCCTATATATGAGTTAAGCCAACATATGTCCCATGTGAAGTATCGTACTGTCACACCCGGCCATAGGGGCCTAAACGTATGACCAATAGCTGGTATCGGCTTTGAAAATATATCAGAGTTTATTTTGTTGCGGCAGAAATATCTTTTGATAAAATATTTCTTTATATAAACAGGGAATTAAATACCCTTGATAATATAAAATACTTGTTTTTACATAATCATGTTTTACAAGGAGGTTAACAAAATGAGCCCACAGATCCTTCTATATCTCTAATGAGCTGCCTCCATGCTACTCTACTATCCTTATCATTTACTACTAATTACCTGAAATGTTTAAAATAATACGTTAGCTAAAAGCTGGTGAATAACATTAACAGACACAAAGTATTTTATGTTGGTAAGAATTTAAAACACGTTCAATCGTAATTTGTCTTAGTATATCTACATACTCAGCGAGACTGTTTCACCCAAGTGGACAACCACGGAGCACACTAGTCTTCTTACTCAGATTGATCGTAGTTTTATGTATACCTACAACGGTGTCTCATTACTAGCCATGTTACGGCCTTTCACCCGTAACACGTGTATAAACTTGGATGCAACTATACGTGCACTTATGGCCTGAGTAGATTACATTTACGCATCCAATGTTTTGAAAACCATTCAAGCCATGTGTTTGGTTAGTAAATTGTCACACCCCAACCTAAGGCGGAAATGTCGGGGCGTGATCCGATTGCTTACAACTCGAAGATACTATCATAAATATAAATGACAATATCTAATTAATTATTTACAAATATTACACACAATATCCAAATATACAAAACAATTCAAATACACAATATATGAGTTCATATAACGATTATCTTGATTATATCCTAAGGTCTTGTCTACGTTTCCAACTTCAATCTTCAGGCAACCTGCATATGCGTAGAAAATGGAGTTTTTTTGTCAACAAATATGTTGAGTGAGATGATCACCAATTTGACACAACCTTAAATAATAGCATATATATATATATATAGTTGATAAATGATAAATGCGCAAACCAACCATGTGATAATAATCAATCAAATCATAACAATCATGCATATAACCAAATTGTGTGTGCCAATGAAATTGTTGCCAAGCGAATTGGGCATTGATTACAATGACTAAGGTTGTCGTTTTACCTTTGCCAAGCGAATCAGGCTCCGGTTACTAAGACGAGTGTATGATCATACTAATGATAACCCTTTACAAGGGGATATGTTGGACCTCTCCGAACGATAACAAGTAAACAATTAAACATGTAGCAAATAGCAAATAGCATTCAACTGATATTCACACAATGATTATATTGGCGATTTTGTGTATATATATAGATAGAAAATATGAATAAGTACACATATGTCCCCAAAACATTTGAAAACAGTAGATAAAAAGGGGAATGATCAAACTCACCTTAGATGGAAGGCAAGTGAATATAATTAAGAATAAACGAGTAAACAGATAAGCAAGTCGTTCAATACGCGTCAAACGAGCTAACTAATCAGAACCTGAAACTTTGTGATATGAAACTATAAATAAAAACAAACTTAATGCCGCTGGAATCAATCCAAACGGATGAGTAGAACTCTAGTTATGTTGAATTAAACGTTTAAGCGAGGTGGTACTGACCAGAATCCGAACAGCGATTCGGAAGTCGGGTTTCGGTCAGTAGCCTTAAAATCAAGTTACGAGAAAAAAAGTCTTCTGGACCGAACGTTGAATCCAACCAGAAGTATGAGAAAACGGATAGTCAAACTTGTTGACTATTTTGCCCTTTAACGAGTTTTAAACGAATTGACCAGTCAATACCCTTCAACCACCAAAATTGATTGAAGGTTATTGACTAGGGAATATATATGAATGTTTCCTATGTTTACAACTTACCTGGAAAGTGAAAGGATCGATGAGAAACGGAAGTCAAAGGTCAATGCATAAGCAAAGTCAACCGTTTATTAGTGTATCTTCAACAATAATGCAAAAACCGAAGAAGATGATGAAGGTTGGAGGTAGGTGACGGCTAGGAATTGTGAATTAGGGTTTAGGGATGATTTGTGGTAGAGAAATAATGATATGTTTATATAGGATACATTAAATCGAACTAAATATGGTAACTTACTCGTTTTAGAACTAGATGGGCCTTTAATGATCAAATCAACATTATAACCAGTAAATTTCGTTCTTGATCAAGGGTTAATGAGTATGGACATGTATCTAAGATATATTAGTCTTCTTGGGTCTTAAAACACTCGATTATGTCCTAAAATAAGCGATCTCGGGCCAAAAACGAACTAGGAAACAATAATAAACGAAATGAGCTGTACAGGTAGCCCATAGGCCACCCCACCACGTGGCGTTCCGGCCAAAAGGAGGAAAATATCATCATTTGTCAACTTTTAGGGCTGGCATATCGTGTATACCCGTACATGATAAGACACGAACACGAAATGGGTATACCTGTACACAACACGAAAACTTTTCGTGTACCTGTATCCTAAACACGAACACGAACCTGTTAATACCTGTAATACACGATAAGAGCTGTTTAGTAACATATATTTGACAACTTGTTTAGGGAAATAAAAGTCGTCAAAAGTTCATAAAAGTCTTAAAATAAAACATAAATCCATGATCCTTAACAATTTTAAGACAAAAAACCATAGAAGCAAACAATAAAAGCCAAACAAAAGTCGTTGAAAGTTCATAAAATTCTTAAAATAAAGCATCCAAATTCTAATCAAACAACATCAAGTTCCAAACTTCCAAGATCCAATTGGTCTTTCTTCTTAAATCTTCAATTCCAAACAAGCAAACAATCAAACCTACACACAAAATAAGTATAGTCAATTAGTCATATTAATCATATGGACAATTGGGCATATTCATATAGTTTTATCAAGGAACATTACTAGAAAGTTTTTGAGTGGGGTACCTTAGGATTGTTCATTCTTTTTAATGGGCAACACTACTTGAAGCATTTGGAGTTGGTACCTTAGGATTGTTCACCGAGTTTGAAGCATTTGATTCACAACTAATGTCAAGCGCCATTATATCTTCAGTGAGCTCTTCTACACTAACTTTGTTAGAACCTACAAAGTACAAACAAACACATACATTATAAAATCAATATAATACCATGTATAAAACTTACAAAAATCAAGCAAAGATGGACATTACAAAAATCTCCATGTAACCAATCTTTTGTGCATACTAGAGCCTCAACAGTAGCTTTATTAAGTGAACTTCGATGTTCGGTAATCACTCTTCCACTTGCACTAAATGTCGACTCCGATGCCACAGTAGATACCGGAATAGTCAAAAAGTCTCTTGCCATCCTCGCTAGTATGGGATATCTTAACTCATTGGGTTTCCAAAAAGCCAACACATCAAGTTCTGAGTTCCTATCAACTCTTGACTCTTTTAAGTACAATTGCAGTTCTGACTTTTGGTTAGTTGTAAAATCTTTACTTTGAAATTTATCAAAATCCTAAAACATATTAATAAAAAATTAGTTAGTTAATAAACAAAAGACAATATACATAAAACAAATAAATGAACAAACAAAAAAACTGCCTTAAGTCTTGCACTCACTCCATATGTTGAAACACCACTTGTGTCCTTAGCACCTTGGCTAGCATCTGAAGCAGGTGTTGACTCATCCCTTGTATTCTCACCCACATTGGCAATGGCATATTCATGAAAAGTAGAATGCAATAACTGATCAACATGCGTATATTCACTACTTTGATCTCCATAAACTTTTGAATAACTCCAATCAATAAAATGCAACTTGTATCTAGGATCCAAAACCACAGCTATGGCTAATGTAAGACTAAAATCAGACCAATATTTCTGAAACTTCCCCATCATCAAGTTTGCCATATTTTTTATATACCCATCTTCTGAATTCATCCCATCATACAGAGTCAAATAAGCCAAAAAACATGTGGATAGTACAAGTTTAGAGTAGGATATTTGGTACCCGAAAAAACATTTGTCACCTCATAAAATACTTCAAGAAAAGAACATATGTTTTCAATCCTATCCCAACTCTAATGCAACTGGACATTCCTTATAATTAGAATCACTCAATTCTAAATGGCTAAATGCACGTCGATAATAAAGGGCACCATCAAGCATTAAAAATGTGGAATTCCACCTAGTAACAACATCTTGCCTTAACCCCTTTTGTTTTTTAATTGAACACAACTCAACACATTCCAAAAACTTTTCCCACCTTTGTTGTGAACCTTTCACATACTTGATACTCTCTCTTACTTTGTAAACACAATCATCAATTCCCTTTAGCCCATCTTGCACAATCAAGTTCAAAATATCAACATCTCAAGTGAAAAAAAGCACCCTTATAAACAAGTGGTGATTTTGTATTCAACTGTTCTCTTAGAAGCCTAATGAAAGCATCATTAGAAGATGCATTATCCAATGTCACACTAAATATTTTTTTTTCTATACCCCACTCTCCTAGAATAGAAAACACCTTTTCACATAAGGCAACACCAGTATGAGGTGGTGGCATGAAAGAAAATGATAAAACTCTCTTTTGCAAAACCCAATGTTTATCAATATAATGAACTGTAATTGCTAAATACCCATCAGTAGTAATAGAAGTCCATAAATCTCCAGTTAAGCATAACCTCCCAGGTGATTCCATAAGAATGGCTTTCATCTTTTCCTTTTCTCTCTTAAACTTTTGCACTAAATCAGATTTTACGGTATTTCTAGAGGGAATATTCACATCGGGCTGCAAGTACTTAAACAAATCTTTAAAGGCCTTATACTCAACAAATGACAAAGGTAATTCATGCATCACAATAGCATCTATAAGCTTCTCACGAAACGTCTTGTTAGAAAAAGAAGACGACTTTAACTTCATGTCACTATTTAAAAGCATTTGACCAATATCTTTATAAGCAGCACCATAGCAGCTTCTTAAGTGTTTCGTATGATTACCCGTACCTTGCCCACTATGATATATCATAACATGATGGCATTTCTTGCACTCGGTTGGAACCTTTTTTCCTACGTTTTTCTTTGTATGCTTGATGAAGTAATTCCACACAGGAGATCTCTCTTTTCTGTCATGTTGTTTTCTCTTTGACCCTGATTTAGTATCGTCTATATCTTCTTCCTCCACCAAGTGAACCTCATCATCCACATCCATATCCATTGAGGATTCATCTTCTAAATCAATTTTTATACAATCACTCTCCATCTAGAATCAATAAAGAAAAAAAATACATAAAGTTACACAAAAAAAAAAAGCAAACTTAAACCAAAATAAGTATAGTTGAATAAACAAACATACCGTTGTTTTGGCTTTCTTATCCTTCGTCTTCTCCGCCTTCTTTTGTGGGTCACTCATAATTACCTAAATAGTAAAAACCAAAAATGTGAGCAATCAAAAGTTCAAAACCAAATAACCAATTGAAACAACCCTATAATTCACATCAATACTTAATAGTTAGAAAGTTAGATTAGATTATGTGTATCATGAAAACTAATCTCATTCCTAAATTGCAACAAAATAATAATATGAATCCTAATATGAATCTAAAAACTAGATGAATAATAGGTAGGTAAAGATTAATAACTTACCAAGTAAGAGGAAGCACCGGCGTGACAGCGGAGAAGAGAAAGTCCGGTGAGGAAGTGGTGGTAGCGGAGGAATCACCAGCGGGCAGAGAGGGGAGGCGGCGGCGAGGGAATCACCGGAGAGGGGCGGCGGCGGCGAGGGAATCACCGGAGAGGTTTGTTCGTGAATCTGAATGTGGTGGCGGCAACGGAATGTGGAAAATTGGCAACGTGAGTTGTTACTTGTTAGGGTTTGGCCGTTTGGGGATAAGAAATTAAGAATAGTTTATAATTATAATATTATATATATATATTTAATTATAAAAATTTAACCAGGTACTTACAGGTAAACAGGTATTTTACCTGTTTAGACACGAAAATTAACAGGTAAATTCGTGTCTACCTGTTTAGTACACGAAACCTGTTAAGGCCTTACTGTTACCTGTTAAGGACGTGCAAGTACGTGTCGTGTATTCGTGTCTCGTGTATAAATTGCCAGCCCTATCAACTTTAGTCCCTATAGTTTGGATTTAGGTCATTTAACGAACTTTTTATGCATTGTTTAAGATTTGAACAACATATAAAGTATAATGGGCCTAAAGTGAACATTATAAACTTAATTATTTATAAACACTTGATTTTCAATAATAATAAAGGTCTAAAAATGTTTCGTTCGTAAACGAATACGGGTTTGGAAAATCCGAAATGTTACATAAATCATATGTAAAATTGTAGCATTCATTACTTTTCAAACTCGAAAGTCCGACCCATTTTGAATTTTAGGTTTTGTATATATATATATATTAAAATGTTCTCAAGCTTCGTTTCACGTGGCATTCATTATTGTTTATTTGAACTTGCATTTGTTAAAACGAATCGTTTTAACATTTCAATATATTTATTATTCATTGTAAATCGTGAAACATGGAGAGCTAGAGTGTAAATTAACACAATTTCAAGACTTATAACTTACATTTCTATATTAACACAATTTCAAAGTTGAGGACTGATTTGTAACTAAACTTTTATTCCTATCTTAAAACATCTGAAACATGGAGAGTTAGAGTTTAAATTAATTTAAAATAATAATAGTATAACAAACCTTCCCAGCCCCCCACCTTCCTCACGTATTTTCGGCAGGTACTCCGGTAGCCGGAAACCTCCAATACACCTGTTAATCTCGTATAATAACCAATTTTAATACTCATATTGATCTTAGACCGTAACCACATAAGTTATTCATCAATAATTTGTAAAGCCCCCTACCCGGGTGCCCTACTTTCTTGCTGGTTGGATTTACTCATTCACATAATTCATAAATAAGAGTTAATTAAAACTTTTCGCGGAATTAAAAGTCATTCATTCATAACATAACCATCTTGTCTTAAACATCATAACATAAATCCATAAAACATAAAACATTAAATGACACGGTGTCTTCTTCATAGCGATGCCAGTCTTCCTTTTATTGCCACGTGTCCTCATCAAGCAACTTGTCTCATTCTACTTGCCTGCGTGCATACTAAAAGTCAGCTACGCTGAGTGAGTTCTAGTTAATTAACGTACATTACATTTACTTACTTACCAATACCGTCCGAAAATACGTATTGATACTTACTCATTCGTCTATCATTCAATCATACATACGTACATACATACATTCATACTTTCATACTAGCAACATACCTCGGATACTATAAAGATCCGGTCCTCACTTACCTTGGATATTATAAGGGTCCAGTGCCCTACATACCTTGGAATTATAAGGATCCGGTGTCCTTCATACCTTGGATCTCCTTAGAGTCCAGTCCCTACTTACCTTGGATATTATAAGGGTCCAGTGCCCTACATACCTCGGTTATTATTAGGGCCCGGTGCCCTCTAACATACCATACCATTCTAACTTCATTTCATTTCCTTCTAATTCCTTCAATCATAACTAATATAGCATTACGTGCATACTAATTAATCAATCCATAACGTTCACATTCATACACAAACATGTATCTAATATACACTAACCATTTAAGTTAAGTGTATAAATCTAAACACCTCGTAGTATGCACACAACCCCGAAAACATAACACATAAAAGGGGCTAGAACTCACCTGGATCCTGTTACGTTCACCGTTTATAGTAATGCCCTTCCTGAGTTGTGCGCAGCTAACTGTTTAACACATATATTCATTAATTAACCACGTACTAACATAATTAATTAGATTCGTATTTATTAGTCTAGCGTACTTGATAGGCTAGGCTCGTTTGTTTGGGCTAACAAATCTAGCGAAATAACTTTATTTAACGACGGTCTTTATTTTGCGTTCATATCCTCCCATTATTATATATATATATACATACATACATATATATATATATATATATATATATATATATATATATATATATATATATATATATTTCTCTTCTCCATTAATACATGTTCCTTTCCTTTAATATATTATTGTGTATGTGTGTGTATATATATATATGTACCTTTCTTTTAATTATATATAAATATACAAATATATTCCTTTTCTTTAATTGATTATTTATCTTAAAATATATCGGGTTATACGGAGATAACGAAGTTGGTTGGTTTGGTTTATTTTGTTGGATTATCTTGGATTAACTAGGAATGGCCCAGTTCACATCGCATGAACCCCTCAGTTCGCTTCGCTTGGACTCAGTTCGCTTCGCTTGGATTCAGTTCGCTTCGCTTGGACTTGCTTCGCTTGGATTCAGTTCGCTTCGCTTGGACTTGGTCTGTTTCGCATAGCCTTCTTCGCGCGAAAGCTAGGATTCGATCCCGTGACCTCCGGTTCCCATGCTCGTGTCTTATCCACCCAGCCAACATGTGTGTGTGTTTAATGTTTACCTTCCCAACCTTTTATACACACACTGGCTGCTCATTATGAGCTTATTTTCCTTTTCTTTTCCCTTTTTCTTTTCTTTCTCTTTTCCTTTCTTTTTCCTTCTACTTTCTTCTTTCTTCTTTGTTTACGAGAATTATTATTATTATTATATTTTTATTATATTATTATTAGTATTATTATTAATACTTTAATTAATTTATTTCTATTAATATTAACAACTAAAATATAAACTTGGTTAGATTCAAGCTTCAAATATTATATTCTAGGCTTGCAAAGAGCCAAACTCGCGTTAGATCTACAAGTCATGAACGAGCCAAACTTAACTAACAAGTTAAACGAATCCGACCCTCAAAGTTCACATTTTTACGTCAAGTTTATATTTTTACTAACCTTTAGGCCCCGATCTATTGTTCTACCAATTTTCATGGAGAACCGACACAAATGAACCACCTTTACACTACAAACGTACCTCTAGCGAAATTCGTTTTAGAGCTTAATCTTGACACGAGCTAGATCTTGATTCTTCTTGTTGTTTGGATGCGAAAATCACTAAAACGACTTGGATCTCGTTCTCGGGTTTCAAAGTATGGAGAGTGTGTGTTGGTAAAAATGGAAATGTAGGGAATTATTAGATCTAGGGTTTTAGGGAAGGTTTAAGGGGTACTTATACCCTTATCTCATGGACCTTAGGCCCATTAATTCACTAAGTCCATATCCATTTAAGCCTACCATCTCTCATTTTAATTTATGACTTATTATTATACGACGATTAAAAAACAAACTTTATTTAAATATTACTTTATTTATTATTTCTAAAAGTCGGACGTTACATAATTTCATTGTTTAACGGCCTAATTCTATGTGATTATAACCGTGAAACCCGCCGGATAAATTGTAAAACGTAATAACAAGATTTAAATGAATAACTTTTAAATTGTTAGTATAAATGGGTCTTTAACCTCAATATAAACTCATCCATAACTTTTCTTTCATCTAAAATACCCTCTGTAGTCTACAATTGATCTTCAAGGTTCGTTTTCCAGCGACCATGGTTCACTGTCAATCCGTAACATTAACAAGTAATTTACACATGGTTTTTAATAGTTTCTAGCCGACAAACAAAACCCTAACTTAGATTTATCAAACATGGAACCATTTGAAGGAATTAGAATGCTAGGGTTTTACCAAAGAAGATGAACTTGAGGTTAAAGACCCATTTATACTATCAACTGAAACATTATTCGTTTAAATACTGTTATCACGTTTTAGAATTTTTCCAGCGGGTTTCGCGGTTATAATCACATAGAATTAGGCCGTTAAACAACGAGATTATTGGTTTATTCGAGAATATCACACCATTTCTTGCCCTCTAAAAGTGCGGTGGTGTGGTCTCGTATATAATGCACAACTCATTCTCCACCCCAGTTGATCAGCCTAAGCAACCTAATCCTCCACTCACACCATATCGGGTGAAGCGGCTTCGCCAACCCCCCTTCCAACATCTTCACTCTCTACCTCATCCTCCCTGCCCCTTTCCCTAATCCACACCTTCCATCCTAGACACTAACATGCCGTGATAATGATCTCTTACATGCAAGGACTTTTCTTCCCTATCATTACCAACATAAGTAAAACTATTAAAATATGAATTTAAATTTTAACAAACAATTGAAATATACATTTACATTTACTAAAGGGCTTGTATTGTTGAGATTGGAGTCTAAGTCAAATATTTGTAATATACATTTGGCCATGAAAGTCAAAGTATATTTGACCCGGAAAGTCAAAGAACATTTGACCAAAATAGTCAAAACGAAAATATGCATCCAACAAAATGGGCCCAAGTTGATGAACCATATATTCATTCAAAAAGCCCTTTTGTAATGTAAACTTTCCCGCCCAAATCCTTTAACCCTGAATATAAATCGATTAACTCTCATCCGCTCCGTCATAATCGAATCAAACCTAAACCCTAACCCTAACTCTCTCGCGTAAGCTTCACATCCAATTCCGTCATATTCAACCAATTTCCTCCCTAATTTTAACCTAATCCATTGTATTCCATTCGATTTGCAGGTTCTTGCCATGAAAGGAGGCAAATCAACCGCCGCTCCGAAGATATCGAACGCTAAGTACGTTTTTATAATCCAATTGTTACGGTTTCATGTTGATTTTGGTACTTGCTTGTAATCGGATGATGTGATTTAGGTTGGCGGTGAAGAAGGCTGCACCGAAGGCGAAAGCCGCTAAGGATCCGAACAAGCCGAAGAGGCCTGCTAGTGCATTCTTCGTGTTTATGTAATTAATTGTTGTTTTGGATCTCCGTTTAGGTTTTTTTTATTCATTTATTGTTGTTTGTGATTTGTGGTTGTTGTTAATTGAATTAGGGAGGAGTTTAGGAAGCAGTATAAAGCGGAGCATCCTGAAAACAAATCGGTTGCTGCTGTGAGTGGTTTTTGGTAATTAAGTTATTGTTTTGGGGATTTAGGTTAAGATATTGAGTTTGTAAATGATTGGTTTACAGGTTGGTAAAGCAGGTGGGGCAAAATGGAAAGCTATGTCTGCTTCTGTAAGTATGATTTTATCAAATTATTTCATAATCAGTAGGGTTGTGCGAATTGCGGTTTGGTTAATCGGTTGTTTTGGTTTTGAGATTTTTTTTAGTTATAGTTTTTATTGAACTTTTGTTATGGTTAATTGGTTATGAAGCTTGGTTATTGTTTGCTTTTTGGTTAATTTCAGTTAATTAACCAACCAAAGTTTGAACTTAATGAACATGGGACATCAATTGGAAATTGAAGCTATTTGATCCAAATTTGTTCTGAATTCTTAATGTTTTTTTGTTACAACATTAACACATACACCTAATTCGCATATTGGCATATATATATATATTCATCTCAACATAAGCGTGTTTTAGTTTTTTTTGGTTTGGTTCGGTTAACGATCGGTTTGAGGACCCCTTAACCTCAGATTACTATCGATTCAATTCGGTGGCGGTTTGGTTATTGGCTGAGGTTTGCTCACCCCTAGTAACAGTATGTTTTACTTAAGTGTTTGGATTTGATATTGCAGAAGAACATATATTATACTTATGTGCTTATTAAATTAAAGTTTTTTACTTAAAAATTTAAACTGATATTGCAACTTTTAGAGATTATGTTGTATGTGTGCTTGTTTGTTGATCAACATTGCAATTTTGAAAAGCTAAGTTATATGTTATTGGTATTTTGGATTATGTGATTGCAGGACAAGGCACCTTATGTAGCCAAAGCTGACAAAAAGAAGAAAGAGTATGAGAAGACCTTGGCAGCCTACAACAAAAAACTGGTAAACTTGGTTAATTATAGTGCTTTATATAAATGTATATTAAGATTTTTTTTCACTGATTTTGAGTTTGTTTCAATGGAAATAGGCATCAGGTGGTGATGACGCAGATGATGCAGATGAAGATTCTGACAAATCTAAGTCTGAGGTTAATAATGAAGAGGAGGAAGAAGACAGCGGTGATGATGAAGTACGTTGTTAATACTTCAATTTTTTATTTGTTTCTTTAAACTATATTTATAATAACTATCAAATTAATTGTGATAAGGAAAACATCACGTGATTTGATACACCATTGATGCTGTACATGATTTTATGATTCTTTTGTTTAATGGTTTTTGTGGTGTTTTGTAGGAGGAAGATGATGACTAAATAGCAGCTTATAAAAGAGGGTTAGCTTGTTGATGGTTGAACTGTTGCTATGCTCTGTAGTTTTTCTTTATATTATCGCTAGCCTGAATTTTAGTTCTTTTGAGTAATGGTTATGTTTGCAATCGTATTCTGGTAACAAATTTTTATGATAATAGTCGAAAGAGGTGTGCTAGCTTTTGCATCTTTTAAAGCTTGCCTGTTTGGGTCGTTTCTATTTGTAATATTCTTTGTTTGGTGATGTTTCTTTCTGTTGTTTTGTTGACTTGTATATTGTTGGTTATGAATGACTATACATGCTGGTGGCTTTCAAGTGGTAATGCTAGTACAACAAAAGTTGGCATAGCTTTGTAGATGTACATAAAAGCCAAACTAAAAAACTTTTTTTTCCTGAAATGGTGAGTTTTACTTTTGACATTTGATGATGGTGAGATTACGGTATAAATACATACTAATTGACGTACTAAACACACTATAAACTAATTATATAAACGAGTATATGGACTTATATGGATTAACCAAATTAGAGGTTCAAGAAATTATTCTCTGGGAAAGATTGACAATCTACACAAAGTACAAACGCAACACTTATTTTCTTATGAACTGAAGAACATAGAATACTTGAAATTGCATGTGATAGAAATCATATCATACATTGTTAATACAATTCAAACATTTGTGAACTAATACCTTGGTTAAGAAGGGTTTATTTGCCCTTAATGTTTGTTTTTTTGGTTTCAATTGTATGACAGCTTCTGTTTCAATTATTTTACGGTCTCTAGCTCGTAGCTTGTTCACAGTGTTTGTCAATGAAGCTCATTCTGCTGTATTGAACAAGATATATGACTACTAGATTGTAGGATCTTTATTAACACGGGTCAGGGGAGAAAGTGCTTGGGATAATGACAGGCTCTGTTCAGCAGTCCTATTCATTTTCCACAATCTTAGTGTGCTTCTTCTTTTTCCTTCTAATAGCAGAAACAAATGACTTGGGCATGTTTGTCAAGACCAAGTTATCAAAACTTTGTATCCGTAGTAAGGATAAAGGAAACTCCTTTAGCTTTCTACAGCTTCTGATTTCCATGGTATGAAGTTTCTGCATTGTTCCTTCATGCACGGTCAATA
Source organism: Bidens hawaiensis (assembly GCF_021521415.1). NCBI lineage: Eukaryota > Viridiplantae > Streptophyta > Magnoliopsida > Asterales > Asteraceae > Bidens > Bidens hawaiensis. Next base: position 369,029 of record NW_027491634.1, read on the forward strand.
TTTGAAGCTCTTCTAGTTTCCATAGTTTAAGAACTCGAAGGGCAGGGAACCCGTTTTTAGGACAATGCATTTCTTGCCCCACATAAGAAGCAGCTAGAAGCCTGAGGACCATCAAGTTCGGCAGCTGAGATAGTGTTGGCATGGGATCTTCACCTAACTTTGAGACTGATAAAGTTAGTACTTTGAGTCCAGGTGGGATCTGATACCAAGAAACAGACTCACGCAAATGTCCTAGTAAGTACAGTTGAGAAAGATTCCCGAGACGTGACAAAGGTTTAATAATGAGCTCTGAAGGCCGACCCATTTTGTCCTTGGACCTTAATCTTAAAGATTGAAGGCTAGAGTAACGATATCCATGACCCGATTTCTTCGTATGAGGTTGAACGGCTTGTTGTCGTGGTGGTGCTAGTTGTTGCTGTTGTGGTGGTCATGGTTGTTATTGTGGAGGATGACTGTCTTGTTATGTCAAGTTTCCTAAGGTTAGTCATTCTGCTCAAAGTCGAACCAATTTTTCTTGCAATCTTCTCATCTACAAACAAACCCCATAGTGTTTGGAGTTGGCTTGGACCTCTATGTTTGGTTGATTGCGCAGATATGCCTAGACGAGCTCCGTTCAAACAAAGATGATGGAGATGCTTCATGTCCCATATTGAACTTGGGAGAGTGGTGATATGTGTGTGCTTGATATTTAGTGTTTCAAGGTAAAGCAGGCCACCTAGTGAAGAGGGAAGAGTATCCAAGAAAGTCCATCTCAAACCAAAATACCTCAAGTGAAATAGGTTCCCTAGATTCTCCGGTAGCCTTGGTCGATAAACATCCTCCAAATCGAGCACCTTGAGCAATCCAAAACCCCTAACTCCAATGATCTTTTTAAAAATCTTCCCACTTCTTCTGCAGGCATATCTTTCTTTCGGCCATTGAAGGATATGTAGGACTGAATATTCGGGTTGAAAGCTTTTGAAGTAGAATAGTCCTTGATATTGGTGTACTCAACCACCCGACGAACTCCAAATCTATGTTCTGCTAAAGCGTTTGAATGTTCATCCGACTTTTGGTGGAGGTGGAAGAGGCCTATCTTTAAGGCCCTCGGCAAGAAGATGTCATGCGGGGCCCCAATCATCCGGCATTTTTTGGGACTCTCATCAGATCTCCTCTTTGTGATTTCCACCATGTTTCTCTTCACAAGTTCTTCCATATATCCCTCAACTACGTCTTCCGGAACAATCCCTCTCGACGGCTTCACAAAGCCCTCAGCGAGCCACAGCCGAAACAACCTTCTAACAGGTATTTCAAATCCTTTTCTAAATAGTGCCAAATAAAGAAGGCAGGGCTTCAAGTGCATAGGAACATCATTGTAACAGAATACCAAAATATCAAATGATGGGAATTTGGTAGCAAAATCACGTTGCTCAAAAATCCTCGACCATTCTTCATAACGCTCCTCCTTTGTTGATAGCAAACCAGCAAGCAATGCAATCCTCAGGAGCGTTCCTTGGCAGCTTTCTGCTATTTTGTTCTTCAAATCCTCCATGTAATTATGTGGTGAGAATGGGCTTCCATTTTTTCCCCATTTCTTACTAATGAAAAACTTGAGGCCGTCCTCTATGCCTATAGGCTTGAAGTGATAACGGCTTGATGCGTCTGCAAATGAAGCAGCTTCATCATTAGAGGTAGTGATCACCACCCTACTCCCATTGTATGCATCTGGTAAGGCGCCTCTTAGGTCTTCCAAGAGTTCCCGACTTTTAATATCGATGATGACTATCAGATACTTTTGAGCCTTCAAGAACCCATGAAGCCTCCCCCGCAGTACCTCATCTTTGAGCTTCTCCTTAACTTTCAAGCCGGTTACCTGCTGTAGTATGGCCATCATAAGATGTCTTACCGACCACTTTGTGTTCATGACTACAAGAGCACGACACGGGAACTTCTTATTCACCTCTAATTTTTTGTAGATTGTCTTGACATGACCTGCTTTCCCAATGCCAACTTCTCCAAAGACGGAGATGATATGAAGTAGTTTGCTACTGCTGGTCAACTGCTTCAGCAACTTCTCCACATCTTTCTTAAAGATGGTTTTTTCTTTACTTGGTGCATAATAAGCATCACTATATTGAAATGGCTGTTCGTGTCGACGCAATGGCTGAGAACCCTGGTCTTGCGCCAGCGCCAACGACGGGATTCCATCTTCATGTTCTGGAACTTGTTTGCTGATTCTTTTCATTTCCGATTTGAGCCTGGATATGTTATCAGTATAGTCCATATCATCTGGAACTTCCCTGCAAAGCTTGAATTCATTTGCAATGACTAAACTATACTTCTTGACAAAACCCTTCCTTTTCAAATATGTTTCTGCGAGTGCGAAAGATTCTATTGCGTCCGCTACAAGGTAGATTTTTTCTAGAAACTGCAGTTCCTTGTTACTTTGCTCTTTGTGTTCTGCATATTTAAATTGCTTTGCATCTTGCTAAGCTCAGCCAAAACCTTTTGTACTTCATCTCTAACCTTATCAAAAGTTTTTGATTCCTCTGTTAGTAGGCTAGTGAGTTTGTGTATCACCACAGATACAACTTATGCAACAACTATCTCTATTTCTTTTTCCAAAAGAAATTAAAGAAGTTAGATGAATGAAGATGGGAAAACAAATCTTTGTCAATAACGGTCAATGTATGTTCAGGAACCAGAGAGTGAATAACTCGCAGATCATGCCAACCAGGACAAGATTTACGCGCTAAGATCAATTTAGACGATAAAAAGACGAAACATTCAAGATTAGAAGGTTAGGAGAATAAAGAAAATCAGCATATAGTTACCAGAACCTTGCCGACTATAGATACAAATCAGAATCTGTTGTCATTGACTTGGTTTTAATTAATTATCAATGCCCCTTCAGAGCTCAGATGGACTATCATCTACACATGGATAGCAGATCCTTTTGATTATTTATTTGGATATAGATTGTAGTTACCGTGTTTAATGGTAATGAATGCATTCACTTATAGTATTATAATAGAAATAGAAATTGAGAGAATATAGAGTTTATGTTTGTGTCATTGCTATACATTAGCTAGACGAAGATTTTATGTAATTTGGTTTACTTTGTATTTATCATCATTGTACTTGTATAAATAGCTGATATTCTTATTGTATATGGTATAAGAGCATCTTAGGGTTCTTGCCTTATTCTTCCTCTCTCTCTCTTATCCCTTTTCGCGCCACAAAATTTTGGTTGGTTGTTAGCTTTGTCCACCAACGTTTCCGTTATGCGACGATATTCTTTCTCTTCTTCTCCCTCTCGTCCTGCTCTAGACCTATAAGTTATATATAAAAAAAACATATATAAGATATGAACACCTTGACAAGATATTTATCTTGTGAAATTTAAAATATATAAACTACTTTTAAGAGTGTTTACTTGCAAATCACAAGCTGACTTTCACCAAATACAGAATCATTATGTAGAGTTTCAAAATATTGCAATTAAATGTAGTGAAATACAGTGGCGGATCTAGAACAAAAACTCAGGGGTATCCTAAAATTTTTTTTGGACCTAGGGACTTTGACAAAGCCAAAACATTTTAATTAGAGTGTTCGAGTTAACTTTTGTTGTATTGATGATATGACATTGACGCCTACTATCTTTTAATAATCAATGTAATCTTTTTAAACAACAATAATTAGTGCATGAGTAACACCAAAAAGTCACTTTTTTTAGCATTACCTCATCAAATTGATATTTAAATGACTCAAATAAAAAACTCTTTTAAAAAGAATAAATTTAGACTCCGAACAATAATAAAATTTTATTCAAATAATTCAACATTACTTAAGACTACAAACAATTAAAAAACTATTATTCAAATATTAATGTCAAGTTGAATAAAAAAACTATTATTCAAATATTAATACCAAGTTGAATAAAATGGTTCACGACTTCACGTTCATTGTCCAAAAAGGCTTGTTCATTTTCTAAAGATTTCCTTTTTTTTATGGATCATTATTTTATAGTAACGTGGGTTTAGACTTGGTGTTTATGAAGGCCCAATTCTTTTCTAGGTCTTCTTCATCCTCACATTACTTACACTGTTCCAGACTTCCAGTTGCAAGTGCAGCACTGCAATTAGAATAATTTTCTCTTAGGGGTATTCTAATATTTGCTCAGGGGTATCCTAATACATAAAACGAAAAAAATGGAAAAAATTTGCCATAAATTTGCACTTAGTCGTGAAAGTTGAGGGATAACCCGAGCAACCCCTGGATACACTATAGATCCACCCCTGGTGAAATGCATGTGAACTGGCTCATTTATTAACTATTAAATTCCTCACCAAATACAGAATCATTATGTAGAGTTTGTTGTGGATATCTCTTCAGCGGCAAATCGAGCTCCACACCTGAGCTCGATTTTTCGCTGAAGAGATGAGGTGGCTGGCGGTGCCGGCGGCGAACACCGCCCCAGCCATATTGGTGCCACCCAGCGGTGAGTTTGTTGTGGATATTTCACCGCTAATAACACCGCTGAATGCTTTAAAGCCTTGTTTTTTTTTTCTTTTTCTTTTAACAAAATTGATTAAATAGAGAAGATTGAGGGTGTTTGGTTTGGTGAGTTGCAGAGAGAAAAGGGGATGAGAAGGATGGTGTTTGGTGAAGTGGTAAGTGGCTAATGCTTATATTAATTTTTAATTGTAGTTTTATTTATTTTTTAGTTATAGTTATATTAAATTAAACGAAGGTAATATTATTTTTGTTTAATTTAAATTTTACTTATATTAATTTAAATTGTATAATTTTATTTTTTACTTATTTTCTAATTTTTGTTACATTAAATTAAATGAATGTAATCCAATTTATCTTTAATTCTTAATTTTAATTATATTAAATTAATTTTTGTTATATAAATATTATTATTTTATTTGAAAAGTGAAAAAAGTGGTAAATTGGTGACCATTTCCATGATATTGTGAAAGATAATGGAGTGGAGTATGGTATTATATGACGCTGACGTGACAGTGTAAGGTGAGAAGCAAAATAGCATCCACACCTTATAGACTTAAAATGATAATCACATGGACCAAATATACAAGTCTAAATTATGGAATGAGCGTCGTCATCACTTTGGTGGGTCGATCAAGAAGTTTTTTTTGAAGGTTTGCTTATGGGGTTCCAGGTTCAAGTCCTGGCCTTATGTGCACGTTTTAAAATATGGGCGACGTCATTGTAAGAGGGTTTTTAAACTTGGGTAATGTGTATGACTAGTGTTAATATCGAGTTCTTGTTTTTATAATTTGACCTAGATCATGATTGAATTTACTAAATGAAATGAGACCTAAGTCAGAACAAATGATGCTTTCACCAACCCAACGCTACACGTTCGACTTTAACTTTTAACATAATGCAGAACATTTTGATCCATATTAAAAGCTAATGGTGGAGGGTGTGTTCCTTTCAGTAGTACCCTCTACTAGTCTACTACCATGAGGTTTTAACCAATTAGAATAGGTCACTTACATTTTCTCTAGGCTACCCCAAACTACCTTAATTGGTGGCGTTACTGCACTAATTAAGTACATACCTTACTTGAAAAAGTTACTTCATCGTGTTTTGATGAATTGACGAAATAATCTTCCATTAGAATTTCCTGGGTTCTTTCACGATCACGTAGAACATATGTTTATGGTTTGCAATAATGGGTAAAAACATGAAGGCGTTGGACGTGGCAATTGGGGTACTGACATTGATGCGATTGAAGTGTAATAATTTACAAATATGAAACATATAGACTTGACACATCTTGTAAGCTAACCTCTTGCATTCACGTATTATTTTAATGTTGAACTTTATGTTTGTGTCATCTTACATCTTATTTTATTAACAATACACAACAAAATAATGCATGCTTAACAATAATCCCAATGCCAGAAAAAATGCATTGTGTAGTCGAGATCATTACTCCTTTTGTTGGCTTATTTTATTTAACAGAACATTTACTTTTAATAGACTAACTGTATCTACAAAAAATACATTTTGCTTTCATCTTATGATAATTTTCTTCAAGAAATCGCCAAGTAATTCTATTATACTTTTCTCAAATTTATATATTCTAAACAGGTAATCCTTTTTACTTTTCTCAAATTTGTAAATTTTAAACTTCTTAGTACTTGTAGTATATATATTCAAATAAATTTGTAATATATTTTTTTTACATATTATGTTCTTATGTTTAACATTTAGTTCTGTTTATTTATTTCAAGTAATTGATTGCATTAATTTATACATTGATAAATCTCGTGTAATACACAGGTTTTAAAGCTAGTTAATAATATTATGCTAAAAATCATCCTACCATAAGAAAATACATAGATACATAGATATGTGACAAAAGCTTAGCTACATATGGAACTAGCTAGCCTTAATTAGATATTAATAATATTATGCTAAAAAGCATACTACCTCAAGAAGATCCATGATATGTACGTTTAAAGCTTGGCTACATATGGAACTAGCCTTAATTTCAAACAAGGAGTCTTCAATAAAATAAACATGCAGTCTGGTTGTCATTAATAAATGTAACTTATGAGTAAATTAGAGATTGTGATTTGTCGTTCAAAGTATTTTAATAACAAGCATCATTTAGAAATTCTTTTGTTTTTCAATTCTAGATGCATGCCTTATTGTTGATTATAGATCTCTACTTAATCGAGCAACAAATGTAGTTTACAAGTGGTAAAAGAAGCATTGTCGTCGTCATAGTCACCACCAACGTTGACGTCACCATACCATCGCCATACAACCTGACGGCCAATGCTACCACTGCCTGACTATCGCCACCTCCCACCACCACCTCCACCACCATAGCCACCGCAACCAACTTCTCTGTTGCCTGACCATCACTACCGCCACCACCGTCGCCACCGCCACCACCATTGTCGTCGTCGGAGCTACCACCACCATCGTCGCCATTGTAATTTTTTTGGTAAAAAATATATTTTGAAATTAGAGTATTTTTTTTTTTCATTTCTACTTAATTCCTACATTTTTTTACGGATTATGTATTCAACTTTCTTTTAGAAAGGCAAACTTTATTTTAAAAAACGAATCACTAGTAAACCACTAGTAGGAAAGTGCAACATAGGAACCAACAATTACATAATCACAATCAATTAAAATTACACCAATTTTTCTATTGAAAAGTGTTAAAATTTGATCAATAATTTATTCAAAAGAACATAGGAACCAACAATTACATAATTACAATCAATTGAAATTACATCTATTCTTTCAATGAAAAGTGTTGAAATTTGATCAATTATTTATTAAAAAAAAACAAACAACCTGATATCTACCCTTACTCTTTTCATTTGAGAAAAGAGCCTTATTTCTAGTCCACCAAATACACCACAAGAAATGTATATAATCCCTTGGTTACTTTCTTTTGGCTATCGACCTTACTTAATGACGGGACACTTTTATTTTCATCTTTTTCTTGTTTATATTAATTAACATACCTCTTTGTTTTACTTAGTAACTTTTAAAATATGATAATTTACATAAATCTGAATAAATTATTGCAATCCGCTTCTGTTTAGCTATTTAATAAAAGTTTGATTATAAATTGGGATTGGGTTAAATTCGATATAATGTATTTTTTATATAGCAAATAATTTTTATTTATATTATTCATTATTCAAAAGTAGGGTTTTGGAAATTTGTAATAGGAAAGAAAAAGTTATAAAAAAATGAAATAGTATTAAACTACATTGAAAAAGAAATAACATTGACAAATGACATTTTAGATACAAAAAGAGAAAATAAATAAAAAAAAAAAAACAATGTAAATGACAGCAAATCGGAGGAAGCCGAATATTCAAGATCGTCCATCATATTGACAACTAATATTACACTATGGAATCATATAAATAATATAGTATTTCCTAATTTTAATTTAAATCATATAAATAATAGGGTATTTACTAATTTTAATTTAAATAAACAGCAAGTTAACTAATTTACTTCAAAGTTTGGATATGAATTATATAAATTTTCACACAGCCTTATTTGCTGAAGAGTTCATGTTTAACTCGAGTTTAAACTGCTTGTTAGTTTAAAACAACTATAGCAAGCTAGTCATTTATGTGTTGTTCTCTCAGCACCCGACCGGACTAGAAACCGCCTACAAAACCGATCCGATTAAGCACTTCTGAGATTTCGTCACTTGGGTTGGCCCGCTATTGACAGACAAAATAGTTCGTTGGTTGGAGGACCAAATTTAACAAAGACCATTTTAAAATCAGATTTACTTATTCACTTACTAGTTACTACTCCATAATCCATTTAGTTTTGTTTTTTTTTTTTAAATTCATATTTGTTAATTTACAAATACATATTAAAAGATAAAATAACTTCATATTTTTTTACAGTTTAACTGAATTTCAAAAATCAAAATTATAACCCATTGATTGATAATAATCTATACCAGCAATGTAACCAATGACACTTCTAACTTTCACTTTCATTATTCTTGACAATCTCAATTTAACAAAAAAGTAAAACCTACCCCATATGCCTACTGTGGAACACTTAGCTAGTTTATTATTTCAAACATAACATTGTAAATTGTTTAGAAACGAAATAAATAGCAGTGAAAAGAAAAAGCCATATTTTTCCATTAGATTGAAATTGTTATCAACAATAAAAGTTAGTAGCATGATTGGTCGCATCATCATAGCAAATTACCAACGTCCGAATACTAATGTGAAGTTTTACTGGAGCCGAACAATAATTGAATTCTTAAAATCTGATTCGCCTGACTGATAACTAACGAAATACGTAGGAAACTACATTTGATTTGATGTATGTATTTATACATTGACTATGAAGGATCGAGTCAAAACATTACAAAAATACACAATCGTACACCCACCTCTGTTTCTTCCACGGTCTAATACGACGACTACCGTGATTGACTTCAAAACCCATCTTTCTTTCTCTCTCTAGCACTCTCAATTTATTCACAAATTTTCAATTTTGACTTTTGGGTTTTCGATTTCATCACTTGCGGCACCTTCCTTCTCATTTCTACGCTCAAATCCTCTGCAACAAAACCCCAATTCCCAATTAAACAATACCCAATTTAATTTTCTTTGTCTTGTTACCCATCAATTATTGAAACCCACCACTGTTGCTTGCAGCATGTAGCTGTACCTAATTCCAATTTCAATTGCAGTTTAGTAGCTGGATTCAAGGTAAGTTTGATGGGTTTTGGTTCTTGATTCTGCGAATTGTGTTTGATTGTTATTCGATTTGAGTTTGAGATGGGTTTTACGCGGTTTTGTTTTGGGGTTTTGAATTGATGACTGTAATTGAATGCCGAAATGATTGTTTTGTTATGTGTTAGTGTTATTAAATGAATGCGATCTTTGAAGTTATTATGAATTTGCAAGATTTTGATTTAATTGTTACTTTGCTAAGGTTTGATTAATTAATCTATTCCTAAAATACCCTTTTTTTAAAACCCTTTGTGGTTCCTCGTTTCCGAAGTAGTTGGAACGTGTTATTTGACAACGGTTCTGTCGTTAAATGACTTCATGGCTTCTTGTTCAAGAACAAGATTACGCGAACAAGAAGCTGTGAAGTCGTATTAACGTTTTTCGGGTCTTTAAGTGACTTCACAAGTGTTCATGAATGCAAATGTGAAGTCGTATTGATGGTTGCTGTCTTTAGATGACCTGACAGCTTCCTATTTGAGGAACGGAAGTTCCATAATCAGGAAGCTGTGAGGTCATACTGACAGTTGTCGTCTTTAGATGACTTCACAAGTGTTCCATGAATAGGAAGTTGTGAAGTCACATTGACACTTGACAGTTGTCTTTGAATGACTTCACATCTTCTTATACAAGGGAAAAAGAAGTGTTTCTTGATTAGGAAGATGTGAAGTCTTATTGGCAGTTGTCGTCTTTAATTGACTTCACAGCTTTCTATTCATGGAAAAAAATTGTTTTCTGATTAGGAAGTTTTGAAGTCGTGTTGACGGTTGTCGTCTTTACTTGACTTCACAACTTTTTGTTCAAGAAACAAGGCGCGCTCTCCTTCTCTAAGCGGAATGCTGTGAAGTCAAGTAACATGACTATCAACTATTAATCTATTATAGCCTTTTAGGTAGTAACGAAGATCTAAACTTACGATGCTTTAAACTTTAATTCATTTTTATTTTTTTATAGGTATAGAAGATATAGTTAATCTTTCACTGGCACACACGGTCTAATGGCGGGGAGCTGGGACGGAAGTCACGAACTCGGTAGTCAATCCGACGATAGTTTCCAATTCGAGAGACAACACATAGAACCCATATACGACGCATTCATATGCCCACTTTCGAAACAAATAATGAGAGACCCCGTATCAATCGAAAACGGGCAAACATTTGAACGGGAAGCCATTCAAAAATGGTTCAACGAATGCAAAGAAAACAACCGAAAGCTTGTTTGCCCTATAACAATGAAAGAGCTAAAAACAACCGATATGAACCCAAGCATCGCTTTAAGAAACACAATTGAAGAATGGAATGCTAGAAACGAAGTCGTTCAGCTCGACATGGCCCGCAAATCATTGAACCTCGGTTGCCCTGAAACTGATACGTTGCGGGCTTTGAGATTTATTCAATATATTTGCCAAAAGACTCCTACAAGTAAACACATTATTAGGAACAACGAGTTGATTCCAATGATTGTTGATATGTTAAAAAGCAGCAGTCGAAGAATCAGGTGTAAAACGTTGGAGACGCTTCGAGTCGTCGTTGAAGACGATGATGATAACAAGGTGTGTAAATGTTTAATTACAATGTTTTGTTATTGTTTGATTTACAAGGCTGTTAAATGCTTTGTTGGTTTGTAGGAAATAATGGCGGAGGGGGATAACGTGCGGACGATAGTCAAGTTTCTGTCGCATGAACAGTCAAAGGAGAGAGAAGAAGCGGTCTACTTGCTATATGAGCTCTCAAAGTTGGAATCTTTAAGTGAAAAGATTGGGTCGGTCAATGGTGCGATTTTGATTTTAGTTGGAATGACAAGTAGTAAATCTGAAAATCTTTTGACGGTTGAGAAGGCGGATCAAACTTTGGAGAATTTGGAGAAGAATGAGAATAATGTGAGGCAAATGGCGGAAAATGGTAGATTGCAACCTCTTTTGACACTTATTCTTGAAGGTACTTATATAAACTCTTAAATCATAAATAGACGTTGGCGTAGGCCTATAAACGAACTGATGGACACAAACTAGGCTTGCTCGTGTTTGTTTGTTGAACTTTATCGGAAAACAAGCGAACACGGCCATTAAAGAGCAGACTTTTTTTGTTATTCTTTGTTTGTTAATATTCTAAACGGACATAAATGAACTTAAAAAACAAGCAACACAAAGAAAATGAATGTGTTCTTGTTTGTTTGTTATGAACCTGAAGTTTGAGCTCGGCTTGTGAGTAGTTTTTCAAGCTCGAGGCCGACTCATTTATAATTTACAGTGTATTAATATAGTAATATACATTTATAATTGTTTTTTATACACATTTTAATTATTATATATAGATTTAAAAAAGCATATATAAAGTAATATCACATACATTTTATGCTCGCGAGCAAGTTGAGCTCGGGTTTCGGGCTCATTATTATATAGAACTTGTATTTACGCTTGAAGCCCTGCTTGCAGTGCGCACATATAATGTATATATGTGTGAACCCTCAGGTGGGTTAAAGTGAAATTGCACTAATGTTGGCGTTATTTTCTAATCTCGTGAAAATAACGTTAAAAGTGACGGAAGGTAAATCAAGCATCGTGTGGTGGTGTTGATAGCCGAAAGACAAGGGTACATGCACCAATCGGCTGGCGTCCCGGTGGTTGAGTGTTACGTGCCTTATGTCCAAGGCTTGATGCAAAACTACTATCGAGCCGGGGGTCTCACCAGAAGCAACCTCTCTATTCCTACGGGATAGAGGTAAGCCTGTCTACATCTTACCCTCCTCAGACCCTACCATAGCTTTGCTATTGGTGGGATTTACTGAGTACAATGATGATGATGATGATGATGATGATGATGATGATGATGATACATTTAGGCTCGCGAGCAAGTTTGAGCTCGTGTTTCGGGCTCATTATTAGACACAACTTATATTTACGCTTGAGCTCGGGCTTTAGCTTGTTTAAGCTCGGCTTGATTCAAGCTTTTAGCGAGCCAACCTTATGTAGCTAGGCTTGTTTACACCCCCTTTGCATAATGAACCAATTTGTGTTACTGATAACTAATAAATATATTTAAACAGATATGTAAATGAACATAAGCACAAACAAACATAAATGAACGTCCAGAAATGCAAATAAATGAGCAGGACATGCTCATTTTCTTTCATAGAATTAAATAAACAAAAAGATTTGTGCATGCTCACGTTCACGTTTATGTTCAACAACTGAACAACCGGTTCGTGTGCAGGCCTATGTTAGATGGTTAAAAATGTTAAAACCATTTGTTTATTTCAGGTTCTCCAGAAGTCAAATTATCCATGGCTTCATACCTCGGCGAGCTAGCTCTAAGCAACGACGTTAAAGTCTTCGTGGCTCGAACCGTTGGTTCATCACTAATCAACCTCATGAAAAGTGGTAACGTGCAGTCTCGAGAAGCCGCTTTAAAAGCTCTAAACCAAGTCTCATCATGCGACCCGAGTGCCAAAATCTTAGTCGAAGAAGGCATCCTTACACCTCTAGTCAAAGACCTCTTTGCAGGCCCCAACCAACTCCCGATGCGCCTCAAAGAAATCTCCGCCACAATACTCGCAAACATTGTTGCCTCTGATTGCGACTTCGACTCGATCCCTGTGGGCCCCAACCACCAAACCCTCGTGTCAGAAGATATTATTCATAACCTTCTTTATTTGATCAGCAACACGGGACCCGCAATCGAGTGCAAACTTTTGCAAGTTCTTGTCGGGCTCACAAGCTCTCCGGTCACGTTAATAAGTGTCGTGTCAGCTATTAAAAGCTCGGGTGCAATTAACAGTTTGGTTCAGTTTATTGAAGCACCGCAGCAAGATCTCCGGCTGGCCTCGATTACACTTTTACAACACCTTTCGCCGAGCATGGGTCAAGAGTTGGCGAGTTCGTTACACGGGTCAGCGGGTCAACTCGATGGGTTAATAAAAGTAATAGCTGAAAATATTGTGAGTACCGAAGAACAAGCGGCAGCGGTCGGGCTTCTTGCGGATCTGCCTGAACGAGATACGGGCCTGACCCGTCAAATGCTCGACGAAGGCGCGTTCGAAATCGTGATTTCGCGAATCCGAATGATCCGACAAGGTGAACCTAGACGTAGCCGGTTTGTAACTCCGTATCTCGAAGGGCTCGTTCGGGTGCTTTCGCGGATCACGTTCGTGTTACAAAACGAGCCGAAAGCGGTTTCCTTGTGTCGGGATCATGACCTCGCGGGATTATTTACCGAGCTTCTCGCGCACTCGCTCGATAACGTGCAAATGGTGTCGGCATTTGCTTTGGAGAATCTATCTTCAGAATCTAAAAACCTGACCCGACTGCCCGAGATCCCACCACCGAGCGTTTGCATGTCGATTTTCCCATGTTTTAGCAAACAACCTGTGATGACGGGGTTGTGTCGGGTCCACCGTGGCGCATGTTCACGCCGCGATGCGTTTTGTTTACTAGACGGGCCCGCTTTACGGCGGCTCGTGGGTTTGTTAGATCACACGAATGCGGCGGTGGTTGAAGCCTCGTTAGCGGCATTATCGACGTTGTTAGATGATGGTGTTAATGTTGAAGAAGGGGTGGCGGTTTTAATCGAGGCGGAAGGTATTAAACCGATTCTCGATGTTTTGCTTGAAAAACGAACCGAGAATCTTGGGCGGCGGGCGGTTTGGGTGGTGGAACGCCTTTTAAGGACGGAAGATATCGCGTACGAGGTGTCGGGCGATCCGAACGTTAGTACTGCGCTCGTGGACGCGTTCCAGCATGGAGATTATCATACGCGTCAAACAGCAGAGCGCGCATTGAAACACGTGGACAAAATTCCAAACTTCTCGGGGATCTTTCCAAACGCATGATTTATGGTCATGTTGTTTTCGTTATACACTCGTCTATCGGTGTGAAGAAAGAGCCGGTTTCGGTGAATTCTTTACACTGGTAGATATAGTGTATATAGAAAACATATATGTTCTTCATTAGATGTGTATAATGATTTTGTTTTGGTTGGTTGATTGTATTGAGGACATGGTTGAGTGAAAATTGTGCAGCTATATTTGTTATTATAAGGATGTTTCTTGTTTGAATTATTAAATTATATATTTACAGGTAAAAAAACAAATTATTGTTTTTTTATACCTTATGCTATGTATATGGTTAATTATGCTTGTTATTATGATTTGTTTCTGGATTTTGATAATCACAGGACATATAATTAGGGATTAATGATGTGTGTAAATTAGTGTTTGTTAGCTGTTTTTCGTCACTCGGTTTACATTTCGGGCAACTATTGCATTTGTCATGGCGAAACACACTAACACCACTTATCGTTTGGAGCCAATTCCAACGGATGATCTCAAGCTCCATGTAGTTCAATACTTAACCAACGGTAACCACATGACATTTGTATTTATTGTTTTAACTGTGTTACATAGACTATTATAACCACATAACTACCACTCTTTCTCTCTCATTCTATCATGTCAGCACCAAGTACAAGTGTGTGGTGTTTAAGTAGAGAAGTACGAGAGACATAAACACTTGTATTTATTGTTTTAAATGTGATACATAAGATGGTAATGTAACTGCATAACCATCTTTCCTCTCTCTCTCTCTCTCTCTCTACTCAATACTATGTGTGTACCATTGCTTATGACGTTAAATGGTTCTACGCTTTAAATTGGTTATGTATTGAATGCGTCCCATAACACACGCACATATTTTTGTTTGTTTTACAAAAAGGTCTCTTCATGTATATGTTTTTGTCATGTTGCAAATACGAATCTGTTTTTATCATGAGTAGATAAGCAAGAACCTCGCGCTCACTCAAGGCTTGGTGGCCCCGGGTGTCCCCGGCCCTCCCTGTTTTTTTTTCCTCAGCTGTGTAAACTTTGAATCAGATGCGACAATTTTCTAATGCATCAAGCAGGAAAATAACTAGAGGTAACAATTTTGACTCATTTAATGATCGATGCTTAGTTTCGGCTCTCTAATGGGTCAAAACGACATTGAATTTTGTCCAAACTTTAAAGTTCATCGTTAACGCATAAAACCTCTTACCAGCTTGCAGAGTTGATAACGAAAAGCTCGATTAAACGTATAACTAGTTCCACCCACAAAAGAAGATCACTACCTTATATAATCAGAAATATTGTACAATGGAGAAAATAAATAAAACATCAAGAGTACTATCTATCAATAACACAACTTGCCAAAATGTACATAAACGAGTACCAGAACCATTATAAACACGACCCGTTTCACGAATTACCATCCAAAACACCCTTAAGAAAGTTCAACCCTTCAAAAGAAACACTCCTCCTGTGACCCACTTGAGATTGCACCTCAATCCACGGTGGCGGATCCGGTGAAAAGCATATCACAATAACAGTTAAATTATCGCGTGTATCACGCTTAAGTGCTTCACGAACAAGCTCCCGTGAGCACCTCTCGGGGTCGTTATGAATCATCAACTCTTTTCGGGCTATTGTAACCGCACATTGACTGCTCATTACATCCCACAATCCATCACATCCCATAATAACAAACTCATCATCTTCCATTAATAATATTTCTTGCAACTCAGGTTCGGCACTTAACGGGCAAACGGACCCTTTTGGGCCTTTCATGTGCCAGTCTCCAAGAGCTCGGGCCACTGATAGTTGACCGTTTAAGTAACCGTCATATATCACACCACCGAGCTGTTCGATTCTACGTCTCTCGGTTATACTGTTTGGTTTGTGGTCGTTTGATAGTTCTATTGCTCTGCCTCGTTTTCCTAACACAGCCCGACAATCACCCGCGTTTGCAACCACCATCATCCTGAGCAATCCAAATTTAAAATGAGTTAATTACATAAATGGTCCCTGTGGTTTGCCCATACTGCAAATTTAAAGTAGTACTGTTCACTCAGCCGTATCACAGATGGTCTTTGGAGCGGATGAATTTTGGCAACTTATATATAATTTAACAGAAAAGTTAACCTCCATCCACTCCAAGACCATTTGTGTTACGGTTCAGTGAACAGCATGGACTATACATGTAAGTTTCGAAAAGCAGGGGCTAATTTGCAATGTGGGCATACGTGTGATTAACTCGTTAAAAATTATAATTCTAGCAATTTTTATTAGCGTTATGTCTCACTTATTCGTGTTATGTCTCACCACTAACGAGTCAACCCTAAACATCCCGGTATCCATTTAACCCGTATCAAAAGTTGCCCAATTTGAAAGATGGGAATTATCTCACATTTAATGGAATTAAAGCTTTGTAAAATATCATAATATTCAAACGATTCTTGAAATTAAAACTAGAAGAGGCCCGCTTACCTTCCAAATACAAGAGTGGTCAGTGCAGTCGTTCCCGACGAGATATCAACCGTGTTGTTTTCTGCAAACGCGTGATCAGCTTTTATGTATGCATTTCTTATTGCCTTCTTCAAACACCCCGGGAACTGTGGGTCCTCGACTATAAACTTCAAAATGTTTTTTCTAACATACAATGCAGCATCGGTCCCACCATGCCCATCAAAAACCTGTTGATGTCAAATTGTCAACTTAGTGGGCCGTACATAAATGTTTTTCAAAAATGATACATACCCCATAGAAAGCTGCAAGAGAAGGTAAACCTTCTGTTCTGTCGAAATGTTCTAGAAGGTTGTCTATACATAAATGTTCGTCTTCCATGTATTCCTTCGGCCCCTTCTCTGCACAGCTTCCTGACCGTATCATGGGCGTATATTCGGATTTCCCATCTGAAGCCGACTTGATACCAACAATCCCGAGGTCAATCTTCTAGTAAAATCACAAAAAAAAAAAAAATCAAACGTGGGATCTTAACTTAAATAATACATAATACACGAATGTGTCATAATCCACATTAATAAATTTTCTTTAAACATCAAGTTTGCAATCACATATTCACAACTTTAACTAAAGATAAATTTTTTTTTGTTTATAGAGGCTCTTAATAACCTAAATATAATCCTACCATAAAGTCAAGATCCTAGCTTTCATCACAATAACAAAACATAGACAAGCGAAATATCAATATACCGGATCGGTAGCCGTTGTGAGCAGTGTTGCAGTGCTAATGCTATGGCGAACAACCGAAACATGCCGTGGCGGTTTTCCATCATCCGGCTGACTCAACTGGTCTGATTTCTGTGACTTCTCTTCAACCCCAGAAGAGAGATTAATATTAATATTATTATTATTATTATCAAAACCATCTTCCACCATTACACATGAACCACTGCCAGCAGCCATACTTTAATTTAACACATAAACAACAAATCCCCCAAATGAATTGTCTCTAATAAGCCATTAACAAGCTCACATATACACATATACAAATGAAAGCAAAAAAATTGAAACTTTAATCATCACACGTTCAGTAATCAACGCAAAAACCCTAGATCATGTGACTTCACCATTGATCAATGAATCTTGGCAAAATTGAACTTGAAAAGTGAAATTGAAGATGAAATTGGTGATGGGTGTGAAGCATATTGTGATGATTTTGTTCGGCGGGTTGATATTTAACTCCTCGATTGTGATTTCTGACGCAATTTTGGAAACCCTAGAAATGATTAATTGGAAGTAAAAGGGGGAAGTGGCGAAATGGGTGTTTGTTTAAGAGCATGTATTATCTACATATATTTAGGTCCCTTACATATTAATGTGTCGTTTTATAAATTATAACACCCCACAAAATAATAGGTAACTTTTATGTTATTCCATTTTTATATGCATTTTGTTTAATGTTGATGGTGTATTGTTTTTCATCTCTTGTATGTATGTTGTGAAAAGGGTTAAAACTAAAAATTTATTTTGTATGCAAGAAATTAACGACTATATGATACAATTGAAAGAAGTAGATACGCTGTATTTGATAATATGATTTAGTTGTTACGGGATCACGTCTAACTTTTCTATTAGAAGGTTTTAGTCCTTATGTAACAGAGGATAATCCGAGTGTTATATTCATCTCTCTTTGTTTCTTCTGTGTTGACCAAACCTCCTTTTTTTCCCCTCTAAATTCTTACTTACAAATTGCCTGCATCCTTCACAGGCCGACTCAAGGATAACCTTGGTGTTTGTCTCGTGGCATGTTTTTAGCTGTGTCAAGCCCCATGTATCAAAATTAAACCAATTATAAGCTTAGTAGCTTGACCTCATTCTTGGATTTGGTCCTAAAGCTTGATCCTCACCCCATCTACCGGCTCCTAGGTCAACCTCCACCATGTCCTAGAGTGATATCTTGCATCGACCTAGTTATCAGTGCAACATCACGTTCAAAACGTGTTTTTACTTCCTTGTTATTTGATGAATTACCTTTATCTAATAGCACTCCACGAAGTATTATACTCTACTATAACTCTGGACATTTTTTTGTGAAGAAATGTTCACACATTTTCATGTTTAAGGTTTATGTATATTTTCAGTAACTTATTTAAATTTATGCTGATTCTTCAAAACAAAATATAAGCCAATATAGTTTGGATAAGTGTATTTGTTGTTTATGGGTTTGATGAATCCGTTTGTTGTTAGATATGATGATGGAAGATGATGGATTTGTTTGGCTTTGGATTTGATTATGAATTTTGTTTGGTATTCAAAATTTCAACATCAATAATGTCATAGTGTGTATGGTGTTTGTGGTTGACCGTTTTCATATTGTACAAGTTTGACCGTATGTTTGACTTTTTCAGTGTGTGAAATAAGTGTGAATGTCTAAATGATTTTTCTTTTGAATTACAAGTCATAATTGTTTCCAAAAGGTCAATTTTATATTTATTAAAAAAAACATTTATCTCGTTAAAATATTAAAATTAGAATTTGATACAGTAAACTTTTCATGGTCAATATTTATGCATGCTATATATGACACAAGGCCTCATAAATGTTTATTGGTATTGCAAATTCGTATATTTGTTCCTAAATTTTGATTTTTATTTCTGCTACTCCTAGGGTTATTATTGAATTTAACAAACATGAGCAAAGGTTTATTTATGTTTGTTTGTTTAACTATAACAACAAATGAATGATGGGAACACTTTAACAAATGAATTTTCTTCTTAAAGTTTGTTTGTTTAGGATATACGTTTGTTTCTGAACGCTTATCCACAAAGTGGTAGTTTTCCAAGAGTTATGTGTTTGCCATGCCTCCTTTGGTGTCGTCTGCTCTAACAACGACCTTAACGTCCTCAGTTAATCGACCTCCACCATTGAACGAAATTATACACGAATCTGCACCCTTTAAGTGTTATTTTGTGGTAAAATAACACACACGTGCATTATCTTCCTGATGGGATATACCCAAGCTGGGTAATTTTTATAAAAACTGTATGCTTGCCCACATGACTATAACCGGAAAAGGTTCAAGGCAACACAAGAAATGTCAATAAAGGACATATAAAGAACTTTTGGTGTCCTTAAAGCTAAGTGAACTATAATTCATCTCATCTACCTGATACGGACAATGCATCCGAACAAAATTAGGAAAATAATGTACACATGAACACTCTTTCTTAAACTCGTAATACATTACAAATTTACAACAACAAAAAACCCCTCTTGGTTGTTCAACCCGTTGCCTAAACCCACAAGGGTTATGGGCGGTGTACCTACCCTTTGATTATTCTAACTACATGACATTACAATTAAAGGTCAAAGTTACCTAAAAGTGTAGTATTTGACTATTTTCTTGGTCTCAAAGGAAATGTAACACTTTTTTTTATTTTTGATTGACGTAAACAACATAAATGCAGCGTCTTGTTTTAGTTTTCAATGATTAAAAAAAAAAAACTTTGGTGCCATTGTTTTCTATTAATAAATTAATTTTATCATTGTAAGTAGAGTCGTCTCAAAGAATCGTTAAAAGTTTTTTTGGCCAAAGACGAAAAAAGTTTTGGGTCTTAAATAAAAGCTTTTTTTGTTGGTTTTGTTAGGTATTAAACAGAGTCGGTACGCAGCAAAAACACAAACACACACGCACAAACGAAAGCAATAAATAAGAGACACGAGATTTTTACGTGGTTCGGTCAAGGCGACCACGTCCAGGGCTGCAATTAGGGTATTTTTATTAAGCACGGTACAAAAGACTACAATACATGACTAGTATTTGTAGATAATAATTAGGTTTAATAGAGTAGGGACCAAGAAAACTCTAACGGGCCATCCTCCATAATTATACGGGCCGCCCCTTTTAGTCTTCTAATTGTCAACCAACAAGCCCGACCCAAAGGCCTTCACAAATCCTAACAATCTCCCATTTGAAGGCCTTGCGATAAACTCCAGCCCACCATTCAAGTACAAAGCAACCCAGTCATTAGTAATATCAGTAATCTTTATTAACAAGTCTTCCAAGCTTCCAGTTCCCATAAACAAACTAAGACTTACCTCTAGTTGCAGCAACCCCATCAGTATCAAGTACCAGAAGGGCCAGTTGAAGCTTCACCGAGCTCTAACTCATCAGCCAAAACTAATTCATCTTCTATCTCAACTGATACACACGATCCACCAGTTTCAGAGATAACCCGAGAACCATTACCACTCTCTTCTTTCAGCAAGAGTTCCCTAGGAGAGATTTTATCAATCGGAATAACGGTCTTCAAAACCAAACGTTGTTTTGTAACTGTTCCCGGAACACAACCCGCGCTCCCATTGTCACCAAACCCCTTACCTGTTTTAGACCTCCGACCGCGCTCAACTTGAATCACCTTGGCACAAAGCTCCACTCTTGCAAATTGAACCTAATTTTGCCCCTTCGACTCAGGGAACCCGACTTTGTTTTGAGGGACGGTCATACTTCCCTCAGTAGGCACTTCCATCATGTATAATGAACCACACATGTTTCCACGAGCAATAACCATACTACCTTTAGTTACCTTCCATTTACCTCCACCGAACTTTACTTCCATGCCTAGTTCATCCAGTTGACTAACAGAGATAAGTCTTCTCTTCAACGATAGAATAACCCTAACATTCTTCAAGTTGCAAACGGTTCCCAATGGAGTTACCAAATTAACGTCCCCCATGCCCGTAACATCAAGAACATCACCATTAGCAATACGTACCTTCACCGAACTTTAGATTCACCATCATCTCCCCGCTGTGCGTAGCGTGAAATGAAGATCCAGAATCCATGACCCAAGAGTCCACCATGCTATCAACACTGCAAAATAATGCCTCGTCATCACTAACGCCTTCATTAACCTGTTCAGCAGTGTTCACCTCAGCAACCTTTCCCTGTAATCTGTTTGGACAATCACTCTTAACATGTCCAACTTCATTACACCTCCAGCACTTCACATTTTTCGGAGTTCTAGACGAACTCCTCCCCCGACTCCCATTACTCCTGTTATTTTCCCTTCCCCTGCCTTAATAAAACATATCAGAAGATGATCCGCCACTCGTGCTTTTCCGGCGAACGTCTTCACCCAACACAATGTCTCGAACCCCCTCAAATGTCAAACCATCGGCCCTCGCAGAACTAGTAATGGTCGTTACAGTTCCAGACCAACTTTCAGGCAAAGAAGATAACAATATAATAGCTTGAGTCTCATTATCCAACTTCATGCCCACAGAAGCTAACCTGGACATAATTGAGTTGAAAACATTAATGTGATCCGTGACTGAACTTCCCTCATGCATCCTTGTTATAAACAATTCCCTCATCAAGAACACCTTATTGGCCGCAGACGGTTTTTCATACATATTTGACAGAGCCGTCATCATACCACGAGCCGTGGTTTCTTTCATGATATTAAAAGCAACGTTCCTCATCAAAGCCAATGTAATTTTACCTCTAGCCTTCTTGTCCTTTGAGTTCCAAATTGCTTCTTCGGCTTTATCCATATTATCCGGCTTTTCCTCCAATACCGTATCCAAATCATGTTCCCCAACTAACGCCTCTATTTGCATTTTCCAACATGTAAAATCAGTCCCGTTAAACTTGTCGATTCGAACATTCCCGTCTTCAGACATCGCAAACGAAAAAACAGAGAAAAAAACCAATAAACAAAAGTCTAACCCAGAACCCGATGTCCTCTCTTACACCGGAAACTTCTGTCAACAAATACCCGAACCACACAATCAAAGCAAACCCGAATACCAAACCGAATCTTGAACACCCAACCTGAGTCAAAACAACCCAAAACAAACCCTAACCAGAAACAAGGAATGAGTAAACCTGATTTCTCCTGGTCGAAGGTTGAAACAGAGGTTGTAGACGGCAGTATCCGTCGAGCGGCTATCAGTTTTAATCCGGCAACAAGAAGCATCCAACACTACTTCTTTGATTAACAATCGCACACGACTGTAGCAGATAGTGTTTTCCGGTGCGGCGGTAGCATACTTCCGGTGGCAGAAAATGAACGACTCCAAGGGTTTATCAAAACCCTAAATGCTAGAGGACAAAAAAGATTTTTTTTCTTTCTCACTGTTGTGTCGAACAGCAACACACCACAAATGAAACAAATAAAATCTAATTTACTTTATAATATGTTGCCTTTCTTTTTCCTTTCTCTTGTAGAACACGACAGAAGCAAAAATAAATAATCCCTTTGGACTTGCAAATTAAATATGCACACCAAAATTCTTGCAAGGGTTTTCACGAACAAACAAATAAGGAACCGGAGGTAAACCTTCTTTCGTCTCAGTGCACCCGTGTATTTAACGAACCCTCGGCTCTGATGCCACTTGTTAGGTATTAAACAGAGTCGGTACGCAGCGGAAACACAAACACACACGCACAAACAAAAGCAATAAATAAGAGACACAAGATTTTTATGTGGTTCGGTCAAGGCGACCTACATCCACGGGCTGCAACTAGGGTATTTTTATTAAACACAGTACAAAAGACTAATACATGACTAGGTATTTATAGATAATAATTAGGTTTAATAGAGTAGGGAACAATAAAACTCCAACAGACCATCCTCCATAATTAAACGGGCCGCCCCTTTTAGTTTTCTAATTGTCAACCAACAAGCCCGACTCAAAGGCCTTCACAAATCCTAACAGGTTTAAGCAATTAAATTTGTGAATATGCTTACTTGGTTATGATTTAGGTTTAAACAGGCTTAAATGAGTTGATTGGGTTTAAACATTACAAAAACATATTTTTTTGTTTAACAACATATGCATTTTTTTAAAAAAAATTACCAGGTGATTGGGCTAAGGACCGTCGAGCACCCTACCCTTTATTGTGAGGTGTATTACACTTTATTTGCTATTACAAGCAACACTAATACACATGCTCTAAAGAGCTTTATTGAGAATATATATTAAGTTCACAAGTTCAAACTTCACTTGTTTTAGTCACTTTCACTTTCAAACCATTCTTCATTTGGAGCACAACTGTGGCACCTGGTAACACTTGGTTACCTTCAACAAGCTCCACACGGTAATGGTATATGATTGTAGCAGCCACTATCTTCATCTGAGTGAAACTCATGTGCTTTCCCAAACAAGTTCTCGGACCAGCATTAAACGCAGGGAACTTATAAGATGGTTGGTGTTTGATCCCACCACCTGGTTCAAGCCACCTTTCGGGTTTGAATTTCAAACAATCTTTTCCCCATATTGATCCCATCCTTCCCATGGTATAGAAACATAGAATGATTGTGGTGTTAGGATCGACTTTATGGCCACTTGGAAGTATATCAGGTTGTACTGGGCTTTTGTGTTGACACGGAACTGGAGGGAAAAGCCTTAAGGCTTCACATAATCCACCATGAAGATAAACCAGTTTGTCCAAATCTATTGCTTGAATATCCTTGCCACCGGCTTCCTTATGTAATTGCGTCTCAAGCTCTTCTCGGATCTTATCTTCTGCCATCGGGTTTTTGGCAAGATAAAATAGCCAAGAGAGAGTGCTGCTAGTGGTATCTCTACCTGCCAATATTATATTCAACAAGGTGTCTCTCAAAAACTTATTCGGATCCTTAGACGTGCCACTTTGGTCTCTTGTCTCTCTCATTAGAGCTGCTGAAAAGTTAAAACCTTCGTCTTAGGGTTCATAATTTATGTTACTAAATATCTTCTGGTTTTTGGCTATGTGGTTGTATATGAACTGATCGATGACTTTCCATGCATCATTTAACTTTTTCTCGTTTCCCATTTTAAGTAATCGTTGCAATTTCCATAATATTTCTGGCATGCACATTCTATAAAAGATGGCTTCTTGTGCACGCGATAAAGCCACTTCACATGGAATGTAAGGAAAATCAAGAGACATGCTTTGCGGATCGTAATCAATAAGCAATTCACATATAATATCAAACCCTATTAGATAATTAAACAATACTTAGGTTTATATTTATTTGTATTATTATTTGTCACATATTAATATTAGGATTAAAACTTAGGGTTATGGGATTATGAAAACAGTTAACAAAAACCGTCATTAACGGTTTCTTGTTAACCATCGCATCCCTCTCAAACCCTAGGCTATATAAAGACTTATCTATCATTGTAAATTTCACCAAGATTATTCATTAATCCAATATATAATCGTTTATATCTGCTGTGCATATATTCGAGTTTGTGTTTCTGATTCTGATATAACAACAAACTGGTATCAGAGCGCACCAGGTTGAAGATCAAAATCGCTGCATAACAAGTCTCTATCCACGATCTATCATGATGTCCTGTCAACAGTGTATTATTAATCAAAAGAAGATGAATCAGAAAAGAGGCAGAAGGAATCAAAGGCAGTGTTTTTACTGCAAAGAAATCGGTCACTTCATTGCTTGCTGTCCGATTAAAGAAGAACATGAGGCTTCACAACTGATCCAACAATCTTTAAAGGTGGAAATAAGAAATCAATTCAATCCAGAAGATTATCAAGAAGATCTACTCGTTGCTGGTTCTGATAAAGGTTTATGGATAAACATATGGTACATAAGTCTATGCAAATCATCATGTATCGGGTAATTTAGAATTGTTTGATCATACTAGAAATTCATATGGGATAGAAACGAATGTTAAGGGATTGGGAACTATGTTCATAAAAGGAATAGGGACAACATCTGTAAAAACAAAATCAGAAAATTTACACATTCCTAATGTATATTATATCCCTGAAATTGATAAAAACATTCTAAGTTATGATCAATTGATTCTTCAAGGATATACTATAAAGACAGAGGGTCCTACGGGTCAGATATTTAGAATGTTTAAAGGAAGTTCGTTTGATATAAAGAGTAAACATGGAAAGGAAATTAACAGATTAAGAAAGGATAAGAGGAATAAGGAATTGGGTAGATTAAGAAAGGATGAGAGGAATAAGGAATTTGTGAAAGAATGTAACGAAGATTATGAGAATTTTCTAAGATATGAGAAAGGAAAATCTGTTAAACAAGAGAAGGGTAATACTTTGGAAAGTTATATGGAAAATATAAGTCTTGAATATGAGACGTTTAATTGGAACAAGGCAATCATTCTTGCTTTAGAGTTTAAGTCATTTAAAGATTGTATTACATTGATAAGTTTACTTGATGATTCGGAGTTTGTTTCTATATACAAGGAGCTCTTAAGAGATAAATTGGAATCAATGATTTATTGGTTCTTGAACATACACCTTGCTCTAAATCGCTTAGTACCTCCTTATCAAAACAAGAAGGTAGAATTGTTGGATCTTTATATGCTAGTTAAGAGAGAAGGTGGACATGAAAGAATAGAAGAGAAAGGGTTATGGGTATTGATTGCAAAAGAATTGGGATTTGATTGGAGTGATGGATATGTTATGAAATTAATCTATGCAAGATACTTGGATGTATTTGAATTCAAATACAGGTTATACATGAGAGATTTAGGAAACACAGCAGGTTGCAGTCGAGAAGACAAAACTGAAACACATCAAGAAGGTGAAAATCAAGATGATCAAAAGGGTTCCGGTGAATTAAAAGAAGATAATACAACAGCCGAGATCAACAAAAGACTTCAAGAAGCACACGAGTATGCAATGTTTATGGGAAACGATTGGAGTGGAGCAAAACAAATGTTTAAGAAGAGAAATGGCAAACACAAAGTGCGAAAGACTGATTTCAAGGCAGCAAAGATGGCTCTAGATGATGCACATCAAAGTTTATCTCCAATCAAGAACTCTCTTAAACCTAACTATGTTTAGGGGAGTGTATTAGATAATTAAACAATACTTAGGTTTATATTTATTTGTATTATTATTTGTGACATATTAATATTAGGATTAAAACCTAGGGTTATGGGATTATGAAAATAGTTAACAAAAGCCGTCATTAACGGTTTCTTGTTAACCATCGCATCCCTCTCAAACCCTAGGCTATATAAAGACTTATCTATCATTGTAAACTTCACCAAGATTATTCATTAATCCAATATATAATCGTTTATATCTGCTGTGCATATATTCAAGTTTGTGTTTTTGATTATGATATACCAACAAACCCAAACCTTTGAAATATATCCTGTAAATCCGTCTCCACCCCGTGTTTGGATATGTTGTCAAGTACTGGTATTAAACCTTTTTCAACCTTGTTCCAAACAATCTTTTTCGGAAGGTTCTTAAAGTTAGGATGGTTTAGGAGGAGCGTGAACGTTCTACGGTGGAACTCCCATATGCCATCATTGGAATTCGACACTCCATCTCCAATGATATCCAAGATCTGGTGCAGTTTGTGACCTTTCGGGGAATTGGGGAAGTTTTTGCTCAAAATGTAATGGATGTCTTCAGGAATTGAGGTGAAAAGCATATCCATGTTGGCTAACACGGGCCCTTTAAAAAAGAACGTACCACCAGTACTTGCCATAACATCGGTGATGTGTTCATAGAGTCTGTCAAAATTTACAATGGCTGCTGGTAGTGCACCAAGAACCGGCCATTTTTTCTGGAAGATAGAATTATGGTGTGGACGCGTGTATAAAACAATCAGAAAGCAAATTACAAATGAAAAGAGGATGGCAAGGCTTACAAGGAGAGCCATGGGAAGAGGTATTTTCTTTAAAGAAGCAGGGATGCAGTCAAGTGGTGACAACTAAAGAAGCTTTAAAATTAACTGCCATTATGATACATCACATATTAATCTTTTTTTTCTTTTTTCTTCTTATTTAGCATATCGTTTATTTAAAGTTCGCGTGAACATTTTAAAAATATGAATACATGTTTACAGCATACAGTTCAAAATTTCCACTCCTAATGATTCACTCACAAAACTGCCGGTGAAGTAAGCTTGTTTTTTCGTTTCAAAGCGGTCGTGGTTATCGTTTCATAGTGGTCATTGAAGTAAAACTTGTTATTTCGTTTCATAGTGGTCAACATACGTTGTTTACAACCATGATTTACCTGAAGACCAAATGAGAAATAACTGCTTGGGTATGGAGTACACGATCATTCGTGGCCGGTCTTATTTCATTCACCAAACAAACTCGAAGCTCAAGGGGCATCACCTCCTTGTCAGGGGTCGTGGAAAATTATGCCTAAAAATTAATGATTGTTAGATTGAACTAAATTGTGAACTTGGGTCATTGGTGTATGAAATAATACATCAGAATAAGATAACAAATATTGATGAACAGAACAGACTTAGATTATGCAAAATGAGCATTTTAAGTGTGTCTGACAATTATTATAAAGGTTTTCTGATTTAAGGCTTTACATTTTCTGATTTTGTAAAGGTTTTAACTTTTAACTAGTCGACAGGCTCTACTTTCTGAATTGCTGTGAGGTTGCTATACATATATTGTTTAAATCATGTTTCTTGTGTTGTGACCGGAGCTTTTCTCGGGTTGTTTGAACTAAAAAGATATGTGGATCGAGTTGCTGATCGATCTTGTCTACTCAGTTGCAATACCATGATGCTTATGATGATCCAAGAGTTGACAGGCACTTATTCGGATCAGTTGGACAAGGAGGAACAAAGCAGAAGACGCTCAAACTTTAACCAACATAACTCGAGCTACAATTGGAATTACGGGTCCAGCTCCAGCGGGAAGAAAGGTCTTGACGAACTAAGATCACGTGGAGTTGCCAATAGTTAGGCATGAGCAAATTCGGTATTGGTACCGAACTACCGATTCGTACTAGTACCGGTACCGAATCAGTACCAAAGCTTTGAGTTTTCGGTACCAGTACAGTACTGATCTCCTCCCTAGTTGTCATAGACGGTTCGGCCAAGCTGTCAAATCCAAATTATTGAATTAAAGCCCTGGTTTCACCAATCAAATTTTTTTTCCAAAAATTTGCAATCTTTAATTCTCTTTCTATTTAGAATAATCATGCTAATTCACTTTAGAATTTCAAATAAGCATTCAATCTTTATATAAATATTTTGAGAGTTATTGATGGCTACTTTAGGTTAGGTATGCTTTTTAGAGAGAGGGAGGGAGTGTGTTGTGTTTTATGTTAGCCCATTTAATGTTAACTAGTTTTTCTATCTGGTGCGTTGCGTCGGAGCAGCTGACAAAACTCCAGCGTTGAAACCCAATCGTTGGTAAATCTTGAACGTTACGATGATGAGTCGATGCGAATTCGGTCAGTATCGGTTACGCTCGTTAGGGTATAGAAATCATTGGTAAAGTTTGAGCGTTAAAGCCCAAAAAATTAATTTGTCAAATTAACATATAAAAAAAATAAAATATTTAAAACGAAGTTTATTTGCTCGACAAACCTGGGCGGTGTAAAACACAAGTGTTGTCGGTCTCGGACATTGTGATAGTAATTCGACACGAATTCGGTCGGTTTTGATTATGCTCATTACGGTACTGGAGCTAAAAAAATATAATATGAAGGTGGACCAATGGTCAATGGGGTGTTGGGGGGGGGGGGTTTAGACGATAAACTTGTGCGCTGGTAAAACCCGAGCGTTGTCAGTCACAGACGTTGAGACGGCGAGTATACTCAAATTTGGTCGCTTTTCGTCAACTTCGTTATGGTACCGGAACTAAAACAAAAAAAAATTGGCATTTGATCGATTTTCTTTACGCTCATTATGGTAAATTAACTACAAAAAAACAGCCCACCAAATTCGCTGACTAATATGGTGTCGTCAAGTGATCCAATAAAGCATTTGGCGGCACCAAAGTTATAGTTTATATATATTAGTAATTTACGAAAATGTGTAACATCTAGTGACTTGGTGTAAGTCAAGTTTAAATGAGCATTTTGGCAATTGGAGTCTTTTCAGACAATTTTTGTTTTCATGTCTCTTGTTCTCAAATCAACAAAGTTGCTTATATATATTTAGTTTGAGATTAAAATAGCCAAATGGTAACGAGGGATCGAGGGGAGAAGTTCAGTATTCGAATCAGACTCGAATAACTCGAAATTCGATTCGACTCGCATTCGAATTTGAAGATTCGAATTTGATTATCAATCATTTGAATTCAATTCGATTCGAGCTCAATTTTAGCAATCAAATACGAATTTATGATTTTAAATTCTATTCGATTTGAAATTTGAATTCAAATTATACATTTTATTTTGATTATATATATACATACTTATGAAAAGATAAACTACAATAAATCCATCTTTTGAGTTATAGAGGTTAAAAATTGAAAGTTCATCATTTTGGTTAATAATTAATGTAACTGGATATTATCATTTTGAATATTTAGGATTTGATAACTTTAAATGATTTATTTATTTTATAATCTTGTACGTTTTTTGTTATAAAAACTCAAATTTATATGGTTTTGAAATTGAAATATATTTTTTTAACTGAATTCGAATTGATTCGAATTCGAACTTCATTTTCAAATCGAATCTAATTTCGAATTAGCTATTCTAAATTCGAATTGGGTTGAATCGAATTTGTCGAATCCATTTTGAATTTGAATCCAGCTTCAAAATTTCAAAATTCAAATAATTTCATTTGAATAAATTCAAATATTTGAAATTCGTTGAACACCCCTAGTAGTTATAGGCCTATAGCTATAAAAATATTTAAACTTAGAGCATCTCCACCCATTGGTTTTAGGGCTGTCAATTTATGACACGGACCTGTTAACACGACACGGGTTTTAACAAGTTTGGGTTTGAGCTTAACAGGTTTCGTGTCTTAAACAGGTCGACCTGTTTAAGACATGTTTAAATTTGTGTCTTAACAGGTTAAACACGTGTTAACCTGTTAGTAACATGTGTAGATTTTTATTTTAGAAAATAAATATATATACACTCCTAAAGTCTTAAACATAAAGTCATACTTACAAACGACATTTCATTAATGCCTGTCAGAACCCGATATTATGTTTTTTATGGATGTTATGCTCTGCTTATATGGTTTTTTGTTTCAGGTATGCCATGGATTTGCCGTATTTTGTTTCAAGTATGTTATGGATTTGTGGTTTTTTGTTTAAAATAAGTTATGGATTATTTAATAATTAAGACTTTTATGCTCATTTTGAATATTTTGGTTTCGTTACACATGTATTATTCATTGTGTCTTTAAACAGGTCCCTTAACAGGTCTTAACAGGTTACCTATTACTAAACAGGTTCGTGTTCATGTTTGAAAAAAATGACACGATTAGTTATCATGTTGTGTTCGTGTTTAGCACAACATGTCATCGTCTCTTATCGTGTCGTGTCCGACATGTTATGACAGCCCTAATTGGTTTTTGTTGACATGGCATGGCGTTTGAATTGGTTTATGGGTGGAGACAAACGTTTGTGTTACATTTGGTTTGCATTCTCAAACGTTTGGGAGGTGGGTTTGTAGTGGCCCCACCACAACCACTACACACAAATCATATATATATATATATATATATATACATATTTATTATATTTTAATAAGGTTTAGATTGGTTTATGGGTGGAGCAAAAATGGGTTTTTTTTATGAAAAGTTTATAATATGATGTGACAATAAGATGGACGTTTGAATTGGTTTATGGATGGGGATGCTTTTATCTATTGAGAAGAACTTGTGACGCATACTTTTTTATTATGATGGGATAAGTCAGTATAAGATGCCTACTTAAAAATATATAGAGGCTACGTTATTGCTATGAAGAAAGTACATAATATGATAGTCAAATTAACGGGTCTTAACAATCATTATCATTTAAACTAGTTATTCAAGGATTATCATTACTATTTTTTTAATGGCTGAATATTACATTTTAGGGAGATTGACATTGATTTATGACTTCTAATTTTACACTCTAACTATTTTATCATCCAATAAAGAAGTATTGACTTCTAATTTTACATTTTAACGACCATACAATCCAACAAAGAGATTGACATATGACGCGTATAGACCTATACAGGCTTATTACAACCTAGGACTGCTTTTCTAGGTTGTCACGACGTACTATATACACCCCGTATGGATCTATATGTGGTGTATTATGCTCATCTGAGTTATTGGAGCCGACTCTTTCTTCCTCTCCCTCCTTTCTAATTATTATTATATATACATGCACAACCGAGGATAATTCACGTTATACACATACACACAACACTAATTTTATAATATACACACACAATGTCGTGGTTCAACCATTTATTTCCAGACTAGAAAGAGGAGGAGCAGGGTTACGCCCTTAACGATCAGCCTAGGACGTCGTGGTTACCGGACTTGAACCAGGTTTCGTTTTATATTTATTTAGTATGAAGTTGTTAGTTGGTTTTTTAACTAAGACATGTTACATTACGTTTTGTTAGGAGTATGTCGGCTATGATATTCAGCCTGAACAATCTTACGGACAGCCTAGCTCGCCGGGCTTACCAAATTTGAACCAGGTTTTGTTATATATATTTATTTAGTATGAAGTCGTTAGTTGCTTTTTTAACTATGACATGTTACATTACGTTTTGTTAATAGCATGTCGGCTATTATATTCAGCCTGAACAATCATACGGTTACCCTAGCTCGCCGGGCTTACTAAATTTGAACCAGGTTTCATTATATATATTTATTTGATATAAAGTCGTTAGTTTGATTTTTAACTAATATATGCTACTATTACCGTTATTGTTAATATTTTTATTATTATTATATTATTATTAAAATATTATTATTATATTATTCTTATTATTATTAAATATCATTATATTATTATTATATTAATACTATTATTATTAAAATCTAATTATTATAATTATATTATTATTATTATTATTATTATTACTACTACTATTACTACTATTACTGTTGTTTAATTTTTAACTAATATATGTTAGGAGTATTTCGTGTCGGATTATGGAGGTCAATTACCTGTTGTTTACGATAGTCAGCCGTCGTATCAGTTACCTGTTGTCGGGTCGGATTATGGAGGTCTGTCTTCTTCTTCGTACCAGATACCAATAGTAAATGACCCGCTTTACGGAACCTAGCCTTCGTACCACGGGAGAAACGAGCTTGATGAGGATAATCATGATGCTGGGGTAAACTTAAATGACAATGATGAGGATGCTGGGGGAAACCTAAATGACGAAGATAATTACGATGATGACTACATACGCGAGCCGACAGTTTCGTATAAAACAGATAATGAAAGACACCGCATGTTTTGTTTAAGTTAGTATTATTTTTTTGTACATTATTTAAAAAATAGCTTAAACCGTTTCATATTTTTGAGTCCCGCAACGAGTTGGAGGAATGGGCCAAAAAGAGAGGGCGGGATCATGGGTGTGTTATTGTGGTCCAACGGTCAAGAAAAACAGTGTGGACCTTACATGCAATCGTGGAGGGGAATCGAAACTGAAGGCCACGATCAGGCATACCGACAGTATTAAAAAATGTTGTTCGTTTAAACTCTTAGGTAGGTATGACTTGGCAGGTTCATGTTGGAGGCTTGAAGTGGTAAACGAGACCCACAACCACTGTCCCGTTGTCTATGAGGAGGAGTACGCGGAGCTGAGGAAAATGACCAACGAAGGACTTGACTGGTTGCGAACTTATACTAGAATGGCGTGAAGCCCCTTCAAATTCAAACAGCCGTGGCTGAGTAGTTTCCCGGTTGCCAACTCAAACTCAATGACATATACAACTACTTGAGTAAGCTTAAAAATCAGGAGAAAATTGGCGATACCCCCATAAAGACAGTTGAAAACCTTTATAGTTACTATATAGAGCCTGTGTTTATAATATTTATTAAAGTTTTATTCATCCAATGCAGGTGCTGGAAAACTTTCTCCGTGACCTATACCCCCGAGAATGCTTCCAACGACAGGACGGAGGATATTTTATTCTGTCATAATAAGTCGCATAAAATGCGGCGTGCGTTCCCCGAGGTATTGTTGTTTGACACAACGTACAACACCAACATGTACAACTGATCATTGGTTGAATTTGTCGGTGTGACGTTGACATCAAAGTCGTTTTGTATCACCCATGCGTTTTTTATCAAGGAACGAGAGAGGAACTTTACATTGGCTCTCGAGAAACTAAAAGAAATGCCCGATGATTGTATGGAGCCACGCGTGATACTGACTGGCGCGGACCAAGCCCTCATGAACTCCTGCGATGCAATCTTCCCTAGTGCAACCAAAAATTTATATAGATGGCACATATCTGAGAATATAAAGAAAAAATTTAAGAGTCTTTATAGAACAGATATGGGGACGGACTTCGCGTACTGATGGAAGGTCCTGTATCAGTCTTCGACGATATAAAGTTCAACTATTTTTGCACTCGGATGGAACGTCATTAGTGAGAACACAACAGAGAAGGTGAGTCTTTCATGCGTCTATAGTTTTTAATAGCCTATATAGACATCTTATTAACATTTCCCTTTATTTTATTAGAGGTCTGACATTCGTTACAACCGGTTGGATCCATACAAACACAAATTAGGAAAATCATGTACATATGAACTAATATTACACAAACATAAAACACTCTTTCTTAAACCCGCAATACATTACAAATCTATATCTATATCTATATTAAAGAAATAAGTTTGGTCAATTTCTATTGGTTGATTTACTAATTTTCAAAAATAACAATCACTCTTATAATTTCTTTACAATTTAATAATTCAAAAATAAATTAATAATTTACCTTTCACTATCCATTGCCAATGATAATTTGTTTATGCGCATAAAACCTATTTGTAACCCTAATAAAAACAGCGCTGACATCTCCTCCAACCACTAATCGCCGCTCCCTATTTCTTCTTTTCTGATAGTGGAGATCTAAACTCTCCGATCCAATCTCTTGAAAGCACAAGTTGGCTTCTGACTTTTGAGATTAGACCCGTGGCTTCAAAAATCATATTTGGTATGTATTATGTTACAAACTTAAAACCCAATCATGTATACTTAGTTTCCTTTATATGATTAATATGGTTCTTAATTTAGTTCTCATAAAAAAATATATTTTTTCGTTATACATTATTGAGTTGGTAGCACTAAGTGCGCAAGGGTTTATACCACCTGCTTTGTTCTATCTTGATGTCGTGCTTACGTATAAATATTGTTGCATTAATTTTGGTTAATGGAATTGTTGTGTTAACTTTGATGTCTATGAGATATGTTATCTTTTCATAAACTGCAACATTGATGGTATGGTTAGTAAATATTTGTGGCAGATTAAAGACTAAAGAGCTTACCGGGGATCTTGATGTGAATGCTTATTTTAGATGGAGGTGAAGTTAGAAACAAAACAATAATTATGGTTTATAAAGAAATATTTAGTAGTTTATGAACATAATGTAAAGCTAAAATTTTGTTTATAAACATTCTATTATGTAATGTGATTTTTTAAAGTATGCCTCTCAATATCATTTTTTCATTCGAATAAAACTTGCAATATGCTGTCATTTGAATTTATTTACGTGTTTAATTGACGAATTTTATATTCCACCCGTGTAGCTTACAACAAAAAGAATCCCTCTCAGTTATTTAACCCGCTACCAAAACCCACAAGAGTTACAGCGGTGTACAGTGTACACTATCAACCCCCTTAGCCCACTTGCTAGCGGGCCTATTCATCCTCCTTTATGTCATGTCATGTCATGTCATATATAAACTTGGATTAATGGCTCGGACCTGGCGTCATTAATATATAAATCCACGCACCCTTAACCATCCGCCGTGATTAGGGTTTCAATCTACATACAGAGATTGAATCCCGTGGTTTACGATACGCCGCCCGGTAAATCAAACACTCGCTTTCTTTCAATTTGTTGTTGTTTCAATCTACAACCAATTCCGTCTGATTGCTGCCTATTACGGTTCCTATGATTTGTAGTTTCTCAATCTGATTGCCAGTGATTTTGACTCACAAATGTTGTCTGGAAAGAGATTTTTTTATCTTTATTTATAAAAACATTGTGTTTTTACTTTTTACCCAATTTTTCTATATCAGAGCATATTGGTGGTTAGGGCTGCAAACGAACTGAACCAAACGAACAGGCTTGTTCATGTCGTTAAGAAAATAATGTGTTCACATACTGTTCACAAACACATAAATAAATGTACAAAAAACACAATTGAGCAAACGGTGGCCTTGTTATTGTTCGTTTGTTTAACTAATTGAACGGAATTTCTTGTACGTGTTCGTTTAATTATTAATTAAACGACCGAACATAGATGGACTTCCCGCTCTGGTCCCCCCTGAGCCGGGGGGTGCTTGTGGGAGGGGTGTGCCACGACGAAACAAGGGAATGAAAGGCCGCTTTGCGTTGGATGCTCTTTACCCTCCCCAATGATGGCTCTGTTGTCTTGGGGAGGGTTGAAGCTTGCTTCTTCTCCAGAGTCTTCTTGGTCATCAATACGACCGGTCCTTAATATAACCGATCTTATTCTCTGAACAATCGGAATTTCATACTTCTGTTGGATCCTCCGGTTCGTTTACAATCCTATAATGGTGGTTTTCATATTGTGATTTCTGTCCATTTTCGTTCTTAAAAAAAAAGCAGTGTCAAGTATGAAAAGAAGATATGGTGCAACATATTGCATATGATGGCTTACACTTGATCTCTGAATATTAACAGGTAAGTACTGTTGACATATTTCAATTTGCTGATGCTACTTATGCTGCACCTACCCTTTTGACCAAGCTCTTTTCTAACCTCATGGAAATGACAATTTATTCTAAACTTGTTTTACAATGTATATTTATATTACTTTCTTTGCCTCAAAGAAATGTAACACATTTTATTTTGGATTGATATGAACAATATAAATGCAGCCGTCTTGTTTTCATTGTTAATGATTTTTTTAAAATAACTTTGGTGTCATTGTTTTCTGTTTAAGTTGTATATTGCATATTAACCATTAGTTATTCATTCTAACTACATTTTATTTGCGATTACAAGCGGCATTAATACACATGTCCTAAAGGTCTTTATCAAGGTCACAAGTCAAACTTCACTTCTTTTAGTTATTCTCACTTTCAAACCATTCTTCATTTGTAGCACAACACTAGCACATGGTAATACTGGGTGCCCTTTGACGAGCTCCACATGGTAATGGTATATGATTGTAGCAGCCACTATCTTCATCTGAGTGAAACTCATTTGCTTACCCAAACAAGATCTCGGACCAGCATTAAACGCTGGGAACTTATAAGATGGCTGGTGTTTGATCCCACCGCCTGGTTCAAGCCACCTTTCAAGCTTGAATTCCAAACAATCTTTTCCCCATATTGATTCCATCCTTCCCATGGTATAAAAACATAGAATGATTGTGGTGTTAGGATTGACTTTATGGCTACTTGGAAGTATATCAGGCCGTACTGGACTTTTGTGTTGAAATGGTGCTGGAGGGAAAAGCCTTAAGGCTTCACATAATCCACCATGAAGATAAACCAGTTTGTCCAAATCTAATGCTTGAATACCATCGCACTTCCCACCTGTTTCCTTATCTAGTTGTCTGTAGACCTCTTCTCGCATCTTATCTTCTGCCATTGGGTTTTTGGCAAGAAGATAAAATAACCAAGAGAGAGTGCTACTAGTGGTATCTCTACCTGCAAATATAGTATTCAACAAGTTGTCTCTCAAAAACTTATTCGGATCCTTAGACGCGACACTTTGGTCTTTTGCCTCTCTCAATAGAGCTGCTGAAAAGTTAAAACCTTCGTCTTCGGGTATATAATTCATGTTACTAAAATTCTTATGTATTTTGGCTACGTGTTTATATATGAACTGATCAATGACTTTCCATGCATCACTTAACTTTTTCTCATTTCCCATTCTAAGTAATCGCTGCAATTTCCATAATTTTGTTGGCATGATATGCCTCCATAAGATGGCTTCTTCCACACCAGGTAAAACCATTTCGCATGGAATGCTAGGGAAACCCAGAGACATGCTTTGGGGGTCGTATTCAATAATTAATTCACATATAACATCAAACCCAAACCTTTGAAATATATCCTGCAAATCCGTCTCCACCCCTTGTTGGGACATGTTGTCAAGTACCGGTAGTAACCCTTTAACAACCTTGCCCCAAACAACCTTTTTCAAAAGGTTCTGAAAGTTAGGGTGGTTTAGGAGGAGCGTGAACGTTCTACGATGGAACTCCCATAACTCACCATCGGAATTCGACATTCCATCTCCAAGGATATCCAGGATCTGGTGGAGTTTGTGACCTTTCGGGTAATTAGGGAAATTTTTGCTCAAAACGTGATGGATGTTTGCAGGATTTGAGGTGAAAAGCATATCCATGTTGGCTAACACGGGTCCTTTAAAAACGAACGTACCACCAGTGCGTGCCAGAACATCAGTGAGGTATTCATGGAGTCTATGGGAATTTACAATGGCCGCCGGTAGTCCACCAAGAACCGGCCATTTTTTCTGGAAGACAGAATTATGGCTTTGGCACGTGTATAAAACAAACAGAACGGAAATTACAAATGAAAAGAGAATGGCAAGGCATACAAGGAGAGCCATGGAAAGAGGTATTTTCCTTATAGAAGCAGGGATGCAGTCAAGTGGTAACAACTAAAGAAGCTGCAGGCCCTTTAAATAGCCATTATAACAATCACCCTCCATCCAAAAATAAATTGTAACTTTCATTATGATTTATGATGGATCACATATTGATCTTTATTTCCTTTTTTTCTTTTTATTTAGCATCTTGTTTATTGTAAGTTCTTGTTAAGCAATTTAAAAGTATGAATACATGTTTACAAATATGGTAATTCTGTCTCAAAACCTAATGTCAGGATTTAGTTCAAGCATATAATTATATGCTTGAACTAAATCCTGACATTAGGTTTATTGGTATATATGAAATAAGATTTTTCTATGAAGGAGGGTATACTATCTACGCCTCATAACTTGCATCAATCTATATTCTTATTTTCCTTTGGTTTCAAGTGAGTTCCAGATAACCAAAACTGCTTGAAGACACTAAAATCGCAACATACTATGACCACTTACTGTTGAAACTCCATTAACGCCGGTGCTCTCCTGCGAACCCCATCGACCGCCACAGTGATGAGCTGTATTATTATTATTATTATTATTATTATTATTATTATTATTATTATTATTATTATTATTGTGTCGAGAGCCATCAGTCCATCAACACGACCTAAATTCTTCAACCAATTTCCAATGATATTGAAGCGAACAACGACGAGGATGATATAATTAGAGTATCAACACTAGAACATAGAAATCCAACTTTCAAGGATCTCTTTTGGCAGAGACAAAACTCAGAATGTTAGTAATATTAAGTAACTGATTTTTCATTATTAATTAATTTTCTTGATTTTGTTTCATGATGAGCAAATCTATGAAATAATGCAATTGTTGGCTTGCTTGTTTCAGATAAAAAACTGCTATACAGATTTGGATTAAGAATAACACATTAGAATAAATGATGGGAAAATCGAATGTATATATTGAGATTAAGTAGCTGAAAATGATGGGAAATCAATAGTTACGACCAATAAAATAAATTTCTTTAGAATTCAGAATCGATGAAAATTCCAGTGGGAAAATTAATTTCACATTTTCAAATTAATAGCTTTAGAGAAACTAAATAACCAATTATTTCACCTAAAATATTAACATTTTTCATATTTAAAATATGAATACAAACTAGGTGTCCTCTCGAGCACAGGATAGGTAATTAAGAGATAGAGCTAGCCTATTCGTTATGAAGAATCAATGCTCCCGGTAGAATAGAGCTTACATACGGCACCTAGCTTTCTCTCACGCACTCTTTCCGGTTCTTTTATTCATCGCTTTGTCATGCACTAGAGGGAATCTCTCGTTTTCTAATGTACTTTCAAAAGTAGCGGGGGCGAAGGTACTCTCTTTGCTTTTTAGCAAGATGGCTAATCCTCCATTCTGCCATCGAAAATTATTTAATTCTTGCCTTTCTTCAAAGAATTTCCATGATACACAAAAAAAATTATTTTTGAGCAGCTTCACCAATTTCTTTTATCTTTTAAAAGGATCTGTTGGTTTTTAGGTACAATAATTAGATTTGGTAATAGTAATAAAAGACCTGGTTTAAAAACAGCTACCCAATATTCGGGAGAGCTATACTATTTTTCTACGAGATGTCGGTAATTCCTTGTACCATATTCATAGCCATAGTACGTAGATTGTGAAGAAGACTGTTTAACTTGACCCCTTTCTTTATTGTTTTTTTTTTCAAAAAACCGGGATGATGTTCCTTAAATTAATTTATTAACAAGTTAAACTCATTAGATAAATAGGCTATGTTTGAATAAACTTATTTATAAAAAGAAACTGGTCTGTGTTAACCTGTTAAAAAATAATCATGTTAACAATCCAGAATCTATTTATTCTCAAATTATGTTTGGGTCGCGTAAGAAACTCTAAACCCTAAAATTAATTTCACTTTTTCCAATTGAAGCTAAGCTATGGTCTATTATATTATTGGGAGGAAGTAAGGGCGTATGATTGAAAGTCAAATTAATGGTTCTAACATTTTATAGTTTTTATAGTTTTAACCTATTAACCTAATCATTTAAACTAGTTATTCAAGGATTATCAGCACTATAACATTTTCTAGTTTTTATAGTTTTATGATTTGTAAAGATTTTATTATAAACAGATAATTAAAAATTTGTAGATCATTAAGTAAAAACCTCTTCAGTCAATTTTTGTTAACTGTTCAATTATTGTTAATTTGAATAAGACCCTTTTAAGGCTACTTGATTTTTAAATGCTAACTTTAGATTCTCTTTGTAGTAAAAAAAATAAAAAATAAAAAATAAAAAAAACAAGTCCACAAGAATGAGCTAAACAAATAAATAAAACCCACGTTGTAAGACCGTGCGTAGTGGTAAGCTGTGGCTGGCATTTTGGCCCAAAATGCCAGAGAGCACCGCCCTCCTCAACATCTTGGGGGCTTTGGCATTCAAAAACTCTCCCAACGTTGTGGAGAAAAAGCCGGTTGAAGAAACTAATGGGGCCAAGGGGAGAAACCGTCCAATGTGATGGGAGGTGGTGGCGTTTCCCACATTGTGACTACGGTTGGTCTAACTAATAAATGAAAAGGCCTTCAAAATGGTTGATTCACAGGACCTGCCGCGGCC
Source organism: Bidens hawaiensis (assembly GCF_021521415.1). Taxonomy (NCBI): domain Eukaryota; kingdom Viridiplantae; phylum Streptophyta; class Magnoliopsida; order Asterales; family Asteraceae; genus Bidens; species Bidens hawaiensis. The sequence goes on from NW_027491634.1 coordinate 409,716, forward strand.
CTTGAGTTTACAGTAACAAGTTCTCACGATGACCAAAACGAATTACCAGTAATCCCGACACGAGCAACGCCCGTCCTTAAAATGATGAAACCGATTCGCATCGCGAACCACAAGTTCTCTCGAGGTAACACGAGACACCAACTTCATAACCAAATGACAATCATCACATATTCTCAGATTCTTCATTATATAAACAGGCATCCAAGCCTGCAAACTCATCAACCCGAACGCCAACGCGAGTTTCTCACTATGATACGCGGTATCCTTATTAACAAAACCGTCTTCCTTAACATACATTCCTGTCTCTTCTATCTTCCTAATAATATCCTTTAACGCGTTGTAAACGTCATTAATCCTAGGATGGTTAGTATCATTAACAGTAAAAACATGAACCCGGTTATCCACTTCAATCCAACTACAGCCTGGATTCTTTCTTATTCCTTTATCTTTCATAACCCGCCTTACGTTACTAACACTCTCCAGATTCCCGGAATCTGTATAAAGATTCGCTAACAGAACATAGCTCCCAGAATCTTCTGCATCCAACTCAACAAGATTCTTCAAAGCGGTTTCCGCCATTGTTGAATCGCCATGAATCCTACAAATAGAGTTGTTCATTATTCAGTTAGAAACTGATTAAACCGGACCGAACCCAAACCAAAAACCGAATTCTTATTCGGTTATTCGGCTTGGTTATTGGTTATGCAGTTGATTTAATTCGGTTTATTCTGTTTAACCGAATACCCGTTTTTTTTTCGGTTTGCTATTTTTATATACTTATGACTATTTTTGGGCTTTGTATGTTTTATTTTGAATGCGTTGTTGCTCGGAACATAAACAGAATCCAATACGGGCCATTGTAGCTTAATCGAATCTCTTACTCGGTTATTTCGTTCGGTTTGGTTTTCAGTTATGACCGAATAAAAATCATTAACAAATAAAACCAACCGATGAACACCCTACCTGCAAGCGCCGAGCAAAGCTCCCCAAACCGCAGCGTTCGGTTCCATTGGCATGCTATCGATTAAATCTTTCGCGTCTATAATGAGTCCTGCGCGCCCAAGTAAATCCACCATGCACGCGTAATGCTCACATGTCGGGATAATATTATGAACATTAACCAACATATCAAAGTAACGGTGACCTTCCGATACCAAACCCGAGTGGCTGCAACCCGACAGAACAGACACATAACTTATATGGTCCGGAGCCATACCCGACCCGAGCATTTTCTCAAACGTGTCTATCACTCGATTCCCATCACCTCTTTGTGCGTAACCCGCCATCATCGCGTTCCACGAAATCAAGTTTTTCGTATTTATCGAATTGAACGCTCGTTCCGCTTCATTAATACGTCCGCATTTCGAATACATTGTTATAATACTGTTTTTAACCGAAACATCAGAACCGAACCCGAATTTTTCCGCTTGGCAAATGATTTGGGAACCGAGTTTTAACACGGCTGCGTTTGCACACACGCCGATCGAACTTACAAACGTAATATAATCGGGTTTGATTCCGTGTTGTCTCATTAACACATAGAGTTTTAAACCATCTTCCCAAAACCCATGATTAACATAGCCTGCTAACAATGAGTTCCACGATACCACGTTCCGTTCGGGCATTTCATCGAAATATTCTCGAGCTTTTTTAACGTCTCTGTTTTGAGAGAACGACGTGATCATCGTTGTCCATGATATAATATCTTTATGTGACATCGATTCAAACGCGTTAACTGCACTCTGAATGTTGTCACATTTAGCATACATTGCGATTAGCGCATTAGCTACGGGGATTAACGGGTCCAAACCAATTCGGATTGAATATGCGTGGATTTGGGTTCCAAGGTTTATATCTTTTAACACGCAACAAGCTCCTAGAACAGTTGCTATAGTGAACTGATCAGAGGCCATGGGTACGCTTTTCATCTGTTTAAACAACGAAAACGCCTCAACTTCGTTGCCACTATGCACCGCACCGCCTATTAACGAAGTCCATGATACTATGTTGTGTTCTTTTATTTGTTTAAATATTTCACGCGCGTTTCCGAAGCGTGCACACTTAGCATACAAGTCGATTAAGCCACTGCCAACATACGCGTCGATGGGTTGTTGCAGTCGGATGATCCGTGCGTGTAAGTGGGCCCCCCACGTAAGGTCACACACGCTAGTCGAAGCACTCAGGACACTCGCGTATGTCATCGAATTCGGTCGGAAACCTTGACGACACATCTCGATGAACATCTCAAGTGTTTTCGTGACATTTCCGTGCTTAGATAATATTGAAATGATCATGTTCCAAGACACGACGTCTCTTTTAGGCATTTCATCAAACAGTCTCAAGGCATGTTGAGCACCGTATAGTTTTGAGTAACCGTAAATCATGGAGTTCCACGAAAACATATTCGGGTTTCGTATCTTCAAGAAAACAGATTCAGCGATATCTGGTTTATCACACTTTATATACATATCAACAATCGAAGACTCAACCGAATCATCACCTAAAAACTCAAACTTTTGAGCCAAACCATGAACCTGCAAACCCAACTTAACATCACCAACACTACCACAAGCCTTCATCACACAACTAAACGAATACGCATCCGGCAGACATTCAAACCGCCTAACCATCAAAACGAAAACCTCAACGGTCTTCTCTACCAACCCATTTCGATAATAACCCGACATCATCGAGTTCCACGACACAACATCTCTTTGAGGCATTTCGTCGAACACCTTCTGTGCATCCACAACCTGGCCAGAACTCATCAACCCATCAACCATTGTGTTCCAAGTAAACACATTTTTCAACTCAGTCATGTTAAACACCAATGCAGCTTCATCAATCAACCCGCAGCCGGAGTACATGTTGATTAAATTGTTTTGGATAAAAGTTGAAACGTGTAACCCTGTTTTGATTAGTTGGCAATGGAGTCCTTGAGCTAAGGGTTTGGAGTGAAGATTGACGCATTGTTTCATGGTCTCGTAGAAGTGTTGAGATAGTTCCATGTATGATTGTTGATGGGTTGATAATAGGCGATGGGTTAAGTGGATTGAGAGACGACATGGGGTTGAGAAGATGGAGATCATGAGAGAGTCTGGTGAAGGTTAAATTTGAATGCGTGTGGGTTTTCGGCTTCATTTGATCAATGCTGTAAACATCTGGTCGCTAGTGGGGCGTGGTGCTGTCCATGCCGTTCGTCGCTCGAACTGGCTCGCTGTTTGTTCGGAAAATGCTCGCTTGTTTTTTTGCTCGATTGTAAATGAGTAGCTCTGCTCGGTTCCATCTGTAAACGAGCCAAGCAACGAACAAATGTCTGCTCGATTCGGTCCTGTTCGACTCGAATATTTTTAATTTATTTTATATATAAAGAAATATATAAATATGTAGACAACATGCATAAACTATAAGTATATAATTTTTTAAATCATTTTAATTTTTTCTTATTCCTTCAATTTTTTAGTATCATTGACTCGTGAACAGCCCTGGTCTGACGGTGAGGTGAGGACTAGCAATTAATTAAGATTAATTAGACCAAACTTTAATGCATAATTTCAGTTTTACATGCACACATAATATATGAAACAAGATTTTTCTATGGAGTATATGCTCTACATCTCATAACTTATATCAATCTATATTCTTATTTTCCTTTGGCTTCAAGTGAATTCTTGAAGACACTAAAATCTGAGTATGATCACTTATTGTTGAAACTCCATTAATTGAAACTCCATTAAACTCCATTATTTTCCTTTGGCTTCAAGTGAATTCTTGAAGACACTAAATTCAAGGACCCCTCAACTATGTATAAACAGGAAAGAATGGACTAGTGTTATTTTTCATACGAATAAAAAGACGGTGTATTTCTTTCAGTCAAAATCAATGAATAGGCTGAGATCAAAGATAATAACTTTCAGTCTTATATTGAAGTATTTAAGAGACCTTACCGATTAAGAGGTAATACATGAATCGTTCTTACCCATTTAGTGGCTCCCTTAACCATTAAGATACTAAGCACATTTTATCTTTGACTGGTTTAGATGTAGCTTCTTAATGGAATCATTAAGAGAACCAAACAACCCTTTAATGTGTTTACTTTGGTTAGTTAATCCTCGTATACAAAGAATGAATATAAAGTTCAAGAAAACCAAAAGATCAGAACGCCGAAGCAAACCTTTTTTGAATTTAACTAGGGGTGGCAAATGGGTTGGGTTGGGTCGAAACGGGTTAGGGTCGGAATGGGTCAACTAAAAAAAGGGTTGTTTTGGTTCGGGTCGGAACGGGTTAGGGTCAAAAGGTTTGGGTCAGAACGGGTCCGGGTCGGAATGGGTCAAGGTCGGAACGGGTCAAAACGGGTCGGATCGGTTTTTTTTTAAACGAGGGTAAAGAAGCAAACGTTTTAGTTTTTTTACATTTTTTGTTTTTGATTTATATTTTGAGTTATGATTTTTTTATTAATTTTTTTGAATTTTTTTGGGAGGAGTTTTTATTGTTAATAAAAAACCCCTCCCAAAATAATTCTAAAAAATTAATAAAAAAAATCATAACTCAAAATATAAATAAAAAACGAAAAATGTAAAAAAATTAAAACGTTTGCGCCGTTGTCCTCGTTCTTAAAAAAATGAACTGAAACCGAAAGCCGACGGAAACGAAACATAAACAAAAAACAAACCGAATTAATCAAAACCGAAAAAATCGACCTAAACGAAACTAAAAACCGAAACAGAACAGAAATGAAACTGAAATAACAGACAAGAATGAAACAAAAAGCCGAAAACGAATCCGAAACTGACAAAAAACAAACAAAGGAAACCGAAACCCAACCCGTCCAGTGCTCCGAAACCGACCAAAAAGAAACAAAGGATACCAAAACCCAACCCGTCCAGTGCGAAAGCTCATGTCGGCTCGAAACCTAAACCGAACTCATTCCAATCCAAAACCCGTTTCAACCCAAGCTTGCCACATTTCCTTAAAACACTAACCCAAATGGACCCATTTATCTAAATTTTTTGACCCATTTTGACCCGAAAATAAGAAGGTGGAATTTTAAGTGACCATTTTGACCCATCTTATTAAAATCTATGACCCAAACCAACCCATATGATTTTTAAAACAACCCAAATTGACCCATTTAAAATGGTTTGGATCAAGATTGCCACCCCTAAATTTAACTCATTCCGACCCAAACCAAAATTCCCATTTTCTAAATCGACCTGTTTTAACCCCAACTTCTATGACTTGACCCGCTTGCCAGGCCTACTCACTTGTATGGTAATTTAACTTTAATACAATTTCAACTCATTTGCAAATGTAATCACATCATACCCTTGATAGTAGGGATGAGCAATTTCAGTATCGGTACCGATTTGGTACCGAAATCGGTACCGATTTGGTACCGAATCAGTACCAAAGTTTTGAGTTTCGTTTCAGGATCGGTACGGTATCGGTATTTCCCGAATTTTTACCTTCAATACCGGTACCGTCCCAGTACCAAGAATTTGCGATTTTCAGTACCAAGCTAATCCCTACTTGATAGTAGTAAAATCACCAGCATATACCTAACTACACAAACAAAACATATTCAGCTGACCTTATTGTCTGGTATTTGCTTTGGTTAATCACTACAACATTAGTGAGGCCCAAGAAAAAAAAACAATGTTATTTGTTTGGTCAAAGATTACACACAATGACACAAGGCTAAACAAAAGTTACAACTAATAATACCCTCAGCCACTAGTCCATAAACTCTTAAAACCTACAAAAAGGATCATTTCCATGGCATCCATGCCATACTCTGAGGCCTACTTTCATTACCCCTGTTCAATGGACTCTCAGACCCACCTGATGACTTACTCAGGGTTCCATGAGACACTGGGCTGCTCGGTCCCATGCTGTGGGTAGCCGGTGTGACCTTTGGTGCGACACTCGATGGGTCAACATGGTTAGCCGATAGAGGTTCTTTACGGTTTTCCGGAAGAAAAGTTCCAACTACAACCTGCAGCACAAGATTCAAACAAAATGTTAACTTTCATCACCATGAGATAACCGTCATCTTTTAGGAAGAAAAGGGTAAAATTGTCATTACACAAAACTTTATTAACAGCCTGCAGAACAAGATTTAAAAAGATTTTAATTTACTTGCAATCAACTTTTAAAAGTTTTGATTTTGGCTTAGGGTTATCTGGCCTTGTTACCTGCTCAAAATGATGACATGACCCTAGGGGTGTAAACGAGCTCAGCAAGCCCAAACTCAACTAGGCTTGAGTTCAGTTCGTTTAACTTACTTGAACTCGAGCTAGAGCTTGGCTCGTGAGCAGTTTTTCAAGCTCGAGCTCTGCTCATTATTGATTAATTAATATATACTGTTTAGTTATACTTGGAATAATTTTATACATAATAATAGTTATAAAAGTACATATTTAATACATGATATGAATCTTATATAGCAATAGGCTCACCAAGCTCGCTAGCCAACTCAAGCAGCAAGTGATGCTCGGGTTATTTATAGGCTCGAACGTGCGCTTGCTTATTAACCAAGCTTATTTTTAGCTCTATCAAGCTCAGCTTGATTCTAGCTTTCAGGGATATCGAGCAGCTCACGAGTGGCTTGGCTTGTTTACACCTCTAAAGTGGCAGCCAACACTTCCAAACTTTGACCATGTTGACTTTGTCAACACATAAAAACAGTTAAGAAATTAGGGAATACCTGAACAGGACTTGCAGCAATCAAGAGTCCAGCTACAACACCACCAAAAACCTGATCACCTGATCCGGACAACGTGATGCTTAGTCCACCGGTCCGGGTGCGCTGACCGTGCACCTCTGTTGGCACAAACGAGCCCGAAAGTGACAATATGTCAAATCTCCCCTGAATCATTTTAAAGATATTATCAGTCTATCAGATTTGCACATTATGAAACTTAGTCTAAATTATTTATAATATCATCAAACAAAAATTAGACAAAAAAATCAGACACACCTCATATGTTGCGGTTCCACCTGAAATTGCAGCCTGGCGAAGTGTTACATTACTAACAACGCCTGTCCCAGACATGATGCATACTGCCCTTGGTCCAGTCTGAGAAAATGACATGATCTTGTTTAAAACATCCTGAAAAAACATAGAATTTGAAACATGGTTATTCAAGAAATTTTAAACTGCACATAATTGATTAGTGGAAACTTTGAAAATCTAACCTCTCCCTGCTGCACCACAATGATATGTGGAGTGTAACCAAATCCAGCTGCTCCTACAATAATAAGCTTTTTCATTAACATAAGATAAAAGAAAAACAATTTTTGTCATCTACTTTTCAGTAACCGATGATTCGATATCAAGCTCCACATAAATTTCAATAGCAACATAAGTGACCAACGACAACTACATTATGCAAAACTATATAAAAAATCAAACTCTATAACTACTAAAGATCTTGTACAAAACTCACATGAATCTAAATTCTAAGCTGCAAGCCTGCAATCAACTACTAAAACAAGAGTCAACTAAATGTAAAACAAGAGTCAACTAAATGTGGCCCAACCACAAATTAGAATAGATGATATCATGATAAACATCGCATATAGTCGAGCCAAACAATAACACTAAAGCCGGATTTGGTTCATTGAATTTGATGTTTAGTTAGAAAACAGATTATGATTCCTTCAAAACATTCTATGAACCAAACGCTCCCTGACTAAAACCAAAGCCCACCAAACAAGTCCAACAAAAACACGAAAAAAACAAGCCATGTTCCACCATCACATGGTTAACACAAAATTATGCACACAACAATAAATTTGCATCACTTCAACTGTCAAATACCCGATCTTTATACACACACTTTTTTTTATCCGAAAGCATAAATTACCAACAAAAGATTCCAACTTTATGAGCAAATATATCCTTAAAAGTGTAACTAAAAGCAGGGATTTGCAAATCAATTACCTACATATGTTTCCTGTTTAGGTTTCTTGTTTAACGAACCCGGAGGTCTACCCCTCGCCCTCTTCACCGATCCGAACCCTTCCTCCATCGGAACCGAACTAACCGGCGCCACAACAATAGGCGGAACCGCATCCGAACGTGGCTGCTGCATTTCAAACCCACCATTCAACGCACTCGCACTAACACCTGGCGGCGACATAGACCCGTCCGGCCCGTACTTCCTCGGCCTCCCCCTCCTTTTCATCATCGTTACGCCCGCACCGCGCTCGTTGATATTAATATTCTGCCGGAACCCTACATCACCACCGCCACCGCCACTGCCAACACCACCGCCGGCGGCGCCGTAAACACCGGTGACGCCGGGAGGGTACCTATTGGGCGGCGGCGGCGAGGTTACCGGCGGCATTGGTTGCCGGAATATTCCTCCAGATTCAGATCCGTTCATTTGAATTAACTGATAAAAAATTACAAATTTCCCTCAAATTAAGTGGATTGGAAACCTGAATAAAACCCTAATAGCAACGAATTCAAAATTGAAACTTGTTTTTGAATAAATCAAGCGAAATTAAATTGAAATAAAAATGTAAAAAAAATTGGGGAAAATATAAAATTCTTACCGATTAAAAATTTCAGGAATTATTGTGAAGGAATTATGGAGCGATTGATTTACGAAGAAGAAGAAGAAGAAGAAGCAATTTCAAGGGTTTGCAGGCATTTTATTATTATTATTTATTATTATATTATTATTATTATTATCATTAATTATTAATTATTATTATTATTATTAATTAATTATTATTATTATTATTATTATTATTATTATGATGATGATGGTTTCTGGAATTCAAATATATCCACTTTTTCTTGACTTCAGTTTTACAAACCTTTTTTTTTTATACTTTTTTTAAAGGTGAAATTAAAACTAGCAAGAAGCTAGATAGAAGAAAAACGCATAAACATAAGGAAAGATCAAAACAAGGAACTCAACATAAGCAAATCTAATATGTTTCTGGCACTCCAAATTCGGTAGTTTGGCTCGGTTTTTGACCTAGAAGAACTGTCTTCACTTCCCTCATCATTTTAGCAACCGTAGTCGGTAATCCAACTATTATAAAACACCGCATCATTTTTGGATTTCTATAAAATCCAAAGTGTTGTGAAAATTAATTAAATTGCCACCTCGTTATTTTTATAGAGTCATATTTTGGTAAGGTGACCCATTATCTCACAAATATGACCGAAAGTACATGTATATGGTAAATTACCTAGCCAAAGATATGCACCCAAATCAAAGAAGCAAAATTATATGAGTTTAAAAGTGTGCTTAGTTTTCCTCCCTCTTGAGACATATCTCGTAACGCACCATAGCTAACCCGATACCGCTCATTTCAAGATTCAAGCGAGTAGGAATACGAAACAAAAACGCTTGCCAAAGAAAACAATTAATCTTTAACAAAACCCAATTAACCTCTCGTTTCAAAACTCGACTATAAATCTCTTCTATCCACCCCTCCAACCCCCCCCCCCCCCAACACACACACATAGGTAAACCAAGGTAGATAAATAAAAACTTATCAAGGTTGTACCGGAGGATACTCGCTGTGCCACTTATATCGATATTCTCTACATTTAGTATGTACAACTAATTTTTGTGAAAATTGACTTTAAGCCCGAGGTAGCATGAAAGCATCTTAGAATACAAGTTAGGTTCGTACAATTTGACTCCGTCCAACCGCCTAAAACTTCTTTAAAGTAACTACGGTGTTTTCTCCCATGATGTCTGTTTTGAACAACAAATTATTACACTATTCTTTTCCAAGTGACTTAAACACTCCGTTAGAGAACGACTCCATCTTAGCAAACACCTTGAGATCATTATGCTATACACCTTGAAACCAAAAACCATAAAAACGAATACCACTACTAATGTTGTTTGAAGATACTGGTACTCAGATAACCACTACTCTTTGCTCAACCGTTTTTTAAATTTATTACTTGTAAATACTAAGATATTAACAAGAAAACGATCATAGCTTACATTGGATAATCGAAGTGAATAAATATTTCATTGAAGTCACTAAACAAAAAGGGGTATGCTTAGCATGCATGGTAAAACAATAAATTTGAGAAGTTTAATGGATGAACCTCATAACTTCACATACCATCTTTTTGGCTGCATTTTTGTTAAACTCATTAGCAACATGCAGCAAACAAAGAACACTGCAAATTATATCAATACACCAAACCTGGGTTACTAATCCAAGTATTCCAATATAATGAGAACTTAAGCAATACTCTTACCCAAAATGGGAATTTCCTATGAAAACATTGTTAGGATTAGTGAAGGCTTTGGGCCAAGTTCGTTGGTTGAGAATTAGAAGACAAATGGGGGCGGCTCGTTGAATTCTGGAGGAAGGCCTATTTGACGTTTTCTTTTTCTTGGTCTTAAGTCATTTAACCTAATTGTTCTCTATATAGATCATAGTCATGCATTGCAATCTACTTGTACCGTGCTTAAACAAAGTACCTCTAGTTGCAGCCCATGGATGTAGGTCGTCTTCACCGAACCATGTAAAATCTCGTGTCTCTTATTTATTGCTTTCGTTTACTTGTGTGTGTGTGCGTGTTTGTGTTTCCGATGTACACCGACTCTGATTGATACCTAACAAGTGGCATCAGAGTCAAAGGTTCGTTAAATACACGAATGCATTGTGACGATCTCCTGGGAACTCTTGTTGAATGGGGAGATCGGTAGTGGTTCTCGGGTTATCTCTGGATCTGGTGGATCATGTGTATCGGTTGAGATAAAGGACGGATCAATTTTGGCTAATGAGTTGGAGCTCAATGGAGCTTCAACTGGCCCTTTTGGTACTTGATATTGCAGACGTTGCTGCAACTAGGGGGTAAGTCTTAACTTGTTTATGGGAGCTGAAAGCTTGGAATACTTGTTATTGAAGATTACTGGTATTACTGATGACTGGGTTGCTTTGTACGTACTTGAATGGCGGGCTGGAGTTTATCGCAAGGCTTTCAAGTGGGAGATTGTTAGGATTAGTGAAGGCCTTTGAGCCAGGTTTGTTAGTTGACAATTAGAAGACAAATGGGGGCGGCCCGTTGAATTGTGGAGGAAGACCCATTTGATGTTTTAATGGTCCCTAAGCCATTTAACCTAATTGTTCTCTATATAGATCATAGTCATGTATTGCAATCTACTTGTACCGTGCTTAGTAAAAGTATACCTCTAGTTGAAGCCCATGGATGTAGGTCTGCCTTGACCAAACCACGCAAAATCTCGTATCTCTTATTTATTGCTTTCGTTCGTGTGTGCATGTGTTTGTGTTTCTGCTACATACTGACTCTCTGGTAGTTACCTAACAAACATGTGCACATTGTCAAGTAATTATCTTTGAGATTGGTCCCGAGACGCGGTTGGGCACCACCCTAAGAAGCATGTTCATATAGGACTGGTTTAGGACCAACATCCTAGATTTAATCTTAGTTCATTACCTTACTTCAGTTTTAAAAAACAGTGGGACTGAGCTATGGTTGGACAAGACTTATCATGAACTTGGTTGGGAATGGACTTTTGCAACAGTTTAATGATCTACACTACTTAGGTAACTATCAACTGACTTACTAATCACAATAAATTTGGTATTAATGACAAGAGACCCCCACATAATAATGAAATGAAAACTTCATGAAAAGTTATGGTCAGTTAGGAATAGGTATTAGCAAAAATGGAAAAACATTTTTAATGATATGAAAAGGCTAAAAATTAATTTGACATTAACATATTGGAGTACTAGTCTACAAACATTGCAATTTGCATTGCAATAGTCTTCAGCTATACACATATTAGTTACGTATTTTCGTACATGATTTTCAATCTTAGTTACATATGTATTTACGATGTGAATGTTATTTGTTGTACTATATGGAGATTTAAACATTTTGCATTAAACTAATGAACATGAAAAATACGATATATGAAATCGTAATACAAGAAACAAGCGGTCACAACTCACAATCAGGTTTAGATACGATAGGTTTTAACACATGTAACTCGCAACGAAACATACCAAGCTAATTCACTACATATAAGAATGCTCAGAGTAACATGTTTCACATAGTAATTAAACGCTAAAACATGGATTTAGTTCTAGATTATTAGACGCTTTATTCGCACATCATCTCGCCAATATGCTTAATAAAATTCGTAATTATAAACACTTAATACAAATTACTCTATTATACTAACTGCCTTTTGATTTTCTTCCCTTAAAGGAGTGCCTACATAAAGGGGCTTCAAGCATGTTACAATGATACTATCAAACATACACTCTCCTTCTCTTAAACCTTTCTGTCCATGGCTTCCCTTGAATACACAACCATTCTCTATTTAGTTTTCATTCTCTTGTTATTTGTAATGTGTATATATAAATCTCAAAAACAAACTACTATAGCCCCTACAAATTGGCCTGTTCTTGGCATGATACCGGGGATCCTTCCCAATCTCCACCGACTTCATGACCACATGATCGAAGTTGCAATGCACACATGTGGCACGTTCATGTGGAGAGGCCCTTTCTTTGCTCATATGGACATGCTCTTTACCACAAATACTTTAGACATCAACCACATTCTTAGCAAAAACTTCAGAAACTACCCAAAAGGTGACGCTTTTCGTAAGATCTTTGATGTTCTAGGAGATGGAATCCTCAAGTCAGAAGGTGAGCTATGGGAGATCAACCGTAAGATCACCATGTCTGCAGTCAAACAAGTTGGATTTCAGAATATGTTGAAAACAATCCTCTGGAACAAAGTCGGAAAGGGGCTTCTACTCGTGCTAGAGTCCCTTTGTGGGCATGGTGCACAGATGGATTTACAGGATATATTCCAGAGATTCACATTTGACACCATATGCACAGTCCTATTCGACAATGACCCTGGAAGCTTGTCTGTAGATTTTCCTCATATCGTGTGTCAAAAGGCCTTGTTGGATGTTGAAGAAGCCCTCTTGTATCGGCACCTTACGCCCCCATGCCTTTGGAAACTGCAAGAATTTCTTGGAATAGGGAAAGAGAAGAAGTTTAGTGAAGCACGGAAAATCCTTGATCAATTCATATACAAATGCGTTGCACAAAAACAAAAGGAGCACAATAACATGAACCGCGACCACCAAGATGAAAAGTTCATATTAATCATAGCTCTCATGAGAGAAATGGAAGCTCAAAATGGCACTTCTGGCAATCCTACACAATTTCTAAGAGACATCTTATTAGATCTGATAGTTGCAGGGAAGGATACCATCAGCAGCACGCTTTCTTGGTTCTTTTATAATCTTACAAAAGCCCCAACAGTTGAGCATAAGATTCTTGAAGAGATTCACAAACATTTGGATGTCAAAGGGGGCAAGATATGGAATGTCAAAGAGCTAGGTAATATGGTTTACCTTCATGGTGCTTTATGTGAATCTTTAAGGCTCTTTCCTCCGGTTCCTTTTAATCTTAAAGTTCCACTAGAACCCGATAACCTTCCAAGTGGCCACAAAGTTAACCAAAACACCAAAATTGTTCTACTTTGATATACCATGGGACGGATGAAATCGATATGGGGTGACGACTGCATGGAGTTTAAGCCTGAAAGGTGGGTTATTAAACAAGGAGGAATCAAACATGAGCCATCTTACAAGTTTGCGGCATTTGGTGCTGGTCCGAGGACTTGTGTGGGTAAGGAGATGGCTTTGTCTCAAGTGAAGATGGTGGCAACTGCAATCATATATCATTATCACATAGATCTAGTGGAAGGTCATCAGGTTGTCCCGACGAATGCTATTATACTACATATGAAGCATGGTCTCAAGGTGAGATTAACTAAACGAATTGAAGTGAACTGAACAAGAATGCAAGTTAATTAAAGATCTATTTTGAGTTTATGTTGTTCTATTTTGTGTTGTGAGCACAATACTATTTGATAATAAGATGCTGAAGAACATCGAGATAGAAATATAAAAGTGTGGAAAGTAATATAAAAGTATTCTTGTAACGGAAAAAGTTATGGCCTGAACTCTAATGTTATGGGAATGAAGTAATGTAAAGACGTTTATATATATGAATGAATAATTAATTTGTGCTTATGTTACCGTCATAGAGAGCAGCCATATAGTCAGCCATCATTAAGCTTCAACTACAGTTCATAGAAAATTTGGACACTTAACGTAAAACTAGCTACCTAAGTAGCACGGGAACGAGTACTGGACCAGGATATGGGGACGTTATGGGTATGGAAAAAGCAAAAATTAAAAATTCAAGATACGGGTACGACAAAAAAAATAATAATAAAAAAAAATACAAATATAGTAAACAAAGTCCAAAATAAATTTATATTGAGAATTGATAATGAGAAGATTATGGACTGATTGTGATTTTGAGAATTGATAAACAAATAATACAACGATTCACTTTAGTTTTAATCATGCCGTCACCATATATTATAATTTATTTATAAAACTATTTTAGGAATTTAAAAAATTAATCAAAAACCCCTAAATTTTTAAGGAAACGTTTCAAAAACTTATACTACGCCGTACCCTAGCCCGGAAACTTATACCGTCTCCCCGATTTTCAGAAGCGGCCAATAAACGTTTCGGCGGTGTTTCTCCGGCGTATCTGTCCCCACGCCGTCCACGGGACAGGGACTCAACCTCTGATGCACCGAAACGCCAACTGATGTGGAGTCCCCGTCCCGGGGACGCGCCGGGGACGGAAACGCCGCCGAAACGTTTCCCGGCCGTTTCCGAAAATTGTGTACGGCGTGCTCAAAATTTCCGAAACGTTTCCTATAATATTTAGGGTTTTAGCTTCTCGTTACAACTTACACATTCAATATTCATCACTCATCATTCAGATAGCGAACTTGTAGCAAATTCCGGCGGAGATTCCGGTGCCGGAGTAGTAGGAAAAAGATACAGGCTGAATGTGACGGCTGTTAACTTATTTTAGGTTTTTAGGTTTAAACTAAGTTTAGGTTTTTTTAACATTTAACCTCTTTATCTTTTAGTTATATGCATCTAATCTCTAAAACTTTTAAAATTTACATAAAAGGTATTTTTTTTAATCTAGTCTCTCTAGGTTTGTATTTCATTTATAACCCTAGATTTTAACTAACGTATTCAATTCTTAAACAAATATATATATTTTTTGGACTTTGTTTAATATATTTGTATTTTTTTTATATTTTTTTTGCCGTACCGTTGCCGTACCCGTATCTTGGAATTTTGATTTTTGCCGTTTCCTGTACCCGTAACGTCTCCGTAACCTGGTCCCGCACCCATTCCCGTGCCACTTAGGACTCAACTGTGCTTGCCGTTTCCATGCATCATAGCTAGCTACTCACAACCGTGCGTTGTGACAAGCGTAAAGTTTTTTAGATTTTGAAGTATAAGAAATATAGTCAATCTAAAGACTCACATTCTTGAGTTTGACCAGATCAACTCGTTTATATATATATACCCAGAGCCATATATTTATTCAATCTTCAATATATATATATATATATATATAGGGTAATCAAATACAAATAAAATTAAAGTACTAATTGTGAGAATCAAGTAGAGTAATTATATATACAATTAGAGTAATTATGTAATTACATCATAATTACATGTAATTAATTACATAATTACTCTATGATATAATTACATTATTACATAATTACTCTACTTGATTCTCACAGTTAGCATGTTAATTTCATTTGTACGTTAACTTTTCCCTATATATATATATATATATATATATATATATATATATATAGGGTAAGGTTAAAATAAAAACCCACTTGAGTTGTGAAAACTCTGGAAACCTATTCTTCACCACATGTTTTTAATTAAAGTTTAAATCTTGTGGTCCATAATTAAAGTGAATAAAAAATGTAAACGTAAATATAACTTTTTATCTCTCCTGAAAACATATATAAAAATTAGTAAAAAAATGTTAAAAAATAGCAAAACACTTTTTTTTAGTTTTCGATGTTTTGTATTAAATGTTACATCATATATTACGTGTGTAACAAAAAAAACAAAAAACAAAAAAAACGATGTTACATAGGGTTTTCACGGGTTTTCACAACTCAAGTGGGTTTTCATTCTATACTTCCCATATATATATATATATATATATAATAAAAAATAATATATATATATATAATAAAAAATAATTATCCCTACGGAATGAGTGTTTCCACGTTCAAGTTTGTCATGCAAAAGACGTTCGAGACAAAAGGTGGCTATATAACTTATATGCCGATTGCTTCTGAGTTTTTTTATTGATTTCAAAATGGTACTTCCACATAATAAAAAATAATATATATATATATATATAATAAAAAATAATTATCCCTTCGGAATGGGTGTTTCCACGTTCAAGTTTGTCATGCAAAAGACGTTCGAGACAAAAGGTGACTATATAACTTATATGCCGATGGCTTCTGAGTTTTTTTATTGATTTCAAAATGGTACTTCCACATAATAAAAAGTAATATATATATATATATATATATATATATATAATAAAAAATAATTATCCCTTCGGAATGGGTGTTTCCACGTTCAAGTTTGTCATGCAAAAGACGTTCGAGACAAAAGGTGGCTATATAACTTATATGCCGATGGCTTCTGAGTTTTTTTATTGATTTCAAAATGGTACTTCCACATAATAAAAAATAATATATATATATATATAATAAAAAATAATTATCCCTTCGGAATGGGTGTTTCCACGTTCAAGTTTGTCATGCAAAAGACGTTCGAGACAAAAGGTGGCTATATAACTTATATGCCGATGGCTTCTGAGTTTTTTTATTGATTTCAAAATGGTACTTCCACATAATAAAAAATAATATATATATATATAATAAAAAATAATTATCCCTTCGGAATGGGTGTTTCCACGTTCAAGTTTGTCATGCAAAAGACGTTCGAGACAAAAGGTGGCTATATAACTTATATGCCGATGGCTTCTGAGTTTTTTTATTGATTTCAAAATGGTACTTCCACATAATAAAAAATAATATATATATATATATAATAAAAAATAATTATCCCTTCGGAATGGGTGTTTCCACGTTCAAGTTTGTCATGCAAAAGACGTTCGAGACAAAAGGTGGCTATATAACTTATATGCCGATGGCTTCTGAGTTTTTTTATTGATTTCAAAATGGTACTTCCACATAATAAAAAATAATATATATATATATATATATATAATAAAAAATAATTATCCCTTTGGAATGGGTGTTTCCACGTTCAAGTTTGTCATGCAAAAGACGTTCGAGACAAAAGGTGGCTATATAACTTATATGCCGATGGCTTCTGAGTTTTTTTATTGATTTCAAAATGGTACTTCCACATAATAAAAAATAATATATATATATATATATATATATATATAATAAAAAATAATTATCCCTTCGGAATGGGTGTTTCCACGTTCAAGTTTGTCATGCAAAAGACGTTCGAGACAAAAGGTGGCTATATAACTTATATGCCGACGGCTTCTGAGTTTTTTTATTGATTTCAAAATGGTACTTCCACATAATAAAAAATAATATATATATATATATATATATAATAAAAAATAATTATCCCTTCGGAATGGGTGTTTCCACGTTCAAGTTTGTCATGCAAAAGACGTTCGAGACAAAAGGTGGCTATATAACTTATATGCCGATGGCTTCTGAGTTTTTTTATTGATTTCAAAATGGTACTTCCACATAATAAAAAATAATAATATATATATATATATATATATATATAGTAAAAAATAATTATCCCTTCGGAATGGGTGTTTCCACGCTCAAGTTTGTCATGCAAAAGACGTTCGAGACAAAAGGTGGCTATATAACTTATATGCCGATGGCTTCTGAGTTTTTTTATTGATTTCAAAATGGTACTTCCACATAATAAAAAATAATATATATATATATATATAATAAAAAATAATTATCCCTTCGGAATGGGTGTTTCCACGTTCAAGTTTGTCATGCAAAAGACGTTCGAGACAAAAGGTGGCTATATAACTTATATGCCGATGGCTTCTGAGTTTTTTTCTTGATTTCAAAATGGTACTTCCACATAATAAAAAATAATATATATATATATATAATAAAAAATAATTATCCCTTCGGAATGGGTGTTTCCACGTTCAAGTTTGTCATGCAAAAGACGTTCGAGACAAAAGGTGGCTATATAACTTATATGCCGATGGCTTCTGAGTTTTTTTATTGATTTCAAAATGGTACTTCCACATAATAAAAAATAATATATATATATATAATAAAAAATAATTATCCCTTCGGAATGGGTGTTTCCACGTTCAAGTTTGTCATGCAAAAGACGTTCGAGACAAAAGGTGGCTATATAACTTATATGCCGATGGCTTCTGAGTTTTTTTATTGATTTCAAAATGGTACTTCCACATAATAAAAAATAATATATATATATATATATATATATAATAAAAAATAATTATCCCTTCGGAATGGGTGTTTCCACGTTCAAGTTTGTCATGCAAAAGACGTTCGAGACAAAAGGTGGCTATATAACTTATATGCCGATGGCTTCTGAGTTTTTTTATTGATTTCAAAATGGTACTTCCACATAATAAAAAATAATATATATATATATATATAATAAAAAATAATTATCCCTTCGGAATGGGTGTTTCCACGTTCAAGTTTGTCATGCAAAAGACGTTCGAGACAAAAGGTGGCTATATAACTTATATGCCGATGGCTTCTGAGTTTTTTTATTGATTTCAAAATGGTACTTCCACATAATAAAAAATAATATATATATATATATATATATATAATAAAAAATAATTATCCCTTCGGAATGGGTATTTCCACGTTCAAGTTTGTCATGCAAAAGACGTTCGAGACAAAAGGTGGCTATATAACTTATATGCCGATGGCTTCTGAGTTTTTTTATTGATTTCAAAATGGTACTTCCACCATCTTTCTATATTTCACCAAAAGTACAACATTTCTTGTATATTAAACGATTAAATCTCATTGATGGATATAACTTTCTTGTTCTTAAAACCGATTGTTCAATACTTGGTTTTATCCCTCATATTATGTTTGGAAAACAATTTAATTCAATGGTTACATCCAATTCTTTTATATACATTCCATATATAACTTTTGTTACTCGGGTTATTGTATCGGGTTTTGAACCAATAAATCATTCCCAAATCCATTTCTTTAAAAACTAATTATACTAGAAAATATGTCCCGTTTAATGTCTCGCATGATCTGATCAAATTTATAACCAAAGCTTACGGAGAAACGTTTTATACTCTTCAATGAAACGGTTTGTGTTCATGCAACCACTTGAAACCCGCATGAAATTAACGCAATCCACTCTGCCATTAGGATCAGTTTTGTGTTGGTAAACATTTTCCAAACTCGAAACATATGTTCAAGGATATCAGGGCAATATGCCAATATGCAAGACCCAACAATTATTATACACATGATTCAATATTCTGCCAAAATGCGACTAAGAAAACGATTAATCATGTGCGCGAGTATTCGTAGAAAATATAATAATAATTAAAACTCGGATAAAATTAAACATATATTTAATTAAATGATTTTTTTCACGAGGACAAAATTAAGAAAACCTTTCTCTTAACAAATGCTAGCAGTATTTCTTTCTAACACTATAGTATATGGGGTTAAAGTTATTTTATAAAGGCTTACAAAAATAAGAAATATAAGAAGTCATAATTAATTGGCACGCGTCAAATGAAAACCAAAGTATAAGAAGGGCATAAAATAAATAACACATATTTACATGCATGACACATGTTAATTCCCTAATCATTTTAAAACGTCTGTAACATTTTCATATAATTTTTTTAAAAACAAATTTCACCGTAATAACAGTTGTTTTTTTTATCTTTAATATGAATGTGACTTTGTTATATAAAAATTAAAACGAAAATTCCGTCATTATGTCTTTCTGCTAGTTATTGTATATTTTTTTCTTCATTGTGTCTTTTACTCATCATTGTGTATTTTTTTAATACTAATTAATTACACCGTTGTGTACTCCTAATATATAAATATAACGATAAAATAACAAAAAATTGTCAAATACATAAAACACAAAGATCAATGAACTAGATTGCTTCTCACACTTCTCATGGTTGTTACCCTCTGCATTTTAACATTATTCTTGAGTATATTTAAGCATGTTTATAAAATATATAAGTTACTTACTTTAGACGTATTCTTCCAATTAGTTGAATACTCTAGTAAACTTAATTTCAAAAGAAACAGAAATAAAATTTAGTACCCACAAAAATCACGTGTCATAATAGTGAAGACTGAAGAAAAATGGCTGTTCCAAAATAGCCAGCTAAGCATCATTATTAAGTCTGTTTTCGTCAAGAGATCAGTTAATTAACAACAGTACTCAAAAGATGGGTGTATGGGTGTATAAATATATCCATACCAACTCAAGCATATATGCATCATTCAAGTTATATCACTAGCAAATAAGTCAGAAAACACAAAGTTTATATCTCACATGAAAATGTTCACGAAGGTGTCAAAGGAAATGGAAGTGAAGACGACGATAAGTAAAGCTTGGGACGTTTATAGCACATTAAAGCTCGCAATGATCATTCGATCAGAACTTGGTCATCTTTTTGGCATCGACATCTTGGAAGGAGACGGCGGTGTAGACACTGTCATCCAAGTTACGCCTCTTTCTGGTAATTAATCACTTCTCTGTTTATAACTTCCGCGTGTCTCTAGATATTTATAACATGTTTTTTTTCCCTCTTTTTATTTGAAAACGTTAGATGTGTTGATGGTACCTGCATATAAGGAAAGATTTACTAAGGTTGATCATGAAAAGAGGGTTAAAGAAGTTGAGATAATAGAAGGAGGGTATCTTGAACTCGGATTTACTTATTCTCGTATTAGATCTGAGTTTTTGGAACATCAGAAAAATGACTCATTCATCCTTAGAGTTACATTTGAGTTTGAGGCAGATGAAGAAGTCATCATAAGTATTGATACCATCAAGCCGATCATGAACATGTTTGAATTTTGAAGAAACGTGGATCTACTCACTGGTGGCAGATCTACTTTCCTCAGGTTTTGATTGTACTATTTCACCGATGGTTCTTCTGGATCTGTGTTCTTCCACCTACAAAATGAACAACGCCGTTAACTTACCCCTCAGAAAGGGAAAGAGGGGTCCTCTTTGGGGTAACCCTCCGGCGTGAGAATAAGTATATGTAGGAGAAGATAATAATGTGAGAGTAAGGGAATCTGGAGAGTATTGCTTAATAGCTGAATACTGTATGTTACTCTGTATGATGGTGTGACTGTGTTTTTGTATATCTTTCCTTGTGGAGTTGATGCTGTATTTATAGTGCTAGGGTTTCCACTGATTGAGCTGGGACCAAATTAGGGTTTTGTTGGCCTCCTCCAATCGATTTGCGCCACGTGTCCTTGGAGACACCTGGTGCTTTTTCATTGGTTATAATCACGTGGTAACCCATGAGTCATGCTGAGCTGTCCACCTTTCATTTAGCAGCTGTCAACATCAGCATATCCTTATTCCTTAAAAAGATGCCTTCTGGAAGGTTGTCTGACGTGCACAATCAAGGTTGCCCTAATCCTGATTTGGATAAGGACGAGGTTGATTATGTGCATGTGTGATATGCGCCCATCCTGAGGATGCGCGAGGTCCAGATGTGATACGCACAAGCATGTAATACACGTCACGCGCGGATGCCCCACGCGCAGCTGCGCCATGCGCAACTGTGATATGGGTGGGCATGTATGATGCGCGAGTATGTGATATGCGCCGCGCGCGGATACGCCACGCACGATGTGATATGCATAAGCATATATGATGCGTGAGCATGTGATACGCGCGAGCATATGTGATGCATGAGCATATGTGATGCGTGAGCATATGTGATGCTTGAGCATATGTGATATGTGCAAGCATGTGATGCTTGAGCATATGCGATATGCGCTGTGCGCATAAGTTTTGGCTTTGTGCCTTGATAATATCTTTGATTTCTAATGTCTTGTATATATCTTGTGGGTTGACCCGCCCCGCTCGATGTTGAGGCGGGTACATACCTCTTCAAGCCCCCCCAGTCTAATGTGTGTCTTATCTCGCGCGAGCGCGGTAAGATAGATATTAGACTTACTGATTTGGTCTTTTAATGGTGTTTTGTCATTTTCTTGGTTGTTTCCATCGTTGCGCGAAGTTCTATCCATTTGGTTGAAACGAAGGGTCCAAACACGTGGTTGGTTGGTGGTGACGTGCGCCGGAAACGTGTCAGACGTATCGTGTGCTCGAGGTGCTACAGTTGCCTTTCATGTCCCCTCGCACAGCTGTCTGGAACACGTGTCACGCTCGCTTTGGTTTGCACCTGCGAGTGGGGGCGCGTCTCTGCTCCGTGGCTGTTCCGTTACGTTTTCATGTCCCCTCAAACAGTGTCAAGGACACGTGCCGCGGCCACGTTGGCTTACAGCTGCGAGTGGGGGCGCGTGAAATCCGATCAGTTGCCAAATTTCTCTCTCCTGGGCCTATAAAAGCAGGCCCTTAGGAAATTTTTTATCTTCATCTTCATTGTTGCTAATTTTCGAATTTCTGCCTTTCATATTCTGATTTGAGTGTATTCATCGTTTTCGAATCTTCGATTATCTGCTGCTGCAGTTGTATGTCTGATAGTTCAGACTCCTCTAACCCCTCCATCACCTCTATTGCCTCCCGAAGACGCCGTGTGAAATCTGTGGTGATGTCGACATTGAAGCAAAAGGGCAAGGGGAAGAGGGTTGTTGAGACTACATCGGAGGAAGTAGGGAGGACCAAGGCCACGAAAAGGTGGAATGAAATCCCCTGCAAACTGAGGCAGGCCGATCTCGACAGCCTCATCTCGTCACAGGGTTTTCTCCCTGTGTTTGGCTGCATGTTGCCTGTGGCCGGGCAAACGGCGGCGGACCCGCCTCCCGGCTATATTTCACTGTACACCCATTTTTTCACCCACTGCAACCTTCGTCTTCCGATGACAAGGTTTGTAGGCGCGGTGTTACGGTTTTTCGGGATTCATATATCCCAAGTCCATCCGTTTGGACTTGTGCGCATGACTCATTTCGAGTTCATGTGCAAATCACAGCGCGAGGAGCCCACCCCTCGGCGCTTTCAATTTTTTTACAAGCCCAAGATCCAAGATTCTTGGATCTCCTTTATTCCTCGCAGTCAGAAGGTTAAGTGCAGCACCGTGTCATTCAAGAGCCTTCATGACTGGTCTGAGAGGTTCTTCTACATCAGGGCTGGTGTAATCCCCATCCGCATGACGATGCGCGCGATCGATTCCGCGCCCGCGGATGCGGATGTTATTAAGAACCCAACCGGCGCCTGGGTTAAGAAACTGACCGCCGAACCATCCCCCGCCAAGAAAATTCGCGAGGAGGCGCTGGTGGGGGTCGGCATGAGTAAGCTGTGGGCCGACAGCGCGGCGGAGCCTGTCATCCAAGTGGACGGCTTGCGTAAGTTATCGCATTGCTTTATTTCCGCGCTATTAAAATTTGCCTTTGCTGATATTATTTGTCTTGTTTTTGCGCAGTAACAAGGAGTTTTTCCACGCCGCATACGACGATCAAGTGGAGGGTGGCTCCGTCCCGCTGGGCGCTGGGGAGGTGGGCTTCCCAGATTGCTTCGATGACATGTTCATCCCTGTGGATCTGGAATTTGACTTTGATAGCGACGCGCCTGGTAAGCCTTCGCACTTATGCTTATTCCTTTAGAATACCAAAGTTTATTAACAGTTCTGTTGCTTGTATTTGCAGATGCGCTCGAAAACTACGAGCTGGAGCTCGCGGAAGAGGAGGAGGAGGAAGAGGAGGCGCCCCTACTAAAGCGCAAAGCTAAGGGGAAATCTGGCGCAGGGGGCAGTAAGAAACAGAAGAAAGATGACACCCCTGTCGCTCATCCCCATGCTCAAACGAAGGGACCTGAGGAAACCCAGGTGTTTACCACCAAGGTTTCTTTAGCTTCCCTGCCTGTGAAAGTGGGCAGACCTCCTGTCCACTTGAGGTATGGTGGCGTGACCTCCTCCCTTCACGCGGCTGAAGAGAGAAGCAGTGCCGCGCCTGCGAAAGGTATACTTTGCTTACCCATAATGGTTCAATGGGGGCGATTCTGATTGAATTATTATTAAATCTTTTCGCATTTGAATGTTTGCAGGACCGGCGACGGTAGCCGATCAGCCGCAGGCGCAACAAGGTGCTGAGGCTGCGCCGGGGGCTGCTTCGAAGTCCCCTGTTCTACCCTCAGAAAAGGGTAGAATGAACTTTATGGCGATGTTCGCCGCGCGAACAGAATTGCGCCAAGGTATGTTTTGCGCCATTGTCTTCTGAATTTTTTGTTTTGATCAAATCATAAACCCTTTTTTGTTGTTGATTTGTTCATAGGAGTTGTAGCTGGCGTACAAGCTGCTGGTGACACTCCTGGCGCCGTTGCCGGCGCCGCTGGTTCTGCTCCTGCTCCTGCTAGTGCTGAGTCTCCCCTTATTGGGATTACAAAGGAGCAGGAAGCCGTATTGCGCGCCGAACTGGCGGCGTCGAGACCTCCCTCGCCTCCTCCTACGCGCAGCCCTCTCCGCGAGACTGGTTTGGAGCCCTCCAGGTCGCAGGAGAAGAGGCCGATTGAAGAAGATGAGGAGGATGAGGGAGCTCAAGCTGAAGACTCCTTCGGAGTCCGTGCCAGCCCTGCGATGCCACAAGGCTTCGCAGCGCAGACTTCTGGTGAGGCTTGCGCTGACTTTTCTGCTTCATCCCCGCAGGTATGTTTTAATTTGTTGCTCCGCTGCGCGTACTTCCATATAAGTATGTTTTTATGACTTTTAACATTTCTTGTGTTTTGCAGGAAGGTGACCACGTTTACCGCCCGAGATGGAATATTAACGAAGACAGTTCCTTCCAATCCATGGGTGTATGCGAGGACTTCTGGGCTCATGCCGTGCCTCCTACTGAAAGGAGGTATCAGGAGGGGCGCACCCGCGCTGACTTGCTCAACGATCACATTTTCGCTGGGTCGGCTTTCTTTGCTGCCTCCCAAGAGCTTCATCATGATTATATTAAAGTACGCGATGCTCTTGTGGAAGCCCAGCAAGAGGCTAAGGTGGCTGCCTGGAACCTTTCTGATGCTCGCGCACGAGCTGAGAAACTCCAGGCGGAGCTCAGCGAAAACCGAGCAAGTGCCAACACCGCCTTTATTAAGCGCGGGCATGAGCTCCAAGCTGCGCGGGAGAAGCAGCAGGTGGCGGAGGCCGAAGTTGCCAAGTACGCGCGGAGAGTGCGTGTCTTGGAACTGCAGGCGGAGGCGCGTGACCAAGCTATCGTCCAGAGTATCACTGAGAAATCATCACTGGAGAATGAGGTTGCGCGCCTGAAGAAGGAGTTGGCGGCCGCGCAGGCCGATAGAGATGAGGCCTTGGCGACGGCAGCGTATAGCCAGGAAGCACTTGATGCTGCGCAGGCGGAGAAAGAAAAAATTTTGGCGGCAGCAGCGTCTGATAAAGAGGAGCTAAAAAAGACCAAGGAAACTGTTGAGTTATTAAACTCCCAGGTTCCTGCCCTCGAGACGTCTGTTGCTGGCCTCGCGCAGGATCGCCAATGGCTGGTGTCACAGGGCATGACTCGTTGCGCTTTGGCGATGAAATATTCTGCCGAGTTTCAGGCCCTTGTGATGGACTGCAATGCTGCCGCGCGCTTGGTGGGTCGAGCTGAAGGGTTTACGGATGGCTATGAATATGGCATGTTGAAGAAGAACCCATCCGAGTACCCTTACAAGAGCGACGCGGCCTGCGCGGACATGGCCGCGGTGGGGGAGAAGTATATGAATACTCCCATCCCCATCCTTGTGCAGGTACCTTGACCTTAATGAGTTTTTCTTGATTAATTTTCCAAGTGTTTTGTACTCAATACTTTTCTAATGATTTGCAGATAGCAGCGCTTGCTGACCAGCCCGACCTCGGCGCGCTAAAGAAGTTACTCGATGAATGCGAGAGGGCTGGTGGCGATGATGGTGGCGCGGGGGATGTTGCCCCTGCCAGCGGCTCTGGCGCGGCGAAAGAATCTGCTCCTGACACCGTCGTGATAGAAGACTCCATTGAGGAGGAAGAACTTGACTATGGTCAGTTTGGAGATGAGGAGCGGGCCGCGCCAGATGCTGCGGGAGATGATGAGGGTGATGAAGTGGCTGACGTCGACGTGGAGACTTGAGAAGCCCTTCATCTTTCTAATTTTTTTTTTTGTTTTTTGTTATACTTGTAATTTGTAACTCATCACACTTGTAAATTTCAATGCTATGGAATGAAATTTGTTTTCCCTTTTTCACATCTTGCGCATTTCCATTCATCTCTTCATGTTTGCTTGTATAGATATAAGATATGCTTGCACGTTAAAATAAGAACAAGTTTGTAAGGAAATTATTTACTTAACCATAGTCCTATTTTGTAAGTGGTTTCGCAGTATCTTGTTTATGCTGACACGCGCGATGACTTTTCACTATTCCTTTTTTGCGCATCGTTGTTGCGCTTTTTTTATATGGAATTATGAGTTTTAGCCATTACATGTCAGCATGTGTTACTCAGATATCCACTATGATTCCGCGCGCGACCTCGACCTGAGACCTTAACAACTATGATTTGGCATGTACTTTGCCTTAGTTGTGTTTAGGGATTTTTATGATCAGGCTGCGCGGGATGTAAGATGGATGTTTGTGAGTGTTTTGAGCTAAGGCTCTTTGTTTTGGGCTAAGGCCCTGACGTTTTTAGAGTTAAGACTTGTTAACGTGTTTGAGCTAAGGCTCGTAGGTTTGGGCTAAGGCCCTGACGTTTTAGAGTTAAGACTCGTTAACGCGTTTGAGCTAAGGCTCGCGCATGTATGTTTTACTTCGTTTTATTTTGTTTTGAAGTCAATATAGTGTTGTCATATTGCTCCAAATTAATAAAGGAAGTGTGAAACATGTATGCAAAGGTAATAGAATAAATATTGAAAGATAGCGCGAATCATCATTCATGATGGCTTAAAAGCCTTGATTACATATTTGAATTTTTACATGAAGCATTTTCTAAGCTGTGCTGCGTTCCACGCGCGCGGTATCTTTTTTCCATTCAAATCTTTTAAAGTGTACGCGCCTTTCCCCAATTCTTCTGAGATTTGATAAGGTCCTTCCCAATTGGGGGACATTTTTCCTGGGGGTATTGCGCGGCTAGCTTCATTGTTTCGAAGGACAAAATCATTTTTCTTGAAGTGGCATTCTTTAACGCGCTGATTATAATATTTTTCCAGCTTTTTCTTGTATTTGGCTTCATTGATGATAGCCGCTTCTCTGCGCCCTTCAAGCAAGTTGAGGTCCAATCTTCTTTCGCGCTCGTTATCAGTCTTGCTCATCATGAGTACCCTATGGGATGGGCATCCAATTTCTGCTGGGATCATAGCCTCTGTCCCATAGGTTAGGCTGAACGGGGATTCGCCATTGCTAGTTTTGCTTAATGTCCTGTGCGCCCACAGGACATTAGGTAACTCTTCGACCCAAGAATGGGATTCTCCCTCCAACCTTTTCTTCAACCCATTTAACAAACTTTGATTCGCGCGCTCCACTTGGCCATTCCCCTGAGGGTGGTAGACCGAAGTGAAGATTTGGTTGATGTGCAATTCTTTGAGCCAGCTGGATATCTTCATGTCAGTGAATTGTTTGCCATTGTCGCTTACAATTTCCATTGGAAGGCCAAAACGGCAAATGATGTGGCTCCAGATAAATTGCTTCATCGCCTCAGCTGTGATTTTTGCGAGTGGCTAAGCCTCAACCCATTTTGTGAAATAGTCTACCGCCACTACCAAAAATTTCACTCGCCCTTGCGCTTGCGGCAGGGGCCCCACAATATCAATGGCCCATTTGTGGAAAGGCCATGCGGATGTCACTGGAATCAAGTTGTTCTTTGGCCGCATGGTGTTTGGCGCGTAGCTCTGACATGCCTTGCATTTTTGGATTTCTTTTAGCGCATCCAAGTACATGCCTGGCCATAGTAGCCTGAGCTCATTGCCTTGGCAACCACCATGCGCGGGCCAGCGTGTATTCCGCATATTCCTTCGTGAATCTCCCTAATCACATAGCTTGCTTCTTCAGCATCCAGGCATTTCATGAGCGGTCCAAGATAAGAGCGTCGATATAATGTACCATTAAGTAGTTCATAGTTCTGCGCCTTGTGTCTTATCTTTCTTGCCTGTGCGCGATCGTCCGGTAACTTCCCCTCCTTCAGGAATTCCATTATTGGAGTTATCCAGGATGAAGGGGTTGTATGAATTACAAGGACAGATTGCGTTTGCACTGACGGGTTGCTCATCACTTCCACCCTGACATCTTTGCCAAAGTGATCAAAATTAGTTGATGCCATCTTACTCAACGCGTCAGCGGACTTGTTTTCGCTGCGCGAGATGTGTATGATTTTGAAGAAGTCAAACTGCTCAACGAGCTTTTTTGCCTGCTCTAGATATAGAGGCATGGTGTTCTCCTTGGCATCATAAAGGCCATTGACCTGTGCAGCTACCAAGTAAGAATCAACATGTGCCTCTAGCCTTTTAACTCCAAACTTGCGCGCAATGCGCAGACCAGCCAGCAGGGCTTCATACTCAGCCTCATTGTTGGTACTCTTGAAGTCCAACCTAATAGCATAAGTATATTCATGATTATCAGGGTCCACCAGTTTGAGGCCTGCGCCGGACCCTTCGCTGTTGGAGGCTCCATCAGTGAATAGCCTCCAAACATCTTCTTCATCATTTGCTCGCGGAGGGTCTACCTCGCGCTGAGCTTCTTCAATCTTTCCCTCTGGGATTTCCGTGATGAAATCCGCTAAAACTTGACCCTTTATTGCTGGACGGGGCTTATAGGTGATCGTGTGTTCACCTAATTCCAGCGCCCACTTTGTCAGCCTTCCGGAGAGCGCGGGGCGTCGCAAGACTTGCTGGATGTTGTAACCTGTCAGAACTTCAATAGGATGACCATTGAAGTATCTATGAAGCTTGCGCGACGCGTGTGTTAGTGACAAAACTAACTTTTCCATGATGGAATAGCGCGTCTCAGGGTCTGTCAGCACCCGACTCACATAGTATATTGGCGTTTGGATCCCCTTGCGATCCACCAATAATACTGCGCCGATGGCGCGGTCTCCAGCTGACAAGTACAATGTAAGGGTTTCGCCAGGAAGTGGAGCTGTGAGCGCGGGCAGCTTTATGAGACATTCTTTTATCTCACTGAAAGCTTGCTCAGCCTCAGGCGTCCACTTGAATTGGCTCTTCTTCAAGCAGTTCCTCAAAGTGTTAACGAATGGAGTAGATTTGCTGGCGTGGTTCGCTAGGAACCTATTGATTGACACCAATCTACCATTCAGCTTCTGAACCTCTTTCATGGTGGATGGTGAAGGCATGTCAAGGATGGCTTCCACCTTTTCAGGGTTCACCTTGAAACCATCCTTAGTGACCATTACACCAAGAAATTTCCCCTCTTCCGCGCCGAAAGTACATTTGCTCGGGTTGAGCTTCATGTTGACTTCCGTTAAGCGCTGAAGAGTTTCCTCGATGTCTTTGAGCATTTGTCTCTCCTCCCTGCTCTTGATCACCAAATCATCAACGTAGACTTCTAGATTTCTTCCGATTTGTTCACTGAAAACCGAATCCATAAGTCTCTGATAAGTGGCGCCCGCATTCTTTAAACCAAAGGGCATTTTTGTGTAACAAAAAACACCCTTGTCGGTTCTGAAGGCAGTCTTGTCTTCGTCTTGTGGTGCCATTTGAATCTGGTGATAGCCTTTGTAGGCATCCAGGAAACATTTGAGCTTGAATGGCGCCACGGAGTCCACCTTTGCGTCGATGTTTGGGAGGGGGTAACAGTCTTTCGGACATGCTTTGTTGAGGTCCTTGAAGTCAATACACATCCTCCATGACCCGTTGCTTTTCTTTACCATCACAGGATTGGCTACCCATGTCTGGTATCGTATCGGGCGGATGATGTTTGCGCGCAACAGGTCCTCAACTTGGTCATTCATTGCCTTCGCCTTTTCATCCCCCATGATTCTCTTTTTCTGAGCAATTGGCTCCACCGACTTGAACGTGTTAAGAGAATGTTGCGCCAAGTCTCGCGGGACCCCAGTCATATCGGAGTGTTGCCACGCGAAGACCGACGTGTATTTTGTGAGTAACCTTTTCATTCTCAATCTCGTTTCGTCTGAAATGGTAGCGCCAATTGTGACCGTTTGCTCTGGGAATTTTGGGTTTAAAATCCACTTCTCTGGCGCATTGTCCGCCATTGGAAGTTTCATTCTCCCTTCCCGCGGCGTACTTGTCACTGCGCACAAATGATCGCGGTAAACAAATGTTACGCCTGTTGGTGTAGGGAACCCCAATGCGCCGTGCGCTGGCGACGGTATAGCATTAAATTGGGCAATCGTTCCCCTACCCAGGATCATATTGTGGCATGACGTGGTGGGCAAGACCAAGAAGTTGACAACTTCGGCTCGCTTGTGCTCATCATCCCCCATAGTTAGTTCAAACTGAATTTGACCTAGGGGATGGATGATTTCATTTGAAACACCACAGATTGGTGCGTTCACCATCCGAGCCGCGCTTGGTCTACCGGGTCTAACTTTCTGAAACATTGCTCATACATAATGTCAGATTCGCTTCCAGTGTCCACCAGGACCTTTGACACTTCGTAATGAGCAATGTGTGTGGTGATGACGAGAGGGCTGCTGATTGAAGGGCCTCCCCTGATTCTTGGGAAGATAACTTGCTGCTCGCGCCAATCTCCGTGGATTTGCGCGCTTCTCTTTTTTGACGTCTGCCCTTGTCGTCCCCCCTCAGCCACACAGATTCTTTTGTATTTCTTGCTGGCAGAGGCTCCTTCCGGTTGCTCATCTTCTATTCTTGGGTTTTTCACCAAGTGAGCCAGCCTGCCTGATTTTACATCCTTCTCGATCGCATCCTTTAAATGATGGCATGCGTCGGTGTTGTGGCCCGGGGACCTGTGAAATTCACAATATTTGCCACTGTTTTGCGGTCCCTTGTAGTGTAGTTGCTTGGGGGGCTTGAATTGGACATTCTCAGTACTTAACACCTGTGAAGGTGTTTTAGTGAGGGGAGTCCATATTCTTGGCAGAGGTCTGCTAGGATCTCTGCCGCCCTCCCTCTTGTCACCCTCCCCGCGATTACGAACATCTTTTTGGGGCTGGGGTGAGCTTGGTTGCGTTTGCTTTTCTGCGGAAGAAAAACTTGTTGGTTGCAACCTGGACCATACAGAGTTCTGTTTGGCCCTTTTCTCTTTGCTGCGCGGTGATTCAGCCTGATGCGCTCTTTCTCTTGCCCTATCTTGGGCAATCTGTTTTTCATTTCTCGCGAAGACTCGCGATGCTTCCATTAGTTTTGCCCAAGTGGTGGGCATACCATCTCTGCTTACGAGAGCTCGGCGGAGTTGATCACTGCGCGCGCCTTGTATAAAAGCCACGCGCAGGAGTTGCTCAGTTATACCCCCGATTGCCAGAGACTCCTGATTGAAACGAGTGATGTAGTCCTCAATCGTTTCATCATTCCTGCGCACGCAGTGCATGATGTCATCAGGATCGCGCGTGTGTCTGCGCTGCTGTACGAAGTGGGCTTGGAACTTTTCCAATAGTTCCTCGAACCCATCAATTTGCCCAGTCGGCAAGCTCTCGAACCAGACACGCGCCGCGCCCGTAAGGCAGCGGGCAAACATGTGACACCATGTTGGCATCGTCCAGCTCTCTAGGTTTCCCGTGTTATAGAAACCTTGCAAAAAGTCATCTGGATCTGTTGTACCATCATATTTGCCCAGACCACTTGGCATCTTGGTCTTGTGCTGGATGGGGGCCTTAGCGATGCGCTCAGTAAATTTTGAGTGCTTCACTAAGATGGCCGGCCTGTACGGCGTGGTTACGTCCACTTGCCCCCTCACTGGCGGGCTGTACGGCATGTGCAGATCCAGATCTGCTCTGGCTCCAGGCGCCATGTTCACAGGCGCGCGGAGTTGCGAGCCTCCTGCATGAGTATCTCGCGTCTTCCTCATGCTATGCACTTCTTCATCACTGAACTCAGTGTGTGCAGTGTGAACAGAATGTCCGTCTTCCGGCGCGCGCGGCCTTTTTGTAGTCTGCTTATCAAACGCTTGCCTTTGTGTTTGGTCGGCTAGCTTTTTCTGTTTGACCATTTCATTGTACTTTTCCATTTGACGCCGCTGCTCGTTTATGAGCCATTCATTCGGATCATTTGTTTCTTCTTCTGGACCCATTGGTCCTTTCAGTTTCGCGCCGGTAAGATTTTGTAACGTGAGATCGTCTGGAGGAGTTTCAGTCTGGCCGTGAGGGGTTGTGATGAAGGGACGGTTACTGGTGGTGCGCGTAGAATCACGCGGCACCCTCAGAAACTGCTGTCCCTCATTGACACCCTCACGTTCAATATCCTCCAGAGCTTGATCAGCGTTACGAACGCCAGAAACCATGGTGATTGATTTTTTTTATGTAGATCTGATGAGATCTGATTGCCGTTTGTAACAGTGGATGGCGCCAATGAAGAAACGTGGATCTACTCACTGGTGGCAGATCTACTTTCCTCGGGTTTTGATTGTACTATTTCACCGATGGTTCTTCTGGATCTGTGTTCTTCCACCTACAAAATGAACAACGCCGTTAACTTACCCCTCAGAAAGGGACAGAGGGGTCCTCTTTGGGGTAACCCTCCGGCGTGAGAATAAGTATATGTAGGAGAAGATAATAATGTGAGAGTAAGGGAATCTGGAGAGTATTGCTTAATAGCAGAATACTGTATGTTACTCTGTATGATTGTGTGACTGTGTTTTTGTATATCTTTCCTTGTGGAGTTGATGCTGTATTTATAGTGCTAGGGTTTCCACTGATTGAGCTGGGACCAAATTAGGGTTTTGTTGGCCTCCTCCAATCGATTTGCGCCACGTGTCCTTGGAGACACCTGGTGCTTTTTCATTGGTTATAATCACGTGGTAACCCATGAGTCATGCTGAGCTGTCCACCTTTCATTTAGCAGCTGTCAACATCAGCATATCCTTATTCCTTAAAAAGATGCCTTCTGGAAGGTTGTCTGACGTGCACAATCAAGGTTGCCCTAATCCTGATTTGGATAAGGACGAGGTTGATTATGTGCATGTGTGATATGCGCCCATCCTGAGGATGCGCGAGGTCCAGATGTGATACGCACAAGCATGTAATACACGTCACGCGCGGATGCCCCACGCGCAGCTGCGCCATGCGCAACTGTGATATGGGTGGGCATGTATGATGCGCGAGTATGTGATATGCGCCGCGCGCGGATGCGCCACGCACGATGTGATATGCATAAGCATATATGATGCGTGAGCATGTGATACGCGCGAGCATATGTGATGCATGAGCATATGTGATGCGTGAGCATATGTGATGCTTGAGCATATGTGATATGTGCAAGCATGTGATGCTTGAGCATATGCGATATGCGCTGTGCGCATAAGTTTTGGCTTTGTGCCTTGATAATATCTTTGATTTCTAATGTCTTGTACATATCTTGTGGGTTGACCCGCCCCGCTCGATGTTGAGGCGGGTACATACCTCTTCAAATTTGCTAATGGCTACATTGAAAACAACTAGTATAGGATTTATGTATCTTTTGGTCTCAACTACTGGTCATCTGTATTTCCAATAAGGAGTCACCATTTGTAATTTTAATTTGAAGGAGTTTTTGCATAAATCTTGCAAACAATGGCATAAATGATAAGAATGAAAGATATATGATACTTTCTTATATATATATGATGTCATATTTAGTTTTTGAACTTTTAAATATATATTGATACTTCATCAATGTCTCTGTGTTGGTGTGTTTTTTTTCCTTGTATCACATGTGCACCCCTCAAGTGTGCGCGCGTGTGTAACACGAAACATTGAAGGGTACATACTTTGAGAACTAGAATGAGTTTCGAGAACCGCAAACCATTGTTCTTCTCCTCCTCCTCCTCTTACCGCCACCATGTGTCATATGCCACTTATAGACACGAAAATTAAAAAAAAAAAGAGAAAGTTTACGAAAATAGAAAAAAAAATTTGCAAAAAATGTGGGTCCGATGATTACGTATGTAACTGTAAGGCCAAAAATGTGACTTGCGATATCAAAGTACGAACCCCGTTATATATTTACGGTCAAGTTAATAATTAAAGTGGGCAAGAAATACGGATCCGAGACGAGAGCTTCGACATGCGTTTAACTTCAACGGGAAAGCTTCTAGAATGTTTTTTTGTTAGCTATAAATAGGGACTTTATTGTTAGTTTATGTGTGTATTTTGTAAGGTGAAATCACCCACCCAAGGGGAGCTCACCTTGGGTGGGGTCGGTTCGTTTGTTTATTATAAATCTTTTAACCGATAACGAGATCGTTCATATACTGTATATTATCTTTATATTATGTTTGGTCGTTTGATTTACCGCACCCGTCTCGAACACTTATCAAGAACAAAGTCGTTCGTTGTAGGATCCGGTTTCGGGACCTACATTCACTTTTGTCGATCACACAATTTTGGCAATCGTGGTTACATGTATTTAATTACACATTTTTTATTTTTTTATTTTTGCGTGTATAATTAGTATATAATTTATATGCAAAAAGGTTAAAAAAAAGTTTGATAGTTAATTTGGACAAGTTACTTGAGAGTGAGACTTTCAAAACTCATATTACATTTTTAACTTTGAGTTTGTTGTTGGAGAAATCTGCCAAACAACGGAATAAACGAAGGCAATAATAAAATTGAATCTGTGTCGTGTGTAATTACGCTGTCTTAAAAGCGATTTGAGTACTACCGGTGTATAAATAGATGTTGCCAATCGCTCTCCAAAGTTATCATAGAGATGAATTAAAGTATTCTTGTGTACTCAGTAAGAAATCAATGATAAATATTTAATGAACGTATTAATTAGAGTGTTGGGAATGATGGTTAATCTAATTAGCGTTAATTTGAAAAAGAAAAAACTGTTTTTTTCTTTTGTTAACAACCGTGAGATATGATGGTTGTTTAATATTAATATATAATAATTTTATATTTAATAATAATGTTAAACATTTTATTCCAACATTTGTGACTTGGACGACATATGAAGTTTTAAATAAATAAAACAGTTAATGTGAAATAGTAAATAAATTAGTAATTTAGATATTTAAAGATTAAAAAAAAGAAATTTGAAATATAATCTAGTTAAGTGGTTTGACTAATCGGTCTGATCTAGCTCGGAGAAATTGTGCAATATATAAATATATATATACTAGCTTTATAACGGTACTAAAATTGTTTTTTTAACTTACTAGAAGGTTTTTTTTTTTTTTTTTTTTTTTTGAGTTTTTTACGTCCCGGTGAGTGGTGAGGCTCCACAACCTGACAACCACTTGTTGGTTGGATGTGGCCAATGAGTCAACTTGTACCACCCAATGCAAATGTCTTAGTCCATTTGATCACAGGATTTATAGAAAAAACACACACACACACAGAAACAATCAAAAAAAGTATTGAATCAAAATGGTGATGCCTTCTATTTTGCTAAACTTCTTGTTCCCACCACCACCATCATTGTTTGTGGCAACTATGTCCGTTATAGCTGTCTTAACACTCACAAATGTTGGGTACAATGAATTCAAAGGCAAACATATGCAGTACTCAAAATTCACCAACCAAGGTGGTGCAAAGAAAGAGAACGAGACCAAGTTGTCGAGTAGAACTGGGATGCTTCTGTTCTACACACCGGCGTTTCTTGTAGGCTTGTTTTCGTTCCTTGTCTTCCCCGACCAAGATCTTAGGTTTGTGTTGCTTGCTTTAGCTCTCACCGTTCACTTCTTCAAACGGGTACTTGAGGTACAATTTTTCTAACATACCATCAAACTGTTAAAACACTTTACAATTTTATTGAAAAATGCATGTTAATAATCTTTTAATAATCTAATACTTGTATTTTCTTTTACAAAATGAAGCTTTACTTTTCCTTTTTTTTTTTTTCATTTTTTTATCTATTTTTCATAAATATTTTGTTTATATATTTTAGTTCAACTGGATTGACTTGCCGACCAATGTAATTAAAATATACGTTAAACAAGACAAGTAGTTCAGGGTGCATGCTTGTTTTAGTCTATATGATGCTAGGAACGAAATCCCTGCTGGGTCCAAGGGCGGCGTCCCTGCTGGCTTTTGTTGAGATAAAAGTTATGCTTTTATCAATTATTTGAAGCTTGCTTTTATATGCTTTCTAACTACCTTAAATATATAATCAAAATCATATGTACATATATAAAACGTAAAGTATTACCCCAACAACTGTGGTTTTGGATTGACTGGTTACTTTAATGCGTGTTTTTTAGCCATATATAATAGAATTATTATATTTTGTATTTGGAGAAAGTGAATACGGTGCTATCAGTCGTCTAAGCCTACACGCCAAACCCATCAAAACTACGTAGTTTTGACCATAATTTTCCGAAATCCATTTAGTTAAGTTACATCTATTTGGGAACAGGAGTATTTGGACATGCTTGAGTCATCTTTCATCCTAATTCCGACAGTCACTTGCATAATATTAGGGCTAAATAAGAAAAAAGGTTAAATAAAAACAAAAGTTGTGTGAAATAAAGATTCAAAGATGAACTAGTGACTGGTTTAATCAAAGACGAACTTAAAAAATATTGAATTTGTAGCCATCAATAGAAGCTTCAAACGGTGGTTCAAATGGATTTGTTTTGATGCGTTGGTGCTCTTATTAGATATCAAATTCAGAAAAAAAAAATTTGTTTGTTAGTCTGTGCACAATCCATTCGAATGATTTTCACAATTATTTTAAAAGCTATCAAATTTGGGAAAGGCTTTTGGGTCTTTGCTAGTCTGTGTATACAATTCGTGTAAATGATGAATTACAATTGTACTTTGGATGAAATAAGCATAAAAGACGATACCACATCAAGAAAAGTGGATTACATAAAGAAGGATACAGCAGGGACAAAGAAGGATACAGGGATGTGGGTTTTTTTTTTGGCAGGTAACAAATTAACAAAATCTTGCCTTATTATATGAGATCTTGGTTAAATTAGAAAATATTATATCAAAACTACGTAGTTTTGATAGGTTTGGCGTGCAAGTTTATACAGCTAACAGCACCGTATTCACATTCCCCTTTGTATTTTATTGAAATTATTATTTTAATTTCTTTACGTTTAATGTTTTACCTTTTTTTAATAACTTTTTTTTATAAGGAAACAACTATAAGAACTTATTTAATTAACCATCATATACGGACATATATAGCAAAAATATATATTACACATATATTTTTATGTCAAATACGTAATTAGTTTAAGCATGAAAACGTTATAAAATAAAAGTAAATTATTTAACGTGTTAAAAGATAGTTGAAATATCTTGAATAGATTGCACTATTGCTTTAGAACACTTATTGTTAACGACTAAGCGGAAATTAATCGATATACCGATTAAATTTATATACAGATAAATGAGAATGAGAACTTTATTGTAATCGTTTCGATTTTAATGAGAATGAAAACTGATTGTGGTACTAAAAAAAAATACAGATATAAAACGTAAAGTTTTACCCCAACATCTGTGGCGTTGGATTAACCGGTTACTATAACACGTGTTTTAGCCATATATAGGAGAATAATGATATTTTATATTTTATTGAAATTATTATTTTAATTTCTTTACGTTTAATGTTTACCTTTTTTAATAACTTTCTTATCACGAAATAACCATAAAAAACTTATTTAATTGCCATCATATATGGACATATATAACAAAAATATATATTACACATATTTTTTTATGTCAAGTACATGATTAGTTTAAGCATAGAAACGATATAAAACAAAAGTAATAATTTAACATGTTAAAAGATACTTAAAATATCTTGAATAGATTACACTATTGCTTTAGAACACCTATTGTTAATGAATAAGCAGAAACTAATCGATATACCAAGAAATTCATATACATATATAAAACGTAAAGTATTAACCCAACAGCGGTGACGTTGGATTGACCTGTCACTTTAACACCTGTTTTAGCCATATATAGTAGAGTAATTATACATTGTATTTTATTGAAATTATTATTTTAATTTTCTTACGTTTAATGTTTTATCTTTTTAATAACTTTTCTTATGATGAAATAACTATAAAAACTTATTTAATTACCATCATATATGGACATATATAACAAAAATATATATCACACATATTTTTTTATGTCAAATATGTAATTAGTTTAAGCATGGAAACGGTATAAAACAAAAGTAAATTATTTAACGTGTCAAAAGATAGTTGAAGTTAGGGTTGCAAACGAACCGAACGAACACGAACAAGGCATTGTTCATGTTCGTTCGCTAAGAAAATAGTGTGGTCACGAACGGTTCACAAACACTTACCGAACGAGATTTTATGTTCATGTTCGTTCATTAAGGAAATTACTGTGTTCACGAATGGTTCACGTCTTCACGAACACAAAAAAACAAAAAAAAATCGACAGAGCCTAAAGATTGAGACCAATGTATTCATCAATGTGAATAATGAAAGCCTATATACAAATCGAATGAGCACGAACAAGGGCATGCCTGTGTTCGTTCATTTAACTTTAAAAGAACATAAACACTTAATCAAACAAATATTTATGTTCATGTTCGCTTATTTAAAAATGGACATTTGTGTTCGTTTGTTTAAAATCTAAACGAACATAACTGAACAAAGATAAACAAACAGACATGAACAAATGTAAATGAACACAAATTTAAACGAACTTAAATGAAAACACTTAAATAAACACAAATTAACAAATGTAAAACGTTTAAGCAGATGACATATACAGAGAATATTTAATTATTTTCTATTAATACATAGACGAACATAAATAAACAGACATAAACGAACGTTTATGAATATAAACGAACGAACGGAACATGTGCTCATGTTCGTTCGTTTAATTAAACGAACACAAATTTTTTGTTCATGTTCGTTCGTTTATTAAATAAACGAACATAAACGAACTTTCCGTCGAATGATTTACGAATAATTCACCGAACGTTCGGTTCGTTTACTGGCCTAGGTGATGTATCTTGACTAGTTTATACTATTGCTTTAGAACATTTATTGTTAACGAATAAACGGAAATTAATTGATATACCGATAAATTCATATAAAGATATAAAAAGTAAAGTATTACCCCAACAATCGTGGCCTTGGATTGACTTGTTACTTTAACATGTGCTTTAGCCATACAAAGTAGAATAATTATATTTTGTATTTATTGAAATTATTATTTTAATTTATTTATGTTTAATGTTTCACCTTTTTAATAACTTTTCTTATCACGAAATAACTATAAAAACTTATTTAATTACCATCATGCATATATGTGGGCATATATAACAAAAGTATATATTTTCATGTCAAATACATAAGTAACATAATTGCTTTAAGCATGGAAACGGTATAAAACAAAAGTAAAATTTTAACGAATTAAAAGGTAGTTGAAGTATCTTGAATAGATTACACTATTGTTTAGAACGCTTATTGTTAACGAATAAGCTGAAATTAATCGATAATACCGATAAATTCAATCAATAATCAATGATCCTAAACAATCAATCACAACGAAAACCAAAATTGGTTTAGGATTATTATTCGCTTATTAATTACAAATCAAAAGAAAGAAACGAGAACAAAAATGATAACCGAATGGCCCAATGATTTTTATTAACACACTTAAACAAGAAGGTTAAACAGAATTTGGACTAAGCATCATATCCAACACTTTTGCTTTTGTATGCAGGTTTTATATCTTCACAAATATAGCGGCTCCACGGGGTTAGAATCTGTAATAACCATCATGTTGAGTTACACCTTCTCCACTGCGACAACGATTTATGCTCAGTATCTATCTCGCAATTTCCCCAATCCTTCAATAGATCTCAAATATGTTGGAGTTGGACTGTTCTTGATTGGCATGATTGGTAACTTTTACCACCATTGCATTCTTGCCAATCTTAGGAAACAAGGGGAGAAAGAATACAAAATCCCTCAAGGAGGGTTATTTGATTTGGTTATATGTCCACATTATCTTTTTGAGATTTTCGGGTATGTAGGAATGTCATGCATTTCACAAACACTTTACGCATTTGTTTTCACTTCAGGTACGTTTTTTTATTTGATGGGAAGGAGTTATGCCACCCGAAAATGGTATGTATCAAAGTTCGGGGACCAGTTCCCTAAGAATGTTAAGGCTTTTATTCCATACGTTTTTTAGATGTATGATTACGAGATTAATATGAGAATAAAGTTGCGTTTTAAGGAGAAGTTTCAATAAATCTTGCGAATTACATATTTAATGTAATAGATGTTAAATTAGTTTAATTTGGGTAGAATGAAATCGATTATCTCTGTTTGGTTGTGTTAGTTTTATGATTTGTTGAAGTTTGGTTTTGAATGTTAGTTTTTTAGTTAGTACCTTACGTACCTTCACATTGTGTAACCATCATTTCTTTCGATACTAACATGTAAATACCAACAGAAATCAAAATAAAAAATTAAATAATTGATGAGCATATCTCATATTTCAAAATAAAACAAAAAATCGAAATCACAAAAAAAATAAAAACAAAAAAAAAAATCTGAACGACATATACTTGATCATATGTGAAAACCTTTTCATCGGTCACTCCCATATAACTTGCATATTCAGAATTTTCAAGTTATGATGCTATTAGACAATTAAGCAATTTGAGCTTAATTGCTATTTTCCGAAACAAAATAAAATTTAGGTTTGGAAAGTTGAGCTCAAAAAGTTGGGTTTTGGGTACTGAAAATAATAATGATGTGACACATAGATCGTTGTGCTTAATATATTAGAAGTTTATAACATAAATTAGAGATTTGAGTGGGTGCCTAGGCTCTCGCTGACTCAACACTAAATTCGCCCATGTTCACAAATGGACATTAAACGAGTTGACTCAAAACACAAGCCGAACACGACATGATCGATTATGAGTAAGACCGACACGAAACGTACAACGTAAATAAATACATAAGTCCACTACTAGAAAATTGAGCAATTGCCACCAAAATTTGCTACCGAAAAAACGGTAGCAATTTTAGCGACCGATTTAACAAATTTGCTACCGAAAAGTGTAGTCACTTAAGATGGTAACTAAACGGTCGGAGTTTTTGCAACCGGTGGCGAGGCGGGTCGGAGTTTTTGCGACTAATTTTTTTGGTGGCTAAGCGGTCGGAGGTTTTGGTTAGAGTCTAGTTTTAAGTTGCGACCGTCTTAGTAGTAGCAATAGCTTGTTAATTAGTATGTAGGGATAATTAAATTCGTGCACCTCTTTGTTCTCTGTTGTTTTAAACACAACTGGGGTATATAAGGAGCACGTTACCACGCTTCAAACAAACTTATTTCACAAACGCTGAATCTCTCGCCATCAATCTATCGCTCTCGATCCAGTTTCCGGCATCTACTAGCATTAACCAAAATCTGTGTGCATGATAATAAGTAACTAGGTAAACAAGACGACACGTTGCGGCGGCGTATCAAAATGCGAATTCAGTCGGTATTGGTTAAGTTCGTTACGACACCGACACTAATAAAAAATATAAAATGTAAACGTCGAAAATAGTATCGGCACGCGTACAACTTATGATCAAAATGACAAGAACTTGGCAATGAAACCAGCACTCGTATAACTTATGATACATATAACATATTTAAAATAATGTTTTATTTATCGTTAAAATCCGGACATTGAGGCGATGAGCCGATGTGAACTTGATCGGTATCAAAAATAAACCCAAATACTAAAATTTTCAAGTTAAAATATTTAAAACAAATAGAATAATAAAAAATGTATATACAAAAGGAAGACAGATAAAAAAAAGGATCCTTATTGCTCCACCAAAAAATACTATAGAAACATCAAATGAGTACAAAAAAAAAAAATTTCTCATTCCCTACATAACACGGGCCTCGAACCCACGTTTGAACTTAACCTAAGACTAAAGAGAACAACAACCATCAAGCTAAGCTATCTTTATTGTTTATACATCAGATCTGCAATATCTCCATCCCCACCAAAATCGGTTCATTAGTTGTATTCCACTAGAATTGGGCAAAATCTTCGCCACTTGTACTGTTCATCTTTCTTACTACAATTCTATAAAGTTTTTAATCTTATCCAATTTTACTTGTAATCATTTAATTTTCGCTAACCGCCTATGCTGAGGAGCTCTACGTGAAGGGCCTGACATGACTAGAACAAGATATTGATGCTGATCTCATGCAAACGCGAATAAGAAAGGTGATTTTATTCTGTTCTGTAGTTGTCTTATTGCTGTATATTTTAGACTTTGATACAGCAAGCTTTCTTAGCAGATTTTCTTGTGTTTAATTTGCAGCGACTGATCCTCAAATTCTCTATACAAGGGTGAGTGTGAATCACCTAATTCCATTAATTTTGTAGCGTTATTTTACACGATGGCCTTTATTTCTAAAGTTAGTGTTATATTATATTATATTATATTATATTATATTTTATTTTATTTTATTTTATGCATTCAAACATAGAACTAGGCAA
Organism: Bidens hawaiensis; assembly: GCF_021521415.1. Taxonomy (NCBI): domain Eukaryota; kingdom Viridiplantae; phylum Streptophyta; class Magnoliopsida; order Asterales; family Asteraceae; genus Bidens; species Bidens hawaiensis. The sequence continues at coordinate 452,449 of NW_027491634.1, forward strand.
ATTTTATCACTAAAAAGCTCATTCGATAGGAAAAAAAAAATATTTCCTAGGAAATTGAGGCATCTCCAAACGATGGAATGGTCGAACTCGAACTGGACCCGTGTGAAAACAAAACTGGAGATATATACCACCTATGTGTTAGGGTAATTCCATGTTTAATTTCTATGATAAACTTGCCAGAATATTGTGTTTTAACTGTTATGTATGAATGAATATTCAGGTTGCATTTAGGATGAAAGTTTTCAATCCAAACATTAACAGCATCGACATAATATTTTAGATAATCTCAAGGAACAATGGAATGTAATAACATGTAGTATGTGTGTTGGCAGGTATTGCTTTCCATCTTAAACCTGGATGACCAGTTGGTGCCAAGAGTTGCTAATATGTACATGATTGACAAGTTCAGATACGAAGCTACTAATTGTTACTGAATACGTAAGAATGCAATTGGCTGATTCAAAAGTATGATAGTTTTTTATTTTTTGGAACAACATTTTGTTATTATTGAGCATCTTTTATATAAAATTTGTGTGTGCATCTGTATTTATATGATTATGTAACTATTTGTGTGTATAACACACACATTGTATATATAAATTCAGTAGAACTTTTTGCAAAACAAATTCCCGAATTGTGATCAAAAGCCATCGCAAAAGTCACAACAGTGATCGGAAGATTTGTGACCACAGCTGGGGTTGGAAGACTTGCGACCGCAACAGAGGTCAGAAGATTTGCAACCGCAGCAATGGTCGCAACATTTGCGACCGCTGCAGGGGTCGCAAAATTTGCGACCGAGACAATGGTCGCAACTTTTGCGACCGCAGCAGGAGTAGTAAGATTTGCAACGGACGGTTGGTCGCAAACGTAAGAGCGGTTGCCAAATGGTTGCAGCAGAGCAATTGCGACCGCATTTTTCCAACCGCATTTTCGGTTGCAAAGCGGTCGCAACAAGGAAATTGTGACCGCTTTGCGACCGAAATGGCAATCGCAAATGCCCAGTTTTCTAGTAGTGGTCGTGTTTGGGTTTAACAATTGATCAATCGACTGATATGAAAATTGTCGGCCTGACACGATTTACACCCTAATTACACAATTTTCATTATGTCATAAAAATTTATATGCTAACATACAATAATATAATATGATGTGACGTGATCATGTAAGGTGCATGTGATACGATATAATAAAAGAAAATTTTATACGCAACCACTATGTATTATGTATGTAGCATACACGCATGCAGCTGTGGGTACAAATTAAGGACTTATAACCAACCACGTACGCGAGGATACCACAAGAATAGGTATACGGCAGTCTACACATGACCACCAGGATATCAATCTACACAATAACAGGTATACTACTATCTTAATTTATTTTTTCTATGGATCAGGAACTTGTGAAATATATAAGCGTTTAAAGGATATAAAGCAAAGGTCTTTCAACGACGATATCTTGATTCTAAGTTATATGTTTAGCATCATTTTCTATTATGCACTTGACTAAGCTAAGTGATCAAGGGGTATAAAATATATCTTACACATTATTACAGAAAGGTTTAACCCTAAACTTACAGTTTTCTTGCAAACCTAGGTTAGTAGCCATGGGGGTCCATCATGTCTTCTAGAGAAGAGACAATATTTAGGCAGATAATCCCAAATGAATGATCAATATATCAAATCATACAAGGTGTTAATTTGTCCTGAAAATTGAAGTTCTAGATCCCAAAATAAAATCACAACAGACATATGACACAAATTTAGTTGACGGCATTTCTTTTAGTTACTCTCACCTTGAGACCATGCTTCATCTGAAGTACCATTGAATCTGCGGGACGCACTCGATGACCTTCCACCAGCTCAATATGATAACGGTAAATGACCATAGTTGCCACTATCTTTAACAGAGATAAAGACATGTCCTTACCTACACAAGCTCTTGGTCCGGCATTAAACGCCGGGAACTTATATGACGGTTCATGTTTGATTCCTCCTTGTTTAGTAATCCACCTTTCGGGCTTGAACTCCATGCAATCTTCACCCCATATTGACTTCATTCTTCCCATGGAATAAATAGATAGAATGATTTTCGTAGTACGATCAACCTGATGGCCACTAGGAAGAATGTCAGGTTGTAATGGAGATTTGTGGTTAAATGGAAGTGGAGGGAAAAGCCTCAAGCATTCATTTAAAGCCCCATGAAGATAAACCATTTTACCTAGTTCTTTTGCTTTCCATCTATCAAGTAATTTCACATCAAGATGTGTTCGAATCTCTTCCAAAATCTTATCTTCGACGTTAGAGTTTTGTGCAAGGATATAAAAGAACCAAGATAAAACACTGCTAGTGCTATCTTTTCCCGCAACCATCAAATTAACTAAGGTGTCTCTTAAAAAATTTGGTGGCATCTCCAAATGAAACACCATGATCTTTGAAATTTCTCATGAAAGCTGTGAATACCAAAAACTTGTCCTCTTGGTATTGGCATTTCTTGTTGTAGAACTCATTTGATTTTTGGTTTAAGCAGTTGTATACATATTGATCAATAGTTTTCCATGCATCACTGATCTTCTTCTCATTCCCCACTCCAAGAACTTGTTGCAATTTCAAAAGGCATGAGGGTGTAACATGCTGAAGAGGTAGGTCCCAGCAGAGCCCAGTTGGACCCGCAAGACTCACCTTGAACAGGGACGTCTGCGCGATGACCAACTGCTCCAGCAGGACCCACCATGCTCAAAGAACCTTACGCGCAGTACGCCAGCTGTACCCGCAGGGAAAGCCTCCCAATGGTGAAGTACCCCGCCTGTTCCCGCAGCTGCGGATACAAGCCATCAGGGAAGGCTACCCGCACTAACGGCAAGGCTACACGCACAAGGCATTCGTTACTTCAGTTGTCACATGAAGGAATGAGCAAGGCGGGAACACTCCCGCCTAAATGAGCCAGTCCGTATGCTTCTGGAAGGTCTTTCGTACTATACCTACTAAGGTATGGACGGAACAGACAGTTTGACCAGAGCAGCCCATGAACTAATCACAGGGTGACAGCTCACCGACAACAATACGAGGAGGAGCACCCTCTAGTACTGTTTGTCACTATTAGCCGCTGCCTACTCACCAACCCTCATGATGGGACGTGCGCAGCCTACAGTTGGTGGAACAGTATACAGCCGACCTTATTACTGTTGGCCGTAACCTATCCACCAACCAGCATGGCCTGTGCATAGTCCACTGTTGGTAGAACAGGAATACTATTCAGCCGGCTATACCTGCTTGGAAACCTACCTTCGGCTATAAATACTCCAACACCTTGGAATGGTAAGGACATCATCTGATATCTCAATCTTATCTAGCAATCTCTTAATATACTCTTATATTCAGAGCAATCTAGTCTGATTCTCACGCCGGAGGGTGGTCACAAGGAGGAACCCCCCCCCTTCTCAGTGACGAGCTTACGGTGTCTGTTTTGCAGGTCTCCTGAAGAACAACCTTCTCAGCTAGATCTCATCCGTGGGAAACATTACTTAACCCCCAGATTATCTTTAATCTGTCGTGGGTTCACTTAGTGTTTCTTCACATGCCTATAAAAAGATAGCTTCTTCTGCATCCGAGAAGGCTTTTAAATACGGGATGTAAGGAAAATCAAGAGACAAGCTTTCTGGGTCGTGATCTAAAAGTAATTTGCATATAGTATCAAAAGTGAACCTGTGAAATATTTCTTGCAAATCCATTTCCTTGCCTTGTCTAGAAATGGACTCAAGTACTGGTAGAAGCCCCTTTTCCAACTTGTTCCACATTATTGTGTCCACCAAACTTTGAAATCCAGCATGCTTGAACACACTCATGGTAACCTTGCGGTGGATCTCCCATAACTCACCATCAGTATTGAAGATTCCATCTCCTAGGATATCGAAGATCTTACGAAAATTATCACCTTTGGGATAATTGCAAAAGTTTTTGGTTAGGATGTGGTGGATGTCTAAAGGATTGGTGGTCACAAGCAAGTCCGTGTTGGTAAACCAAGGACCTTTCCACATGAATGTTCCACCACTGCCGATTAAATAGTCTGTGACGTAATCATGGACTCGATGAGTGTTTAGAGTGACACTTGGTATCATACCAAGAATTGGCCAATCTGTGGGTATAGCAGTTCCATGCCTTTGTGAGTTATAGATAAGTATTAAAAACAGAATGGGAATTAAAAACAAAGACAGAATGGGTAAAGATTCAAGAAAATCCATGGGAAAGACATGTGAGGGAAGAAGAGATGTGTTAATGCTTTATAGAAAGATAAAAGACAATAGTGTTGTATTTTGGAGAATGTTTCTTGGTCCTTTAATTAGGCATATGAATTCACTTCACACCCATAAGAGTCATATCAATTTAAGCAACAGGTTATAATCTTATAAGAAACCAAAATGACACAATTAATATTAAGTATGAAACAATCAAACCAAACACCGAGAAAAATAAACCCGCTTGCATTGAATTGAACACTGATTTAAAGAGTTTGTTAACCAAACGCAAAATTGATAGCAAGAAGTTTTTGTTCGTTGTTTCAAGTTTAATTTAATGTGCATTATCCGGAATAAGTTGGTTCTGATCACATGCATAGTGAAAATCTGTTGAAAAAGTCCTTAAATATCAAGGGAAACTATGATATAATATGAATATAAGTTTGAAACTAACTTCTTGTTCATTAACGTATTGCATATAGGCAGTGCCGGCACAACCTTTTTTGAGGCCTAAAGCGAAACGAAAAATTGGTGCCTCTTTTTTAGTTAGTTTCATTATTGCTCTAGCTTGCAAAAAGGATGCTATTTTTCCCCTCTATATACATGTGTGCTACATACGAAAATTTAATTGGATTGCTAAACCTTTAAAATCGCTAACAGATTATAATTGATACCAAATACAATTTGTCATAATAACAATTTCTATCTACAAGTGTAGCCTTTTTGTAGTCACTTTAAGAATTAGTGTAATGGTTTGAAAATCAAACTTATTATTTTCTGGAGATATGTTTACTATATATAAAAGATACAAAGGCTAAGGGCTATCTATGGTATGGTACAACTACAAATTAGCATTTACGATAAAGGTGAAAACAAAATCCTAATTGTCCTAAAATAGAAAATAGAAATGATGACTATGAATCTTTATAGTAGTAGATGGGTAAATTCAAATATTTGAAATATAATTTGAATTTATTCTTATTCTTTAAATTTAATAGACACATTCTAAAAATATAAGAACATATAATTTCTGACAAACATGCTTATTTTTTCATAGGCCAAACATGCTTATTATTTCATAGCCCAAAAATAAAATCCTAGTTATATAAATGACTTTTAAAAAAAAATATGGGGCCTTAAAAAACAGGTGGCCCAAAGCTTGTGCTTGGGTTGCCTCCACTGTTGGGCCGGCACCGCATATGGGGAACTATTATACAAAAGGTATAGTTTGCATAGCAAGGTTATTACTTCAATAATCATATCGCAAACATTCCATCTCAAAAACAGAAAACCAAATCTTGACTATAAGATCGCAAACTGGCCCTACGAATCCGGGCCACACCCCATTAAGTTGTACAAGAATATTTTGAACATCCATCTAGGGAAGTAAGACCACCCGCAAGGCAATCCAAGGATGCCAAGTGGCCCTTTTGTGCTAAGGTGTAGTTTGTCTTGAACGACAAATCAACCCTGCGAAGCTTCGATCACAATCGAGGCGTGTGGACACAGTTTGTTACAGATACTCAAAACTTGTTTGTTGTAAAATTCTTGAAATTATGATATGGACAAAATTTTTATGCAAAACATTCACTACCACAAGATAATGCACATGTGTTAATATAGTTAGGTTTTATGAAAAATAAAAAGGTTATCATGCCAAATTATAAAGTAAAAGGACTCCACTATCTCGTTTAATACAACTTGATTTCTTACATAAAATAGGTTCTACTACTTTATGTATAATAAAACTCATTGGTCATATACAAAACTGTGTTCCACTATGCTAAATATATTCTCGTTAACTTGGTACTACAAACCAAATAATGAGGATGCTCATAGCGTCCTACACACCCCAACATAATTTCATGATTGAAAGGTGTAATAAGAATAATTTTAAACACCCCAAGAAGCATGATGAAAGCTGCTATATGTTGAGAAGAAATTGATGTTTGTAACAATGTTATATAACATCTGGTTATAATTGGTCAACGGTTAGTCAACTATGGTTGATGATAAACTGAAGTTTACAAGTTTGGCTAAATGTGACAAGTAACTAATAGTTGGTTTAAAAGGTCTGATAAAAGTACAGGGGCTGATTGTGTCAACTTTGGAAGATTAGGTTGTTACGAGTTTGTTAATAGCTGTTAGGCTATATAATTGGGGGTTATCTCAATTAGGGTTTACTTTTGTTTTCAATTTCATTCACAAGTTCATCTCTGTATTTCGTTCTTGTATTCCGATAAATCGTTTGGTTAATAAACTTCTTCAATCCTTGATTGTATTGTTTGATTTTTAGTTCTATCGATTGTTCCATTTCTGCAAATTGATAACAATTGGTATCAGAGCTTAGGCTCTCGATTTCGATAGACGGATTCCACAAATTTCAATTGAAGATTCAAGAATGGTGATCGGTGCAAAGTTTGATATCGAAAAGTTTGATGGAAAGAATGATTTTAGTCCGTGGAAGGTTAAAATGAGGACACTGTTGGTACATCAGGGCATCTCCGATGCCTGTTGGGTGAACCGAATATGCAAGAAGCATTGACGGATAAATAACGGAAGGATATTCTGGAAAAGGCTCATAGTGCAATTATCTTGAGTCTTGGAGATCGAGTTCTTAGAGAAGTCTCCAAAGAATTGACTGCTGCTGGTGTTTGGCCAAATTAGAAAGTCTATATATGACTAAATCGTTAGCAAATCGATTGTATCTGAAGAAGAGGCTGTACATGTTTCAGATGAATTCTGGAAAATCAATTAACGACCACATTGATGAATTCAACAAGATCATCCTAGATCTTGAGAATATTGAGGTGGAAATTGATGATGAGGACCAAGCAATTATGTTCTTGGCCTCATTGCGTATCTCTTATGAACATTTTGTAGACACTTTAATGTTTGGAAGAAATTGTTTGTCCATGGATGAAGTGGTGTCTGCAATGAACTCTAAAGAACTTCACAAGAAGGGTGATACAAGGGATGATGGTGCAGATGGTTTATTCGTAAGAGGTAGATCTGAACAAAGTGGTCCAAAGAACAAGAACAACAGTGGTAGATCCAAGTCAAAGGGAAAAAAAAGAGGTGTTTTGTGTGTAATTCAGATAGTCATTTCAAAAGGGACTGTCTTGAATGGAGGAAAAAGAATTCTGAGTTCAAGACTAACAAGATGAACAATACTACATCAGATGATCCTCAAGATGGTTATGATAGTGCTGAAGTCTATGTGGTTTCAACCCATGGTTCAAGTCATGAATGGGTACTAGATAGTGGATGCTCATATCATATGACTCCTCATAAAGAATGCTTTAAAGATCTGGTTCTTGAAAGTCAAGGTGTTGTACAAGTGGGTGATAATAGATCTTGTCAGATTTAAGGTATGCTCAGTTTCTTTTAAGTTGAGTAATGAGTCTGTGATAGATTTGAAAGATCTTAGGTATATTCCTGATTTGAAGAGAAATTTGATTTCTCTTTGAACCTTTGAAAGGAAAGGTTATCATGTTAGTCTAAGAAATAGTAGATCTAAGGTTGTAAAGGGTTCTATGGTCATTTTGTCTGGAAGTAGAAAGGATAATAACATCTATATGTTAGATGGTCATGTAGTGATTGGCTCTGTGTCATTAGTTGAAGATAAGTCTGTTAAGAATGCTATGTTGTGGCATAGGATCAGGAACTTGTGACTCAACTGTGCTTGCCGTTTCCATGCATCATAGCTAGCTACTCACAACCGTGCGTTGTGACAAGCGTAAAGTTTTTTAGATTTTGAAGTATAAGAAATATAGTCAATCTAAAGACTCACATTCTTGAGTTTGACCAGATCAACTCGTTTATATATATATACCCAGAGCCATATATTTTATTCAATCTTCAATATATATATATATATATATATATATATATATATATATATATATATATATATATATATATATATATATATAGGGTAATCAAATACAAATAAAATTAACGTACTAATTGTGAGAATCAAGTAGAGTAATTATATATACAATTAGAGTAATTATGTAATTACATCATAATTACATGTAATTAATTACATAATTACTCTATGATATAATTACATTATTACATAATTACTCTACTTGATTCTCACAGTTAGCATGTTAATTTCATTTGTACGTTAACTTTTCCCTATATATATATATATATATATATATATATAGGGTAAGGTTAAAATAAAAACCCACTTGAGTTGTGAAAACTCTGAAAACCTATTCTTCACCACATGTTTTTAATTAAAGTTTAAATCTTGTGGTCCATAATTAAAGTGAATAAAAAATGTAAACATAAATATAACTTTTTATCTCTCCTGAAAACATATATAAAAATTAGTAAAAAAATGTTAAAAAATAGCAAAACATTTTTTTTTAGTTTTCGATGTTTTGTATTAAATGTTACATCATATATTACGTGTGTAACAAAAAAACCAAAAAACAAAAAAAACGATGTTACATAGGGTTTTCACGGGTTTTCACAACTCAAGTGGGTTTTCATTCTATACTTCCCATATATATATATATATAATAAAAAATAATTATCCCTTCGGAATGGGTGTTTCCACGTTCAAGTTTGTCATGCAAAAGACGTTCGAGACAAAAGGTGGCTATATAACTTATATGCCGATGGCTTCTGAGTTTTTTTATTGATTTCAAAATGGTACTTCCACATAATAAAAAATAATATATATATATATATATATATATATATATATATATATAATAAAAAATAATTATCCCTTCGGAATGGGTGTTTCCACGTTCAAGTTTGTCATGCAAAAGACGTTCGAGACAAAAGGTGGCTATATAACTTATATGCCGATGGCTTCTGAGTTTTTTTATTGATTTCAAAATGGTACTTCCACATAATAAAAAATAATATATATATATATATATAATAAAAAATAATTATCCCTTCGGAATGGGTGTTTCCACGTTCAAGTTTGTCATGCAAAATACGTTCGAGACAAAAGGTGGCTATATAACTTATATGGCGATGGCTTCTGAGTTTTTTTATTGATTTCAAAATGGTACTTCCACATAATAAAAAATAATATATATATATATATATAATAAAAAATAATTATCCCTTCGGAATGGGTGTTTCCACGTTCAAGTTTGTCATGCAAAAGACGTTCGAGACAAAAGGTGGCTATATAACTTATATGCCGATGGCTTCTGAGTTTTTTTATTGATTTCAAAATGGTACTTCCACATAATAAAAAATAATATATATATATATATATATATATATATATATAATAAAAAATAATTATCCCTTCGGAATGGGTGTTTCCACGTTCAAGTTTGTCATGCAAAAGACGTTCGAGACAAAAGGTGGCTATATAACTTATATGCCGATGGCTTCTGAGTTTTTTTATTGATTTCAAAATGGTACTTCCACATAATAAAAAATAATATATATATATATATATATATAATAAAAAATAATTATCCCTTCGGAATGAGTGTTTCCACGTTCAAGTTTGTCATGCAAAAGACGTTCAAGACAAAAGGTGGCTATATAACTTATATGCCGATGGGTTCTGAGTTTTTTTATTGATTTCAAAATGGTACTTCCACATAATAAAAAATAATATATATATATATATAATAAAAAATAATTATCCCTTCGGAATGGGTGTTTCCACGTTCAAGTTTGTCATGCAAAAGACGTTCGAGACAAAAGGTGGCTATATAACTTATATGCCGATGGCTTCTGAGTTTTTTTATTGATTTCAAAATGGTACTTCCACATAATAAAAAATAATATATATATATATATATATAATAAAAAATAATTATCCCTTCGGAATGGGTGTTTCCACGTTCAAGTTTGTCATGCAAAAGACGTTCGAGACAAAAGGTGGCTATATAACTTACATGCCGATGGCTTCTGAGTTTTTTTATTGAATTCAAAATGGTACTTCCACATAATAAAAAATAATATATATATATATATATATAATAAAAAATAATTATCCCTTCGGAATGGGTGTTTCCACGTTCAAGTTTGTCATGCAAAAGACGTTCGAGACAAAAGGTGGCTATATAACTTATATGCCGATGGCTTCTGAGTTTTTTTATTGATTTCAAAATGGTACTTCCACATAATAAAAAATAATATATATATATATATATATATAAAAAATAATTATCCCTTCGGAATGTGTGTTTCCACGTTCAAGTTTGTCATGCAAAAGACGTTCGAGACAAAAGGTGGCTATATAACTTATATGCCGATGGCTTCTGAGTTTTTTTATTGAATTCAAAATGGTACTTCCACATATTAAAAAATAATATATATATATATATATATATATATATATATATATATATATAATAAAAAATAATTATCCCTTTGGGATGGGTGTTTCCACGTTCAAGTTTGTCATGCAAAAGACGTTCGAGACAAAAGGTGGCTATATAACTTATTTGCCGATGGCTTCTGAGTTTTTTTATTGATTTCAAAATGGTAATTACACATAATAAAAAATAATATATTTATATATATAATAAAAAATAATTATCCCTTCGAAATGGGTGTTTCCACGTTCAAGTTTGTCATGCAAAAGACGTTCGAGACAAAAGGTGGCTATATAACTTATATGCCGATGGCTTCTGAGTTTTTTTATTGATTTCAAAATGGTACTTCCACATAATAAAAAATAATATATATATATATATATATATATATATATATATATATATATATAATAAAAAATAATTATCCCTTCGGAATGGGTGTTTCCACGTTCAAGTTTGTCATGCAAAAGACGTTCGAGACAAAAGGTGGCTATATAACTTATATGCCGATGGCTTCTGAGGTTTTTTATTGATTTCAAAATGGTACTTCCACATAATAAAAAATAATATATATATATATATAATAAAAAATAATTATCCCTTCGGAATGGGTGTTTCCACGTTCAAGTTTGTCATGCAAAAGACGTTCGAGACAAAAGGTGGCTATATAACTTATATGCCGATGGCTTCTGAGTTTTTTTATTGATTTCAAAATGGTACTTCCACATAATAAAAAATAATATATATATATATATATATATATATATATATATATAATAAAAAATAATTATCCCTTCGGAATGGGTGTTTCCACGTTCAAGTTTGTCATGCAAAAGACGTTCGAGACAAAAGGTGGCTATATAACTTATATGCCGATGGCTTCTGAGTTTTTTTATTGATTTCAAAATGGTACTTCCACATAATAAAAAATAATATATATATATATATAATAAAAAATAATTATCCCTTCGGAATGGGTGTTTCCACGTTCAAGTTTGTCATGCAAAAGACGTTCGAGACAAAAGGTGGCTATATAACTTATATGCCGATGGCTTCTGAGTTTTTTTATTGATTTCAAAATGGTACTTCCACATAATAAAAAATAATATATATATATATATAATAAAAAATAATTATCCCTTCGGAATGGGTGTTTCCACGTTCAAGTTTGTCATGCAAAAGACGTTCGAGACAAAAGGTGGCTATATAACTTATCTGCCGATGGCTTCTGAGTTTTTTTATTGATTTCAAAATGGTACTTCCACATAATAAAAAATAATATATATATATATATATATATATATAATAAAAAATAATTATCCCTTCGGAATGGGTGTTTCCACGTTCAAGTTTGTCATGCAAAAGACGTTCGAGACAAAAGGTGGCTATATAACTTATATGCCGATGGCTTCTGAGTTTTTTTATTGATTTCAAAATGGTACTTCCACATAATAAAAAATAATATATATATATATAATAAAAAATAATTATCCCTTCGGAATGTGTGTTTCCACGTTCAAGTTTGTCATGCAAAAGACGTTCGAGACAAAAGGTGGCTATATAACTTATATGCCGATGGCTTCTGAGTTTTTTTATTGAATTCAAAATGGTACTTCCACATATTAAAAAATAATATATATATATATATATATATATATATATAATAAAAAATAATTATCCCTTTGGAATGGGTGTTTCCACGTTCAAGTTTGTCATGCAAAAGACGTTCGAGATAAAAGGTGGCTATATAACTTATTTGCCGATGGCTTCTGAGTTTTTTTATTGATTTCAAAATGGTAATTCCACATAATAAAAAATAATATATTTATATATATAATAAAAAATAATTATCCCTTCGGAATGGGTGTTTCCACGTTCAAGTTTGTCATGCAAAAGACGTTCGAGACAAAAGGTGGCTATATAACTTATATGCCGATGGCTTCTGAGTTTTTTTATTGATTTCAAAATGGTACTTCCACATAATAAAAAATAATATATATATATATATAATAAAAAATAATTATCCCTTCGGAATGGGTGTTTCCACGTTCAAGTTTGTCATGCAAAAGACGTTCGAGACAAAAGGTGGCTATATAACTTATATGCCGATGGCTTCTGAGGTTTTTTATTGATTTCAAAATGGTACTTCCACATAATAAAAAATAATATATATATATATAATAAAAAATAATTATCCCTTCGGAATGGGTGTTTCCACGTTCAAGTTTGTCATGCAAAAGACGTTCGAGACAAAAGGTGGCTATATAACTTATATGCCGATGGCTTTTGAGTTTTTTTATTGATTTCAAAATGGTACTTCCACCATCTTTCTATATTTCACCAAAAGTACAACATTTCTTGTATATTAAACGATTAAATCTCATTGATGGATATAACTTTCTTGTTCTTAAAACCGATTGTTCAATACTTGGTTTTATCCCTCATATTATGTTTGCAAAACAATTTAATTCAATGGTTACATCCAATTCTTTTATATGCATTCCATATATAACTTTTGTTACTCGGGTTATTGTATCGGGTTTTGAACCAATAAATCATTCCCAAATCCATTTCTTTAAAAACTAATTATACTAGAAAATTTGTCCTGTTTAATGTCTCGCATGATCTGATCAAATTTATAACCAAAGCTTACGGAGAAACGTTTTATACTCTTCAATGAAACAGTTTGTGTTCATGCAACCACTTGAAACCCGCATGAAATTAACGCAATCCACTCTGCCATTAGGATCAGTTTTGTGTTGGTAAACATTTTCCAAACTCGAAACATATGTTCAAGGATATCAGGGCAATATGCCAATATGCAAGACCCAACAATTATTATACACATGATTCAATATTCTGCCAAAATGCGACTAAGAAAACGATTAATCATGTGCGCGAGTATTCGTAGAAAAAATAATAATAATTAAAACTCGGATAAAATTAAACATATATTTAATTAAATGATTTTTTTTCACGAGGACAAAATTAAGAAAACCTTTCTCTTAACAAATGCTAGCAGTATTTCTTTCTAACACTATAGTATATGGGGTTAAAGTTATTTTATAAAGGCTTACAAAAATAAGAAATATAAGAAGTCATAATTAATTGGCACGCGTCAAATGAAAACCAAAGTATAAGAAGGGCATAAAATCAATAACACATATTTACATGCATGACACATGTTAATTCCCTAATCATTTTAAAACGTCTGTAACATTTTCATATAATTTTTTTAAAAACCAATTTCACCGTAATAACAGTTGTTTTTTTTTATCTTTAATATGAATGTGACTTTGTTATATAAAAATTAAAACGAAAATTCCGTCATTATGTCTTTCTGCTAGTTATTGTATATTTTTTTCTTCATTGTGTCTTTTACTCATCATTGTGTATTTTTTTAATACTAATTAATTACACCGTTGTGTACTCCTAATATATAAATATAACGATAAAATAACAAAAAATTGTCAAATACATAAAACACAAATAAAACACATATATATATTATATATATATATATATAATAAAAAATAATTATCCCTTCGGAATGGGTGTTTCCACGTTCAAGTTTGTCATGCAAAAGACGTTCGAGACAAAAGGTGGCTATATAACTTATATGCCGATGGCTTCTGAGTTTTTTTATTGATTTCAAAATGGTACTTCCACATAATAAAAAATAATATATATATATATAATAAAAAATAATTATCCCTTCGGAATGGGTGTTTCCACGTTCAAGTTTGTCAAGCAAAAGACATTCGAGACAAAAGGTGGCTATATAACTTATATGCCGATGGCTTCTGAGTTTTTTTATTGATTTCAAAATGGTACTTCCAAATAATAAAAAATAATATATATATATATATATATAATAATAAATAATTATTCCTTCGGAATGGGTGTTTCCACGTTCAAGTTTGTCATGCAAAAGACGTTCGAGACAAAAGGTGGCTATATAACTTATATGCCGATGGCTTCTGAGTTTTTTTATTGATTTCAAAATGGTAATTCCACATAATAAAAAATAATATATATATATATATATATAATAAAAAATAATTATCCCTTCGGAATGGGTGTTTCCACGTTCAAGTTTGTCATGCAAAAGACGTTCGAGACAAAAGGTGGCTATATAACTTATATGCCGATGGCTTCTGAGTTTTTTTATTGATTTCAAAATGGAACTTCCACATAATAAAAAATAATATATATATATATAATAAAAAATAATTATCCCTTCGGAATGGGGGTTTCCACGTTCAAGTTTGTCATGCAAAAGACGTTCGAGACAAAAGGTGGCTATATAACTTATATGCCGATGGCTTCTTTGTTTTTTTATTGATTTCAAAATGGTACTTCCAAATAATAAAAAATAATATATATATATATAATAAAAAATAATTATCCCTTCGGAATGGGTGTTTCCACGTTCAAGTTTGTCATGCAAAAGACGTTCGAGACAAAATGTGGCTATATAACTTACATGCCGATGGCTTCTGAG